>NC_092335.1:650597916-650917708 GCF_046630445.1 Rutidosis leptorrhynchoides
TCAAGTGCTTGAATGCTGACCACGGTAGTGCGTACGCATCGTCTTGTCCCACCTGCTCTAGATAGGTATTCCACCATGTTAACGCAGAACCTGTGAAGGTATGCGTAGCATACTTCACTTTGTCCTCTTCAGTACACTTACTTATGGCAAACACCGATTCGACCTTCTCGGTCCACCGTTTCAATCCGATCGGTCCTTCGGTTCCATCAAATTCCAAAGGCTTGCAGGCAGTGAATTCTTTGTAGGTGCATCCTACACGATTTCCTGTACTGCTAGATCCAAGGTTATTGTTGGTATGTAGCGCAGCCTGTACTGCGGCTATGTTTGAAGCTAGAAAAGTACGGAATTCCTCTTCATTCATATTCACGGTGTGTCGAGTAGTCGGTGCCATTTCCTTCAAAATAGTCAAATGGAACAAGTTAATCATACAGAATATTAAGAGTAGTTAATAGTATTTCGTAGCATAATATGAACTCATTTATAAAAGCTTTTTCTTCATATTAGCGTTTTATAAGTTTAAATTCGGGTAGTACCTACCCGTTAAGTTCATACTTAGTAGCTAATATACAATTCAACTACTACAATTCTATATGAAAAACTGATTATAATAATATTTCGCGTTCAAACTTTTATACAATATTTTACAAACTTACAATACCGCTTATTTTACATAAAGCATGAAATATAGCACACAATAACTTTGATACAAGATAGTTTTGAAGATAATTCTAGCTAGTACACAAGTCGTTCAGCAAAGGCAATAAAGACACGTAATTCATACGTCCAGAAACAAGTCATGCATTCTGGTTTTACTAGGACTACTTCCCATCCTTGGTCTTGTGCAACATAACCGTTATGGCCATTGATAAGACAGCGTGTTGTAACGTCGTCAAAGGGACGAGGGTTACGTAATGTCCAACAGTCCCGTAACAATCTAAAAACCTCATTTCTTACCCCAATTACCGACTCCGTCACTTGTGGAAACGTTTTGTTTAATAGTTGTAGCCCGATGTTCTTGTTCTCACTTTGGTGAGAAGCGAACATTACTAATCCGTAAGCATAACATGCTTCTTTATGTTGCATGTTAGCCGCTTTTTCTAAATCACGAAGTCCAATATTCGGATATATTGAGTCAAAATAATTTCTTAACCCGTTGCGCAAAATAGCATTTGGGTTCCCCGCAATATATGCGTCAAAGTAAACACATCGTAACTTATGGGTTTCCCAATGTGATATCCCCCATCTTTCAAACGAAAGTCTCTTATAAACCAAGACATTCTTGGAACGTTCTTCGAATGTCTTACAAACTGATCTCGCCTTAAATAGTTGTGCCGAGGAATTCTGACCGACTCTAGACAAGATTTCATCAATCATGTCTCCGGGTAGGTCTCTTAAAATATTGGGTTGTCTATCCATTTTGTGTTTTTAAACTGTAAAATAGTCAAGAGTTAGATTCATAAAAAAATACTTATTAATACAAGCAATTTTTACATATATCATAAAGCATAAGCACACTATATTACATATATTACACCACACGAATACAACTATCTTATTCCGACTCGCTCGTTTCTTCTTCTTCGGTTTTGGTTCGTTTTGCCAAGTTTCTAGGGATATATGATGTTCCCCTAATACTAACTGTCGTTGTCCACATTGGTTTAGAAAAACCTGGTGGTTTAGAGGTTCCCGGGTCATTGTTACAACTTAAGGACTTCGGGGGTTGATGATACATATAAAGTTCATCGGGGTTGGAATTAGATTTCTCTATTTTTATGCCCTTTCCCTTATTATTTTCTTTTGCCTTTTTAAATTCAGTTGGGGTAATTTCTATAACATCATCGGAATTCTCGTCGGAATCCGATTCATCGGAGAATTGGTAATCCTCCCAATATTTTGCTTCCTTGGCAGAAACACCATTGACCATAATTAACCTTGGTCGGTTGGTTGAGGATTTTCTTTTACTTAACCGTTTTATTATTTCCCCCACCGGTTCTATTTCTTCATCCGGTTCCGATTCTTCTTCCGGTTCCGATTCTTCTTCCGGTTCCGACTCTTCTTCCGGTTCCTCTTCGGGAACTTGTGAATCAGTCCACGAATCATTCCAATTTACATTTGACTCTTCATTATTATTAGGTGAGTCAATGGGACTTGTTCTAGAGGTAGACATCTATCACATAATATCAACACGTTAAGAGATTAATATATCACATAATATTCATATGTTAAAAATATATAGTTTACAACAAAAATGTTAAGCAATCATTTTTAAAGAAAACACGGTCGAAGTCCAGACTCACTAATGCATCCTAACAAACTCGATAAGACACACTAATGCAAATTTTCTGGTTCTCTAAGACCAACGCTCTGATACCAACTGAAATGTCCCGTTCTTATTGATTAAAAACGTTCCATATTAATTGATTTCGTTGCGAGGTTTTGACCTCTATATGAGACGTTTTTCAAAGACTGCATTCATTTTTAAAACAAACCATAACCTTTATTTCATAAATAAAGGTTTAAAAAGCTTTACGTAGATTATCAAATAATGATAATCTAAAATATCCTGTTTACACACGACCATTACATAATGGTTTACAATACAAATATGTTACATCGAAATCAGTTTCTTGAATGCAGTTTTTACACAATATCATACAAACATGGACTCCAAATCTTGTCCTTATTTTAGTATGCAACAGCGGAAGCTCTTAATATTCACCTGAGAATAAACATGCTTTAAACGTCAACAAAAATGTTGGTGAGTTATAGGTTTAACCTATATATATCAAATCGTAACAATAGACCACAAGATTTCATATTTCAATACACATCCCATACATAGAGATAAAAATCATTCATATGGTGAACACCTGGTAACCGACATTAACAAGATGCATATATATAAGAATATCCCCATCATTCCGGGACACCCTTCGGATATGATATAAATTTCGAAGTACTAAAGCATCCGGTACTTTGGATGGGGTTTGTTAGGCCCAATAGATCTATCTTTAGGATTCGCGTCAATTAGGGTGTCTGTTCCCTAATTCTTAGATTACCAGACTTAATAAAAAGGGGCATATTCGATTTCGATAATTCAACCATAGAATGTAGTTTCACGTACTTGTGTCTATTTTGTAAATCATTTATAAAACCTGCATGTATTCTCATCCCAAAAATATTAGATTTTAAAAGTGGGACTATAACTCACTTTCACAGATTTTTACTTCGTCGGGAAGTAAGACTTGGCCACTGGTTGATTCACGAACCTATAACAATATATACATATATATCAAAGTATGTTCAAAATATATTTACAACACTTTTAATATATTTTGATGTTTTAAGTTTATTAAGTCAGCTGTCCTCGTTAGTAACCTACAACTAGTTGTCCACAGTTAGATGTACAGAAATAAATCGATAAATATTATCTTGAATCAATCCACGACCCAGTGTATACGTATCTCAGTATTGATCACAACTCAAACTATATATATTTTGGAATCAACCTCAACCCTGTATAGCTAACTCCAACATTCACATATAGAGTGTCTATGGTTGTTCCGAAATATATATAGATGTGTCGACATGATAGGTCGAAACATTGTATACGTGTCTATGGTATCTCAAGATTACATAATATACAATACAAGTTGATTAAGTTATGGTTGGAATAGATTTGTTACCAATTTTCACGTAGCTAAAATGAGAAAAATTATCCAATCTTGTTTTACCCATAACTTCTTCATTTTAAATCCGTTTTGAGTGAATCAAATTGCTATGGTTTCATATTGAACTCTATTTTATGAATCTAAATAGAAAAAGTATAGGTTTGTAGTCGGAAAAATAAGTTACAAGTCATTTTTGTAAAGGTAGTCATTTCAGTCGAAAGAACGACGTCTAGATGACCATTTTAGAAAACATACTTCCACTTTGAGTTTAACCATAATTTTTGGATATAGTTTCATGTTAATAATAAAAATCATTTTCTCAGAATAACAACTTTTAAATCAAAGTTTATCATAGTTTTTAATTAACTAACCCAAAACAGCCCGCGGTGTTACTACGACGGCGTAAATCCGGTTTTACGGTGTTTTTCGTGTTTCCAGGTTTTAAATCATTAAGTTAGCATATCATATAGATATAGAACATGTGTTTAGTTGATTTTAAAAGTCAAGTTAGAAGGATTAACTTTTGTTTGCGAACAAGTTTAGAATTAACTAAACTATGTTCTAGTGATTACAAGTTTAAACCTTCGAATAAGATAGCTTTATATGTATGAATCGAATGATGTTATGAACATCATTACTACCTTAAGTTCCTTGGATAAACCTACTGGAAAAGAGAAAAATGGATCTAGCTTCAATGGATCCTTGGATGGCTCGAAGTTCTTGAAGCAGAATCATGACACGAAAACAAGTTCAAGTAAGATCATCACTTGAAATAAGATTGTTATAGTTATAGAAATTGAACCAAAGTTTGAATATGATTATTACCTTGTATTAGAATGATAACCTACTGTAAGAAACAAAGATTTCTTGAGGTTGGATGATCACCTTACAAGATTGGAAGTGAGCTAGCAAACTTGAAAGTATTCTTGATTTTATGAAACTAGAACTTTTGGAATTTATGAAGAACACTTAGAACTTGAAGATAGAACTTGAGAGAGATCAATTAGATGAATAAAATTGAAGAATGAAAGTGTTTGTAGGTGTTTTTGGTCGTTGGTGTATGGATTAGATATAAAGGATATGTAATTTTGTTTTCATGTAAATAAGTCATGAATGATTACTCATATTTTTGTAATCTTATGAGATATTTCATGCTAGTTGCCAAATGATGGTTCCCACATGTGTTAGGTGGCTCACATGGGCTGCTAAGAGCTGATCATTGGAGTGTATATACCAATAGTACATACATCTAAAAGCTGTGTATTGTACGAGTACGAATACGGGTGCATACGAGTAGAATTGTTGATGAAACTGAACGAGAATGTAATTGTAAGCATTTTTGTTAAGTAGAAGTATTTTGATAAGTGTATTGAAGTCTTTCAAAAGTGTATAAATACATATTAAAACACTACATGTATATACATTTTAACTGAGTCGTTAAGTCATCGTTAGTCGTTACATGTAAGTGTTGTTTTGAAACCTTTAGGTTAACGATCTTGTTAAATGTTGTTAACCCAATGTTTATAATATCAAAAGAGATTTTAAATTATTATATTATCATGATATTATGATGTACGAATATCTCTTAATATGATATATATACATTAAATGTCGTTACAACGATAAACGTTACATATATGTCTCGTTTCAAAATCATTAAGTTAGTAGTCTTGTTTTTACATATGTAGTTCATTGTTAATATAATTAATGATATGTTTACTTATCATAATATCATGTTAACTATATATATAACCATATATATGTCATCATATAGTTTTTTTACAAGTTTTAACGTTCGTGAATCACCGGTCAACTTGGGTGGTCAATTGTCTATATGAAACCTATTTCAATTAATCAAGTCTTAACAAGTTTGATTGCTTAACATGTTGGAAACATTTAATCATGTAAACATCAATCTCAATTAATATATATAAACATGGAAAAGTTCGGGTCACTACACCATTTGCATTTGTAACGAGAGCCCTACAATCTTCAGCAAGATGACCCTGTCGATTACATTTGGTGCATACCACACTACAGTAACCAAAGTGATGTTTGTGACATCGGTTGCATAAAGGACTTTGTCCTTTGTAACCAAAACCTGAACCACTACCCGCACCTTTCGTGGTTTCTTGTTTCTTAAAAGATTGGTGTTGATTACCTCGATCATAACTTCCATTCCACTTTCTCTTGTTACCTGATACCTTCTCATCGGTATTGTATGCTTTCTTATCCAAAATGACCTGATCCATTAGCTCGTTTTCCATGGTTATAGCTTCATGAATTGTCTTAGGTCTCGATGCTGTAACGTTTGCCTTTACCCTTGTCGGCAAACCATCTTTGTACATTTCAATCTTCCGTTCTTCGGTTGGAACCAATTCAGGACATAGCAAAACTAGTTCCATGAATCACTGATTGTAGTTGGTGATTTCAGTACCAACAACCTTCAGACTTCGTAATTCATCTTCCAACTTCCTAACCTCGTTCCTTGGACAATATTCGTGGATTAACATCGTTTTGAATTCTTCCCATGGAGTATCGTAAGCTACATCTCCTCCTACTGCCTTCACATAATTTTTCCACCACGTGAGTGCACTATCGTGTAAAGTGCACGATGCATACTTGGTCATGTCTTTTTCAACACAACCGCTGATTTTAAACATCGTCTCCATCTTTTCTATCCACCGGGTTAAACCAATCGGCCCTTCCGTTCCACTGAATGATGAGGGCTTGCAAGCTTGAAACGTCTTGTAGGTGCATCCTACACGAGGATTTGGGTTAACTGCAGCAGCTCTTGCAGCTTCGACCCATAACATTCTGTCGTTGACTCGTTGGTTGATGAATTCCTCGACTTCTTGTTCCGTCATTCGATTCAATCGCGCCATTTCCTAATGAAAGAAAATAATTATTCACATGGAATATTATAGATGTAGTGTGTATTTATAGTACATTATAGCTTGTTAATAATATGAACCAGGTATTATTATAAAAGCCTTTTCTTCTTATTAGCGTTTTATAATTATATCTAGGGTAGTACCTACCCGTTAATGTTCATACTTAATAGCTTAGTACAGAACCAATTACTACAATCTAAATAATACTTAACCATGGAAAATTATTGCATTTCATATTTCACTATTTTACATATGCTTATCTTACATCGAACATTAAGCAAACCACACTAATAATATTATACAAAACATTATATGATCCCATGGTTTAATACGGCAGCGCATCGTTTGGTCTATTTTCTAGGACGTTTAGTTCCAATGAATGGCCTAACGCTTATCCTAGCTGTCTGCCTATATTTTGGCGGTGGGGCTGAAGAACTGGATGCCGGGATAGCACTAATCGGAATAGCGGGAATAGGGGTGGTAGTGTCTAGTGGAATTGGTGCCACAACATCCTCACTAAACTCGGGATTTGAATTTTCTAATTCATTAGCTTTTCGTTTCTTTCCTTGATCGAACTTTTCTTTCGTAATTTCTAGTATTTCTTCCTTGGGTTCACTTTCTTCCTCGGGTTCACTTTCCGATTTTTCTATAGTTGGTTCATCCGGAATTTGTGAGTCTTCCCCAAAGATATCATTTTCGTCATCGGATAAGTTAATGACTGGAACACCATATGAAGATTCTGATTCGGAGTCGCTGAATGTGATAATAAGTTTCGAGCCCGACATCTATCACATAACAACTAACCCATTAGTACTACATAATATTTACATATAAATTTTAACCAACAATGATAAGCAATGGTTTTTAAAATCAGACCCGGTCAAAGTCCAGACTTACTAATGTATCCTAACGACTTCTCGGTTAGACACACTAATGCAAACCTGGTTCGCTAAGACCACCGCTCTGATACCACATGTCATAACCCGTCCTTAACCATAAGAACGTGTTAGATAACGTATGATTTCATTGCGAGGTATTGACCTCTATATGCGACATTTTTAAAAGGAAAACTGCATATTTATACATTACAAATCATAATTCTTATTTTTGATACAAACTTTGGACAATAAAAAGATGATTATCGTTTAGCGATAATCTTCGACTTACAAACTTTACAAATGATGATAACAACACGATTTCTAGCATATTTTACAACACAAATCCTTGGGTATGCAGTTTTATTTTTGACACATGTATGCGTACGCAAGATCCTGCTCAAATTCAACATAATGCAGCGGAAGCTTCTAATTATCACCTGAGAATAAACATGTTTAAAACGTCAACATAAAGTTGGTGAGATATAGGTTTAATGCCGGCAGCAATATATATATAGACCACAAGATTTCATATATAAACATTTTCATAAAAATATTCTAAGTGGTTGAGCACTTGGTAACCATACTTAACATTCAATCACGTCGCATATTCCCTTTAATATGAAATCTTACTACACCGTACCAAGTGTAGTCACAAAACGAAGTACTGTGCAACCGTTGAATACTGGTCGTCCAGTCCGGTTGGGGTTGTCAGGCCCGATAGATCTATCAACAGGATTCGCGTTTACAAAACCGCTGTAAATATTAGTTACCAAGCTACAGGGAAGTATGCCAGTGGTACAACTCAACGTAGAATATATTTTTCAGTTACTTGTGTCCATAATGTAAAACATAAAATACATGTATTCTCATCCCGAAATATTTAGAGTTTAAAAGTGGGACTATATACTCACTTTCGTCTTGAAGATATATATAATTTGACTTGGTCTCCGGTTGATATCACGAACCTATCCATATATAATATATCAATACCTTTTCTTTTTAAACAAACGTCACATATATATACTTGTTATACTTTTAATACTTTTAATAATTCCTTAGTCCGTAGTTAGCAGTTCGTTGTTAGTAATTCAATTTTAATGGTTCATTTTTAGGTGTTTAATAAACCCCCAACGAAATAAATAAAACCCCATCGTATATGTATTGGTCGAGATTAATCTTGACCCACGGTACCGGTGTTGTCAAATGACGTGTTGCGTACATAAAGTACCGGTGTTGTCAAATGACGTGTTGCGTACAATCATGGGATCTTATGATTAATCTTCTCGTATTGTTTACGGGTGAACCTGAACCATATAAAATTAAATTATGAGTACATATATATAAAATATCATGTTATCTTAAAAAGATGTGATTTATTTAATTTTTCCCAATTATTTTCGTGGCTAAACTAGTCTTGGATATCCGATTTTGTTTCGGACATAGTTTCTTCGTTACAACTCCGTTTTTGTTGATTCAACTTGCCATCTCCTTGGATCGAGTCCCTCTTTAAGACTATGAACTGTAAATACCTTAGTTTGTATTCAAAATCACACGGCATAGGTGAAACTTTAGTGAAACTTATGAAGTTAATCATTTTTGTTACAAAAATATCATTTAATGACCATTTTTCTAAAAATACTTATACTTTGAATTAAATCATGAAATTTTTATGTGTTATCATATTCATAGTAAAAATCATTTTTCCATAAAATAAACCTCCAATTCAAAGTTTAAGATGGTTTTTAATTATCCAACCCAAAACAGTCCCCGGTTACACTCCGACGTCGTAAAAACAGTTTTTAAGGTGTTCTTTGAAAAACCAAGTTAAACCTTGTTAAATTAGCATATATTTAAGTTATATTACAGGTCTTGAAGTATTTTAAGAGTTAAGTTAGAAGGATCTATTTAGTTTGCAAACAAGTTTGAAAACATTCAAACTATGTTCTTGTTGTTAAAATTTTATACCACAAAATAAGATAGCTATATATATATGAATCGAATAAGGTTATGAACATAGTTACTACCTCAAGTTCCTTGGACAAGGTTGCTGTAAAAGAGGAGTAAAAAGCTAGAACCAAAAGGGTGATGGAAGTGGATGAAAGATTGGAAGTAAGTTTGTGTTCTTGGAAGGATTTCTTGAAGTGTTGTTGTAAGAGTTTTCTTATGGTGATTAAGTAAGGTTTTTATGGCTAGATCTTCTTGGTAAATTGCTGGATTGTTATGGAGTTCAAAGGTTAAGAAAGAGTGTGTGTTTTTAACTAGGAAAGTTGAAGTAAAATGAATCAAAATGATGATCCATGATACTTCCTTAAAAACGTGGCCAAGGGTGGAGACAAGACAAATTTCCAAGTTGTAATTTTATGTAATTAGTCAATAAGCTTCCAAATACAATTACCTTATACATAAGGCATTGAACAAGGGCTGGTTGGTGGTGATTTGATGTGTATATACCAATAGTAAATACGTATAGAAGCTAGGTATGATACGAGTACTTATACTCTAGATATACGTATAGAAATTTTGTGAAAAATGGAATGAGGATTCAAATATAGCTATCTTTTGTGAATACACTTATATGGTTTTATGTATTTAAGTTCTTAAAAGTGTTTAAATACATTACTTATACGATATATGTATAAACATTATAGGTTATAAGTATTTATGTCAAATAACGTTACGTATGGTTATTGTTTTGAAAACTTAAGTTAGTAGTTACAAAATATACTTATAACTTATTGTTATTAATACAAAATGAGATATTAAAACATCTTTAGATCATGTTAAATATGTATATATACATATATATACACAAACGTATAATTATCATATATTGTATAGTTCGTGATATCATCGGTCAAACTAGACGGTCAAACGTTGTGTAAAACTCTTTTCAAACACATAAGTCTCAACAATTTGGATTGCTTATCATGTTGGTAAGGTTTAATTTATGTAAATATTAATCTTATTAGTATAGAACGATCGAAAAAGTGTGGGTCGTTACATATAGCAGATTTATCACTTGAACTATTCGAAGCAATGGATGCTTCCGATTCCTGTACCATCTCGCCTTTCAGAATGTATAAATTAGCACCCACCTTTTCTCCTTTCATAAGTACAACCGCGCCTTTCTTGATTATCATGATCTTCTCATGTATCACCATTTTACAACCAAGATCATCCAATTGTCCTAAAGACAATAAGTTCTTCTTCAAACCCTCCACGTGTCGTACACCTTGAATAGTACGAACTGTACCATCGTGCATCTTCAGAACGATATCTCCAATCCCAATGATCTTTAGTTTGTGATCACTGCAACTGTATACAGATCCTCCTGAGATACGTTCATATTGTTTGAACCATTCTCTTCTAGGGGTCATGTGAAAAGTAGCTCCCGAGTCAAATAACCAGACATCAACAAATGTCTTTCTGCCTTCATTTGCTACCACTGCCTCACTAACCAAAGCAGTCCCATCATCTGAAGTGCTTGCAATATTTCCTTGAGGATTTGAGTTATTTAAACTCCGACAATCCTTCTTCAGGTGACCTTTCTTGCCACAATTGTAGCATGTATAGGTCTTCTTCTTTTTAGACTTCGGTTTACCATGATTGTGACTCCCACTTGGGCCACGTTCCCGTTGACCTCCCTCCTGACACCAATAAGGCCTCCACTTGTCGTGAACCGGCATGTTTGTCCTCCTTGTTATTGCGCCGATTTTCTTCTTCTAGAATAGCAGCCGCAACTTCATCATAGACTAGATACTCCGAGAGAACATTATTGGTTAAGTTAATAATGAGTTGATCATATGAATCAGGTAGACTCTGAAGTAAAAGTTCAGCACGTTCTTTTGGCTCTATATTGCAACTTAATGAAGCGAGTTGAGAAAATAGAGTATTCAAAGAATTAATGTGCTCATTAACTGAAGTAGATTCATTCATGCGTAGCGCATAAAGTTTCCTCTTAAGGAATATCTTGTTGTGGAGTGATTTGGTCTCGTACAATTTTACGAGGTGATCCCAAATCTCTTTCGCCGTCTTCTTTTCTTCTATGCTAGACAAAACGCCATCTGCTAGTGCCAGATGAAGATTTGCGATAGCCTGGCCGTCCATCTCTTCCCATTTTTCATCAGTGACTTCGGCCGAACGTCCACTGATGGCCGCCAAACACTTATCCTTTCTCAGGATAGCTTTCATCTTTAGTTTCCATAACGAGAAGTTACTCCCGTTGAACTTTTCAATTTCGAATTTCGTAGACATTGCTATAATTACAATCTTCTTTTCAACAATATTATTTTCTTGAAATAATACCTGGGAACTTTTATCGAGTGAAAATAATCTTACTTATTTTCTGATGTGGACGATCCACTCCCGTGGCAACCACAGAGCATGCGATAAGTAGATTAATACACACTAGATATTAGACCTTAGCTCTTGATACCACTTGTTAAGAAAAGCAACACCGAATTATAGCAAACCGCTAGTAATAATTGAAATAGCGACAATAAAGAGACACCGAGATTTAACGTGGAAAACCCCAATAGGGTAAAAACCACGGGAATGGAAAGAAACGTTTCACTAATAAGAAAAATAGGAATTACACTTTCTCTCTAATTACAAGGATAAGTATCAATCTTTATATCTCTTGTAATTAGGAGATTAATACTCACAACTCTCTATTTATCTACTAGAATACAAGATTGAAGAATGAATATGGGATGTATAAATGAGCTTACATGTTGCTCTATTTATACTAATTCAAGATGGCTAAATGGTAAATATTAAGTAGACAATTTGGTAGGTATAGTATGCCAAGTTTTACCAAGTCTCATACCACAATATACATGTGTGTTTTTGACTATAGAACTCACCAACCAAGAACACCATATTTGACAGTATCTAAATAAGCTAATGAGAACATGAGAACCTAATTAAGAACCTAAATAAGTTGCATTATATATGCAGAAAGTTGGATAAGTATTCAATTTCATCACTTGGTTAACTATACTGTTTACGCTTCAACTTTTTATCAACTTTGGCAGTAAGCTTGTTCTTACCAACTGATACACGCAGCTTTCCGATAAGCATACCGTATCCTTGTCCTACTCCATCACCCAATGAGCTTTCTTCAGGTATTAATCCAAACGGCATTCTGTTCACCAGTTTACACATGTCCGTCATACCATATCTCTCCTTCATCTTCCTAAGCCGACGACCACCTCTTTTCTTCTTAGGTTCGGGTTTAGGAACGGGAAGTGGTTTTGGTTGCTTTGCAGGTGGTGGCTCTTGCCACTTTTCAATCTTGTTACAAATTTCTTCGCGATATCTTCTTCCTGTGCGTCCCGATGGATCACCTCTTTCTAAATCTACACGTGCTGCAAGACTTGATTTTGCCGCCAAAAGCCGGCAGGCACGCTTCTTTAGACCAGGAGGCGTTGTTTGAATAACCTCTGTTTGCTCAAGGTAACCAACACGAAACAGAGACACGTTTACTAGATGTTAGTGCATATTTTGTAATCCCTAGTTCCTTGTACTTTTAATGTATTATTCGATCTTGTTGTATTATGTACTATTATTTAAACGTTGGATTGTCGTGTTATGACTTTATATATATATATGTAAACGTTTGGCTGTTATGTGTAAAGTGACTCGACAGTCGGCCGACTGACATAGTCAGTCGACCGACTGTAACCCACAGTCGACCGACTGTCAACGACAGTCGGCCGACACACGATCTGGGATATTAAAGACAGCTTAGTTCCCACTAATTTGGTTAATCATTCATTCAATCAGTTTACACACATACACATAGTCTCCTGTCCGATTCTCTCTAATCTTAATGTCCAAAAACACCACAGAATGTCAGTCTAGGCTTCGTGTTTATCAAGATTTATTATTGGTTTGACTCGTACGAACCCGAAAACCCATAGATATTCGTTTAAGATTGTTCTAGTGTTATTCCGCCTCTAGATCGAGTAAGGTTGATTCTAAGGTCCTCTCCCAGCGTCTACAAAGTGGTATCAGAGCATTGGCTTGCTGAATCAACTGTTTTAAACGAGTTCTTGTTGTACTTTTGAGTCAAAAATGGTTTGGATTGAATTATGCATACTTTTACGTTAAACTTTTGGTTTTAATTGCTTTAAAGTGTTTACAGAAGTCTTTGTTAGTTGTTTAAGGTGTTGGTCAGTGTTTTTAGTTCGAAAATTGAGCTTGAAATCGTTTAGAAGTCAAAAACCTGATTTTTGGATTCTGGTTCTGAGAGACGTCACAGTCGACCGACTTAGGTGTCAATCGACCGACTTTAGCTGTCAATCGACCGACTTAGCTTCTAAACCGACCGATTTAAGTTATTTCGACCGATTGTCTTTAGATCGACCGATTGTCTGACAACCGATCGACTTTGATCCTAAATCGACCGACGTACACTGAAAACCTACCGACGTACACTCTAAACCGACCGACGGAAGTAACATCGACCGATTGAGAAAAGTAATACCATATGACTTAATACAAACAGTACTTCGACCGATTGACCTTCGACAGTCGACCGACTGTCTATATTTATCGACCGACTGTCTGTAAGTCGACCGACTGTGTGTCAGATTCAAATTTAATTAAGTTTAACGATGTCTGATCAGGCAATGGCAATTACTTCTGGTGTTCAAAATATTTTACTTTCTGATAGTGAATCAGGCAGTGCCAATCGTGCTCCTAGACTTGATAACACAAATGATTATATTAGATGGAGGTCTAGGTTTATGAATTACATTAGAGGCCTTGATCCTAGAATGTGGGATTTGATTCAACATGAATATAAAGAGCCTTTAGGTACTAATGGTGCTAAGAAAAAGTATGAAGACTATAGCGTGACCGAAAAAGAAACATATGCCTTAGAATGTAGGTGTTATGCACAATTAACTCAGGGTTTAGATGGTGATATTTATCATCAATATCAAATGCATTTAACATCATATTCACTTTGGAATGCTATTAGAAGTGGTGTAGAGGGAAATAAGGCTTATCGTGAAAAGAAAGCTAAAGTAATCAAAAGTGAATGGAAAAGGTTTGCTGCTTTAAGTCATGAAACGCTAGAGGAGACAATCATTCGTTATCGTCATCTTGTCTCTGAATTAGGTAACTTAGGTGTAGATGTTACAGAACAGAAAGCTATCAAACAATTAACCGATGGTTTACCACACAAGTGGGATGTGTTTATTGAACAGATAGAAGACAAAGCTTTGTCTTCTGGTGAAACACTTACCCTAGATAAATTCACATCAAAGCTGATGGAAAAGGATCTAGATATGGAAACCAAGAGGAAACGCCTTGAAGGTCAACAGAGTCCTATAATCTACAAGGCTGGTGCTTCTGGTTTGGGTAATGTTCATGCTCCCTTGCAAACAGCTTTTGTTTCAAATGATAGTGCAGTAAATAGATCACAACCTGCTCAAAATGTGATATTTCAAACCCAGACAAATAAGCCTATTAGTTCAAGTCAGTCTACTATTAGACAGGAGCCTAAGACTGTTGTTCTCAACACTGAGAATTTAAGAACAAGGCCCCTTGCAGTTGTAGAGGAAGATATGGCTTTAGTTGCTTTGGTAGTCAATTCATATAATGAAATGATTGGTGGTCAAATTGGTAATGCTCATTTAGAAGCAGAAGATTATGAGCAGATTGATGAGGATGAACTTGAAAAGATGGATATCCTCTGGGCTATGGGTAGTGTGATTAGAAGAGCGAAGAAGTTTCTGAAAAGGACAGGTCAACAGAGCTTAGGTGTTACTAGAGATACTAAGTTAGGTTTTGATATGTCAAAAGTGAGATGTTTTAACTGTAATGAGTTAGGACACTTCAAAAGAACATGTACCAGGCCACAGAAAACTGGTTTTCACAATCCATTTCATAATCAGCATAATAAGACAAAAGTTAATGTGCCAGTTGAAGCAACTAGTAGTGATACTCCCCGAAATGATAAAGCAAAAGGCTTAATTGCAACATATTCAGACGAAGGTTGTGATTGGACGGTATTTGCTGATGATGAACATCACGCTAATGTTGTTAGGATGTATAAGACTGAAGAAGAGACTGAAAGTGAGAAACAACAGAGAGAGAAATCTGGTTGTGTTGGTACTGCGAATAAATGCATGTGTTACGTATGCAAGTTGGAAGCAAGAATTGAGAGAACTTATGAAATGATAAGACATGTTAGAAGAGGCGTTCTAAACAAGAGAGTGTATGAGAAGTTCAAATACGCAATGCACAATGATGGCGATGTATGGACTGATTACAGTAGTTCGTCTTCATCCGATGGCAAAACTATTGTGCAAGATGATGACAAGACTTCAAATGAGTCATGTAATCCTGAAGGTTCCAGTTCAAGTTCAGAATCTGAATCAGAGTCAAAGATTGAAGAAAAGGAGTATGCATTCATGGCAAACACATCAAGTGACTCTAAGGTACAGACTGAATTTCCTTTAGTATGCAATGATTGTGCTGATCATAAGTTAGAAATTACTAAGCTTGAATGCATAATTGCTAAACTGAATGATATCCCCTTAGGATGTATTTATTGTCCTGAAGTTAAAGAGGAACTTAGGATTGTTAAAGCAGCATATCTTGAGGTCAAAGACCTATATGAGAATAATTTAACTCAGTTTAACAATAAAAAGGAATTCAGAGAAACAATCAAAACTCTAGAAAATCAAGTTCATGATTTAAGGGCTACAATTTCGAGTGACCAAAAGGACATAATGATGTACTTAAATCAACTTGAATGTGCTAAGAGAGAGAGGGAAGAGTTTAAGATTAAGTATGAGTCAGAAAAGGCTAGAAATGACACTTGGCAGCGAATGTCGTATGTCATAGACTATACTGTCTACAACAAGAATGACGGTAAAAAGGGTTTAGGTTATAACGAGTGTCCTCCTCCTCTTAAGAATGAGTACATTAATAAACCTTCTGATTCTTGCCTTAGTGAAATCCTAAGTGTTCAGCCTGTAGAGAATGAAAAATCAGATAGTTCAAAGCCTACGGTTGAAGACTTAGTGAAGAACTGTAAATCTGACCCAGAGAGTGCTAAAGTCTCTGAGATTGAACCACCAAAATCGAAACCAATCACTATCCTGAAAAATCCTTTGAATGCTAGTAAGGTTAGTGAAGGCAGAGGAACAACACCTAGGAAACATGTAAACTCTAGAGACTCAAATGGAAGGAAACTATTTCAGACACCTGTTAAGTATCAGCAGGGACTCAATCTAGATAAAGAATATGTTCTTTCCCAAGCACCTGAAAAACTATTTAATAAGAAGAGTCCTAATACTGACAATGTGCCTAAATATGTGCATCCTAACCGTCGACCAGGCTTGAAACATCAAATTGAAAAGCCTAGTTCACCCAAGAATCTGAGTTCAAAAGCACCTGCTCAAAGAACTCAAAATTGTAATAAATGTGGAAAAAGGGGTCATTGGGCTGTTAATTGTGTACAAGGTTGTAAAACACCAAACAGAAAATTTGATGTTGATACAAAATCTAAATACTATGCTTCAAGTACCAGTTCCAAAGGTACTTCAAGTAATAGTTCAAAAAGTTTTATAGACCAAAGTCAAATTCTGTCACAGATAAGTCCCCAAGGTTTCAGTCAAAAGTGAACACAAATTTTCAAACAAATGACTTTTATAAGAAATCTGGAGGTAAACGTACAGTTTGGAAACCAAAAGGGGAGACAAGAGCTGTTGACAATTCCAAAGATCCATCAGGATCAAAGGGTCAATGGATGGACGTGAAAGTTATTGGTGTCGATGGGAAACCCACTGCCATTCGGGCATGGGTGTCCATCTCAAACTAACTTCTTTTCTTGATGTGCAGGTCGCCTATGATCCGAGTAGAAATACCTGGATTGTTGATAGTGGGGCGTCCCGGCACATGACAGGAAACATGTCCTTACTTTCTAATGTCAAGTTAGTAAATGGAGGATCTGTTTCTTTTGCAGGAGATGAAGGAGGTTTTATTACAGCTCAGGGTGTGATTTCTAATGATAATGTTAGTTTTGATAAAGTGAATTTTGTGAAGCAGATGTCAAATAATCTGCTGTCAGTCTCTCAAGTAGCAGATAAAAAGCATAAGGTTGCTTTTGATGATCAGAGATGCTACATTTTGAAGAAAGAGTACGTAATACCAGAAGACATGATTCTTATGATAGCTCCCAGAAATAAAGATTTGTATATTTTGGATATGTCCACAGCCCATGTTAAAGCTGCAACAGGTCATCAAGCTTTCATATCCAAAGCTACTGAACAAGAGTCAATTTCATGGCACAAGCGTATGGGTCATTTAAGTTTGAGAAAGATGAACAATCTTGTTCATAATAATCTGGTAGAGGGAGTGAATGTTAAGAGTTTTCAAATTCCTGAGGGGTGTCTTCCGTGTAAGAAAGGCAAACAGACTAAAAAGTCACATGCAACAAAGAAGCATCATTCAATTATTGTTCCTCTAGAGTTGTTACACATGGATCTTTTTGGTCCGATTATTCGAACAAGCATCTCTGGAGATTCATATTGTCTGGTAGTGACTGATGAATACTCAAGATACTCCTGGGTAGTGATGTTAAAGAAGAAGTCTGACACATTTGAACAGATAAAGTTGTTGATTTTGAAGCTAGAATCTTTGTACAAGTTAAAGGTTAGAAAGATTCGAACAGATAATGGTACTGAGTTAAAGAATCATCAGATGGAGAGTTTTTGCAACGAGAAAGGAATTCAACAACAATTCCGTCCAGCTTATACTCCGTAATCAAATGGTGTAGCTGAGAGACGTAACAGAACGTTAATTGAGACTGCAAGAACAATGTTAGCTGACTCAAGTTTACCAGTTAACTTCTGGAGTGAAGCTGTCGCAACAGCATGTTATACAATGAACCGATTGTTAGTAGTCAAAAGACATGGAAAGACTTGCTATGAATTGTTACACAAAAGGAAGCCTAACATTAAACATTTCGAACCCTTCGGTGCACCATGTTCAATCAAGGTACGAGATACTGGAGGAAAATTTAATCCTAAGGCAGTTCCTGGTATATTTCTTGGTTATGGGAATCCAAACAAAAGAGTTTTCAACACCGTATCTAAATGTGTTGAAGAACATTTCGAAGTAGATGTTCAAAGAAATGCTGCTATTCCGGCTGGGAAAGGTTTTTCATGGCAGTTTGATTATGAAGATTTGTTTGATTCTTTTGGTCTTCCGTCTGTTGCTACTGATGATGAAGTTATTACAAAGTTGTTGAATGAAATGAATACATCTACATCACGAACGGTTCCGCAATCTCAAACGACACCACAACCACACACAGTGCCGCAACAACAAATTGTTCAAGATGATGAAGCCTCTGGTGACTATCAAGATGACCCATCGTATGATGGATCTGATTCTGAAGAGGAGTCACAACCTATAGATAGTGGCGAAAGTGTTCATAATCTGCCACAAGTTGTAGAAGTTCAGGAAGAACCAGCAGAACCTGAAGGTGTTCGTAGATCATCACGAACGGTTGTTTTACCTCGACACTTAGATGACTTTATTGTTGATTCAAAAGGAGTTTCTGGAGCACCATCAAATGATGCATCAACGTCTGAAAATCAGAAAGCTTCAAGTGAAAATGTTATGCAAGCTTTCTATTCTTCTCTAAATACCTCAGGAAAACTCTTTGTACATGCATATTCATGCTTTGTGTGTCAAATTGAACCAAACACTGTTGAAGAAGCTCTTTTATATGATGATTGGGTAAATGCTATGCAAGAAGAGCTTCTACAATTCAAACATTTAGGTGTATGGAAATTGGTGAATCCGCCTCATGGTTGCAAACCTTATGGTCTTCGATGGGTTTGGAAGAACAAAAAAGATGATCAAGGTATTGTGATCCGAAATAAAGCTAGACTGGTTGTGAAGGGATATCAACAGATTCCTGATATAGATTATGATGAAGTATTTGCACCAGTGGCTAGATTGGAGGCGATTCGTATATTTTTGGCATTCGCGTCATTTAAAGGCTTCAAGGTCTATCAAATGGATGTCAAAAGTGCCTTTTTGTACGGAACACTCAATGAGACAGCGTATGTTAAGCAACCACCGGGTTTTACAGATCCACACTCTCCAGAAAAGGTATATCGTTTAGAAAAAGCACTGTATGGGCTTCATCAAGCTCCAAGAGCGTGGTATGGTACATTGTCCAACTATATGATTGATAATGGTTTCAGAAGAGGTGTCATCGATCAGACACTTTTCATCAAAGAAAAGGGCAAGCATATTATGCTCGTACAGGTGTATGTAGATGATATTATCTTTGGATCTACAGACAAGTCAATGGTGGATGAGTTTGAGGAAGTTATGCAAAAACGGTTCAAGATGAGTTCAATGGGAACTATCAAATTCTTCCTTGGTATTCAGGTTCTACAAACAGATCAGGGTATCTTTTTACATCAGACGAAATATGTATCAGATATTCTGAAAAGATTCAAAATGGAAGATGAACGTCCTGCAAGGACACCGCTATCGGTGAATCACGGGATTACACCAGATAAGGAAGGTGATAAGGTTGAACAAACCTTATACAGGGCAATCATTGGTTCTTTGATGTATCTGATAGCGTCTCGCCCTGATATTATGTTCGCAGTTTGTTTATGTGCTCGCTATCAAGCAAATCCGAATGTCCATCATTTGTTGGTAGTGAAGAAGATAATGCGTTATTTAAAGCAAACTCCGAATTTGGGCCTATGGTATCCTTGTGATAATGATTTTGAACTGACGGCTTATAGTGATTCTGACTATGGTGGATGCAAGAAAGATTTTAAGTCAACATCAGGAGGTTGTCAATTCCTTGGAAACAGACTAGTTACATGGCAGTGCAAGAAGCAGACAGCAGTAGCATTGTCCACTTGTGAAGCTGAATACATTGCTGCAGCCAGTTGTGCATCTCAGGTTGTGTGGATACAACAGCAGCTTCGTGACTACGGTTTGAATATTTCTAACACTCCTATTTTTGTTGATAATTCTGCTGCCATAGCTGTTACGAAAAATCCTGTGAATCATTCTAAGACCAAACACATAGGGATTAAATTCCATTTTATTAGAGACTGTTATGAGAAAAGACTAATTGATGTTGTCCAAATTGGCACAACAACACAAAGGGCTGATCTTTTCACAAAAGCTTTTGATAAACCACGTTTTGATTTCTTGTTAAATGAATTAAGTGTCAAACTTTTGTCAGATGTTGTTCCTGACGAAGAAACAAAAGTGTAACTTTATTTTATGTGTTCTGCATGTATAGTAGTATATTCTGTGTGATTATATTTTTCTGATTGTTTTTGTGTGGTTAAAATCCAAAAAGCCAAAAAGATTTTAAGTTTTTAGAATTTTAGGGGGAGAATTGTGCTAATGATTATGCAACATCAGAATTTCAGAAAATTAAAAAAATTAAATAGTTTTAAATGTGTTTCTAAAAACGAGTTTGATCTAAATGTGAAAAACTGAGATACAGACTTAATCATAGAATGAGATGATCATAATCACAATCAATGTAAATATCTTGATAAGGAAATCATGGAAAGATTTACAGCGGTTGAACGGTAGTCACCTAATTATCACGTGTGCATATTCTAGAAATAATTGTTCAGGAAATCAACAGAAGGTGAGGGTATTCCCTATTGAGATTTATACTAGACATATTTGGCGATGAATATCCCCAAGCAATAATCAAAATTTGCTCTACCATTGAGTCTAACGACTAATTGGGATATTCATGTGATCAATACAAGGTGAGGATATTTTGTACAGATATTGTATATCAAATTCTATCTGCTCGTAATGCTTGAACCAAATATAGAAAGGTTAGCTTACATAGAGGTAAATATATTTCGAAAATAATGTTTAAAAGTATATCCGACCATCACGGGCCGTCCTTGTCTTTAAGGGAGAACACCTATGAATGATTTGAGCATCCAAAGTAGTTATGAAGTCAATGAGCATCTGCATAAAGTTCAAGTCAAGCTTTAAACATGATGAAAACAATATTCAAATGTTCAAAGATGAAGAATTCAAGTCAAAATCAATCAAGAAGAAATATAATGATGAGAGTTCCCATAATTAAAGAAGATCTGTGCTCAAATCTCAAATTATTCATAGTGTGCCGCTCTCGCGTAGCTTGGATTGTTGATCCAGGGGTTCACATTGAACTGCCGAGCATCCTTGTGCCTGTGATATAAGATATACCCATTAAGACAAGAAGCTAGAAATATATTTACAGATATGTACTCTAAGTTATGCTATTACAGATGAAAAGCATGGGGTTTATAGCATTTATGTATGCACATCTCAGAATATTCAAAATACTATGAGATCTACCCGAGCCATCTAAATCGAAGGTATAGGTTGAGGTAGAAGCCCAAGGCTGACAGGAATATTCAAAATACTGTGAGAGTACCTCCTGATCAATTAGATCAAAAGTATGTGCTAGTGATAACGGACAGCGTCTGGACTTTAGTGCTCAATTGACTACCTGATACATCGTGCGATCTCAAATGAGGACTGATTCTATGATCTAATCTAGCATAGAAATATGTTAAAGTAATTAATTAACTTGATCATCAAAATGTCTAAGAGAAAGTCTGTAAAAGTTTAACAAAGATAAATACATTGTCAAGATCATTTTCTCACAAAAATATTTGCTTTTGTTTGTAAAATTCTATTGTACATATCGTTGTGTAAATATGATTAATCATGTATATTTTGATAATTTAGCTTCCTTAGGTTTGTGACTTACAGAAACTGCATTCTGTAAATAACTTGTGTATGACATTCAAATTTAGATTTTTCTTAACCTTGATCATTGACTTTCTGACCTGAATTGTTTTATATTTGTTTTGTTTTTATTGATAATAAGTTGAAAAGATTAAAATTACAAAAAGATTTTTAGTGTGTTAATATTTATCTTGAAAAAATACAAAAACATTTTATTTGTTTGTTTGTGTGAATGTGTGTATATTTGATGAAGTTACAAATTGTGTCTCATTGTCTAAAAGGAACGATATACACATCTCAAATTTCTTATTTGGTCAACGTTTTCAAGATGTAAATATTTTGCGTGTAAGATCAGCCTGAATGTGAATGAAGGAAGTTATCGGGGTTATAAAGCGAAAAATTAAAATTTCCTTCTGAAAAAGGGACAGTCGACCGATTGAGTATTGTACGTCGGTCGATTGTCAAGAAAGTCGCCCGACTTACTGGAATAAATCATAAGTCATCCGTTTGTCAAGTATATCGACCGACTTACACACTAAGTCGACCGACCTACTCCCCTGTAACGTATTTCGACCTGTTGTCACCTATGTCGACCGACAGAACACGTAAGTCGACCGACTGACGACCTGGGTATAAAAAGGCCTCAGACGGCCGACGAACCTTATTTCGGGCGATTGTGTTTATTTTACCAAAAATTCGAACTTTGCAAGGACGAGTTTTTGATCTTGATTTTCGTATTCATCTTTGTTTCGTGATTCCAGCGCCACTAACCATTCAAGGTAACTCGATCTAAATCGAAAGTTATAGCCGTTTTTATGTATTTTTGTCATTTCAGTCGATTTACATAGATTAGAGTGTTGTTAGTGTAAATTGTTGATAAGAACTTGTAAAACGACCTCCTCTGTATCATAATCTGTCGTTGATTGAAACGAAACAACACAAAATCGATTATTTTGGATTTAGATCTGTGTTTCGAATCGTCCAAACAGTCGGCCGATTGACGCATTAAATCGACCGACTGACTCCTTAAATCGACCGATTGACTCTATGTCGACCGATTTACAAAAGTCGATCGATTTGCATGTATGTCGGACGATTGTCCGTCAAAGTCGACCGACTTAAACCTTGTGTCGACCGACTGTAAGGTGTGTGAAACTTTCTTATGAATTTTTAACGATTATGTTTGTATAGCAGAATCTATGGCTGAACAGGGAAGTCCAGTGAACAAGGAAGTGCATGAACGGGAGGAGATTTTATCTAAGAATCTTCCGGGATTGACGGCTAGCGAAAATGCCAACCTTATGGCGTGTTTGAACGAGGAAGGACCTGAAGCAAAGGAAGGCTTCGTTGATATTATCAAGTTTTTGAAAAGGTCCAGGATTTATACTGCAATCACCCTAGAATGCAAGCCATACTATTCACACCAACGAGAATTCTGGAACAATGCGTCTATTGTGACTGAACGGGGAAAGAAGGTGATTCGAAGTAGCGTTGGTGGTACTATTGTGAAGATCTCGGTTCAAACAGTCCGTGAAGACTTAGGCTTTCCAGATAATGATACTATGCCAGTCTTACTGAATAGGACTAAGGTCAGAAGGTGTTTAGTAAGATGCGGATACTCTGGTGATATGATTAAAGGTGGAGCTAAGAGAACTCGATTCTGTCATCAATACAAATACCTAACTTTAGTGTTATTGAGATGCATGAGTCCAATCGCGGGCGGGTTTGATGTGTTGAACGGGACATACAGCTCAATGTTTGCAGCCCTAGTTCTTAATGCGGACTTCAATTTCTCTGAAGTGATTTTCAGAAGTCTGTTGGTGAACGTGAAGAAGAAAAGCCACTTGATGTTTCCCAGGTTCTTGCAGGCGATGATTGAGAAACAGGTGCAAGGATTGAATAAGGTTAGGGAGGATGAGATTAAACTGAATCATCTAAACGATGTAACGTTCAACCGAGTCAAGCAAAAGAGAGGTCCTGATGAACCATTCAAGAGACTGGTTGGCCATCTCGCGAATGAAAACTATGTATGTCCACCAGGTACTGCCTGTCGTCATGAGAACAGTACGTCTGGTAATGAAGATGATATCATCGCGGTTGGTGAAGATGATCAAGAAGTTAATCAGCCACCACCAGTTGTTGCAGCTGAACAGACACTGGTTGATGAAGAAGATGACCTTGACCCCGATCAATTCGAGCTGAGAAAGCGAAAACAGGCTGAGGGTCCTTCAGTTACGACAAAGCTGAAGCAGAGGCGAATAAGATTTGTTAAAAAGGCAAAGACCACTGAGTCATCTTCATCAGCTCAACAGCAACAAACTCAGCAATCACAACAACCACGACAACCTCCAGTTGCTGCTACTCAAGAAACACCTGCTGCAACTGATACAGGAGTTCATGCTGCTACATCCACTCCTGTTATTACACGAGATGCTGCGGTTACTATATTGAGCGAGAAGGTTGTGAATCTAGCTTCTGATTTTGAAAAGTTTAAGGAAGAAGCTAATGAACGAGAGAGAAGAAAGGATGCTGAGATTGCTAAACTGACCAAACAGGTTGAAGATCAACAGACTGAGATAGAGAAGTTAAACACTAAGGTTAATGCTCAAAATTTGCTGATTGTAAAGGCTGAGACTGCAGCAAACAAGGCACTGACGAAAGTAAATGAGTGGGAAACCAACTTTGATATTGAGGCTGTTGATCTCGAAGAGAATATAGATTTTGGTAATTTTGAAGATCAAGGCGAGGATGAGCTAGGTTTGGATATTGCTAAAGGCACAACCGAGAACCCACTGTCAGTAATTCCTCTAAATATTGATTATTCTTTACGTGATTTTTTAGCAAAGCAGGATCGTATGAATCATTCCGTTGTATTTGATGAATTAGAAGAAGGGGAGATCCCGCCGGATCTAAGCGCTGATGAGCAGGCCGAGCTAGTGCGTCAAGAGCAACAAGCAAGTACTTCAGCTGACGCGACTGCTAGCTCTTCTTTTGAGAATCGTTATGATTCTAATGACGATTTTGAGGAAGTTGTCGAGAAAGATGATAACGACAAAGATTTTGATGAAGTAATTATAGAAGATGAACCAATAGGTGATTTTCCGGAATACGAACGTAATAATGACAAAGATCCACCTACGTTTCAAGATTACTTCAAAATAAGTGAAGAGCTTCTAAATCGTAAATGCGAAGAAAAGGAAAAGACCGAAGATTTTCCTCCAGGGTTTTTACCGGTCAAAATGAATAAAGAAAAGATAGAAGTTCTAGAAGCTGAATGGAAGATCCTGTTAAGGATCAGAAAATATTGTGAGAAGCCATCGCCGGATCCTGAATGGCTGAACTACATTGATAGGCCGGCGAATCTTTTGGCTAAAGGAAAGATCATTGCTTGGGCTTACATCAAAGAACTTGATATATACGCAATAAAGAAGGAGTACGGAGTGGACTACATCAAACATGGATTTGAGTTCAAGACTCTACCGTATTTTGAATTTATGCAGGTGGCTAAGCTCAAAATGTTGTATCGGGATTATTACGGAATTCCTGATATCATTTTCAGGAAGATAAGGCGATCTTACATGTCAAAGAATTTTGAGGGATTCAGTCCTCAATTTCCCACGACCACTTATCGAATAAACAAGAAAACGGGCGAACGAAGAAAGGTTGTTAAATACAAGCCGGTAAAATATATGAGAAAAGTTCCTGTGATGAAAATGCCGCAGAACTTTAGCCCACGTTTTCGCTGGTGGTACTATGATGAACGCTCAGAGGAAGCAGTCATCGTTTTGGACAAATTGAAGGAAGATGAGACGGATTCGATACGGGTTTTAGATCCCGTTTGGTTGAGAAATTGCTGTGAAGCTGACATCTTCACATTGTACTACAATCGGATGCTGTACAGGCCAGAAAATAGAGTTCAAGCTCAACAATACATTCGTGTTGCAAAGGTTTGCTATTTGAACAATATGGTTACAGATCCGTACAGAGATTGAAGCAGATCGAAGACTTATGAGGAACTAGGTCTTAGGGGGAGTTTGTTAGTGCATATTTTGTAATCCCTAGTTCCTTGTACTTTTAATGTATTATTCGATCTTGTTGTATTATGTACTATTATTTAAACGTTGGATTGTCGTGTTATGACTTTATATATATATATGTAAACGTTTGGCTGTTATGTGTAAAGTGACTCGACAGTCGGCCGACTGACATAGTCAGTCGACCGACTGTAACCCACAGTCGACCGACTGTCAACGACAGTCGGCCGACACACGATCTGGGATATTAAAGACAGCTTAGTTCCCACTAATTTGGTTAATCATTCATTCAATCAGTTTACACACATACACATAGTCTCCTGTCCGATTCTCTCTAATCTTAATGTCCAAAAACACCACAGAATGTCAGTCTAGGCTTCGTGTTTATCAAGATTTATTCTTGGTTTGACTCGTACGAACCCGAAAACCCATAGATATTCGTTTAAGCTTGTTCTAGTGTTATTCCGCCTCTAGATCGAGTAAGGTTGATTCTAAGGTCCTCTCCCAGCGTCTACACTAGAGATGATAAACCGCCAGCTGTCACCATCAACTTTGCAGCAACTGAACTCCCAACAATGGCAGAAAGATTGGGTGCAATGTATCCCATTCTACTTTCAAAAAAATTGGAAACCTTCTTCTTTGATTCGTCGAGCGTAAGAACTCCATCACATCCCTCAATTATCTTTTCAAGAACATGTTCAGGAAGTGGTTTACCAATGGTAGTTGATGCTATAACAGATATAACCATAATAGTAGCTGACGGTAACAGCCCTTGAAGATCTACAAGGGTTAAGTCCACTTCGTTACCGATCTTCTTCACCACACGTGCATAATCAATTGGGCGTCGCACAATAGACTCAAGCTCAGGAAACTTGAGGCGATACTTATCACGAATTAAATTATGGATAATAACAATCTCTTTTTCTATGTCAACCGATAGTTCATTACATTCTGCAATCAGCTGGTACTCTGTATCGCCTGATAGTTCATTATCAAGAGCATTCTCAAGTTTCTTCATGATATCGGTATATCTCTGTGTTTTTTGTAACTTTGAAACACTGTCGAGATCATCGTAATTGATCATAGCTTCTATATCAGTTGCCAAATCTCCACTAACATGATCATCATCTTCCATGGGGTCCAAGTTTTCGTTATCATTGTCGGAAAGATCCTCAAGATCTGCTAGAAACGAATCTTCGAGATTTGCCATATACTATAGTATTGAAGGCTATAACTATATTCTCAAAATAATATATGTATTCTCTGTCGAAAAAACAAAACCAAATTCGTGGGTTACGTTTGTTTTCGTATGCGGCAGGAAAAAGAAAGTTAGGGTTTTTAATTTTTTGCGCGTATCCAAAATAGGAATTAGGCAAACATATATATTATGTTAATCAAGTCGGTGGGTTATAGACTTATAGGCGTTTTCGAAAACAAAAGAAAAGAAGCAAGGTATACGGAGTACAATTTATTTGAAACTCAATTTCTTATAATTGTTCAAGAAGCAATTATATTACTAGCTTTAATAGCCCGTGCGTTGCACGGTGGCTAAAAAAAGTTGGTATAGTAATGCGGTAATATTCGTTCATGTTGTATGTGTTATACATTAAATACATGTTGTATCAACAACTAAAAATATGTTAAATCACACATGTTCCATCTACATGGTTAATGATAAAAGAAAACGAACAAATACATGTAAACGTTATGTTAGTATTCTAACCACTATGAATGAATACACTTGAAAATAAGAGGTTGATCAAACCTCTACACAGCCCAAAATCTTACTGAACTGTTGATTTGATGCTCAACCTGAAACATAAACGATAAGACAAATCATATGAGATAAACCTCATGTATATACCTACATTGAAAGAGGTCACATTGGGTCACTACTTGTGACCCATTACCCAACTCAACCAACTCATTGTTAGATCTTGATTAGCAAATCAACCAGAATCATAATCTACACTAATATCAGCTAAATTATAGTATATAAATTTTAAGGATATAAAAACAATATATAAATTTACATCAATTTCTTAAAAGGGTATGAGAAATGAAAGTAACAAAGTTTTACCTGTTAGTTCGGAATTGGAACCACATAGACGATGTCAGAAAGAATTAGCCTTTGCATTCTCACACCTTATCTAGCAAAGGTTTTACAATAACAATAATTAGTTTGAGAGTTATGATTATACGAAAAACAGCTCCACAACTTATCAAATTGAAATTTACAGATGTTGTTTGCTGTACGGTAGCAGCCCAGCTGCAGCTCCCGCCTCCCATTTTGTCACACGTTTAAAACCTCTTTAGACTCGAACAACCAAAAAATATCATATACCATTTGAAAGCTTGTCTGGGATACTTTCTCCCCCAATATTTAGTTTTCATCCAAACTTAACCAATTTCAAGTTATGAACCCGCAAAATAGGTCCGAGAGTGATTTTAACACTTTTACCCAAATTGACATCAAATTTAGTTAACGACCCAAATTCTTATCGAACGTACAAAGGTGACCCAAATCACTCCACAACTCTAAAATGACTCTATAAACCTGTTGGCAACTTCAAATTGAAGGAGAAAAATAACGGGCCAGAATGGACAATTATAGTAGCCCTGCAGCAGCTCCCGCCTCCCATTTTGAAGAAGTTTCTGGACAGCAGCCTAATTTGTAGCTACAAAGTCTCAGCTGCTATCAAGCATAAAAAACTTCATCAGTATACTCATATTATATACAATGTGATCAATGTAAAATGAATGCCTATTTCACGTGTATCATATAGAGCTTTAAATAACAACTCTATTAATACTCTATTAATAAAGGGCAGTTGGAGTAGTACACAAACATAATTGTAACAACATTCTTTTAAAAGTAAACATACACACCCTTTTGTCCATGATGAGACTCAAACGCACAATTTCAAGGTTGATGAATATATACAAAATCAAACTCATCCATACCTTCTAATACAAATCTCGGCCTTATTGACTACTGAATTTAAAGAATCAATGTCACGGTAACTACCACATCTCAAATAACAACAAAATACAATCTAATTAGCTAAAGAAGTTTCTTCAAACTAAGGGTTTCAGACCTCTTATTAATTAATTATGATCGAGTATAGATGTTTTATGTGCAACGAATACAGTAAAAACAAAATCAACATTTAACCAAAGCCATATCACAAATTCAACAATACCCTACTACCAGTACAAACATATACTTTTAATCATTCAAACCGGAATAGCCATAAACTAAAAAAGAGTGAACAAAAGATAAAGAAATATTAGAATCCTTAATATTACATCTTAAGAAAGGATGAAACATTAGATCTTCTGAAATGGCACGCACTAAAGAGACAAAAAAAAACAACAATTAAGAACATGATTTTCTTAGTGTTATCTCATATATGTTACCTTTAAGCATCAATTTTTGCTATTCAAAAATAATAATTACTTGAATATTATTAGGTAGACGACAACATGATCGTGAGTTGAGAAAATGATTTGATTCCACAAAGTCATATTTGATTCCACCAAGTGAATATAACTTTTGTAAAATTTGATTTCTTGTTTTAACCCACGATTTAAAAAAAAAACGTAAAGTGGGGATATGAACAACTGGTTAACAGAACTTCACAAAGAACAACTCTATGATTACCTAATCAAAAATAAAAATAAAAATATATATCCCAAACAATCAAATAATTATATAACGTTTATTTGAATACAACGATTAGTAAATAAAACATCCAACAAATTGTATACAAAATAAAAAAGAATATAGTTTTTCACATTAGTCAACACTCTGTAAATATGCATCACCACAATAGATATAGCAACCACGTCAAACACAAATGAAAGAGATAAAATATAGAATGAGAATGGTTACAAACCTGACAATTTACATAACATGCCTACTTTGTTCCTTTTGATAAACATACATTATGAAAACTTGATTAACTTAGAAAGAGCCAATAAGAATGTCAATCCGTTGTACCTGATCGGATGCTACATACCAAAATATACTGCCGATTAACAATTAGGTTCCTGTATAACGATATAAATTATACTCCATATGAATTAGAATTATAGAAACATTAAACAAATCGATTGTTTTACCGGAAATTGACATTCCACGTATTAGGGTTACAAACCTAGAAACACCAAAAATGCCGCTTAATATCAAAGATCTTCGTAACGCGAACGATGTCGGGCTATTAAAGGATGGCCGAAAAACTAAAAAGTACCGGGAAAAGGAAGAGAGGAGTTACGATTCGAGCAGATCTGAAATTATCACAGTAGACGGAGTCGGTGGTGGCTGTTCATGGTATGTTGAAGATGAATCGATGATTATGAAGATGAATCAAGCAGATCTGTATGATGAAGATAATCGATAATCTGAATTGATAAATTGATTTGAATTGATAAATTAATTTGAATCGATGATTTGAAGATGAAAAAACGCAAAGGTTGAATGAGAGAGAGAATCGAGGTTTAATTTGTGGACCAATAATGACGAGACAGATGTCATGCTATGATGAATTAGTGGAATGGGGTAGGGAATAGGTATTAGGTAGACACGTGTCATATGTATACGTATTATTATAAGTTATAGATATTTTTCATTCAATACTTATCTAAAACAAACCCATTTAATTTGATTTAATAGTAATCCAATTATAATTTGTGAATATATACATGATTTAATCAATTTAAAGAGTTTTCTAATGATAGCCATCTTTAAGGAAAATATTGTGCACAAAATATTTGTACAAGAAAGTTAGTAAATTGGTTATTTGTAGGTTAGTATGGTGGTTATAAGGATGATACAAATATTCAATGGATATATTGAAATCTTAAGGATAGCACTAAGGCTATGTTTAGGAATTTCTTTAATTTAATAAATTAATTAATAATTAAGATGTGTTTTTTCTTATAGTATGTATCATTAATAGAGATCAACCAGTTAATCTCATCATTTAGCCCAAGAAGGATTAACCTCGTTCTGCTGAGTTCTATTTGAACTACTCCTTGCTCCTGCCCTGATAAGACACGTGGATGAATCAAGAAAGAGGGCCTATGCCCGCTTAAAGTGAAAGGCTATAGTAATAGCGACGAGACTTACTTTCTCTTTGGTTCAGCTACAAGCTCATGCCATGGAAAACCTACCAAGAAGGAATCAGATGAGTCAATTAGTTAGTTAAGTGGCTTGTTAGGGAATAACATATAGTGGATGTGATAGCCACAGAGAGAGTCTTAATTTAGGTGTGCGTTTTCTAAATCGGCTTAGGGTTGGGCAGTGGTTAGTGAGGTATCTTTGAGGATCTCAACTGATTTTGTAAGCTTTATTTACAACTGGATAAAATATCTTTATCATTCCATTGTTCTTCGTTATTATTCAATCACTGTTACATATACGAATCTGCTGCTGCTATTTTGTTTCCTATCAGTCATTTATTCTTTTGTTTCTATTTTTCTTGTCATATTCATTTGGTTATTTATATAATCTATAAAATAAGGATCATCAACTTGTTTATTGTATTATGAATACTTGGTCAACTTCTAGTTATCAAGTACATTATGTTTTAACAAACATGAAAGCGACAAAAATCACAAAAGATGTAGTGAAAAGAATGTTGGTGATTTTAGCATGATACAACGTCATTTTAGTTGATTGGATTTCTAAGTTGAAAGTGCTCGAACCATTGAAACGCTACACGGATTTGGGGAGTGTGGAGTACACGTTCGTAAGGTGTAAAATGGTTTGAGGATATGTTAGTGAGCTTGGAAATAACATTTGGAACTTAAGGAATGCGAAACGAGACTTAGAAAGGCCATACGCACGAAAAACCTTAAAGTGGAAATTTGAGCTGCTGCTGGGCAGGTTTAGTCGCCACCCGCGGCGCGGCTTAAGGCACGTTTTCGATGTCGAGGTTTTTGGCCTGATTTGAAGTCTGGTTCTTTGTTAGCCCGCGGCGCGGCTCTCAGGCCTGCGTCGTGGCTCAACACATGGACGCTGAAAAGGTGCCATTTTACCCAAAGGTGCATTTGATCCCCAAACGTTTTAGGGTTGTTCCAGGACATTTAAGAGCGGTTTTTACATGTATTTGGACTTGTTTAAGCACAAATACATGTGCATAAACTTCCAAGCTATGTATGGGGTATCATGAAAGGTTGTGACTTTTGGTAAACACCTTTTGACCCATTATAAATATATGGATTCATTTCCATATTAATTGTTAGACACTTTTTACAAGGTTCCAGATTTTGAACATGTCTAACACACTTTCAACACAAAACTTCCAGATTTATACTTTCTAGAAATGCAAGGAACAATTATCTTTTGGTCAAGACGATTGTTCATACTAGTCTTATCCTAATAGTGATTTTGATTAACCCGTGACCAAGTGGGTCGAAATACTCTATTAAGAAAGTGTTCACACGATTCTACTATCAATCCGGTTATTCATTTTTTACCCACTATCTCATATTTTTCCAACAAAGAACACTTTGTTCTACATTCACATTCAGATAGGCTACATACTTTCTTTTTACTTATGTCCTGGCAAGTACTCTGCTGACACGCTCACACGTATACGACTTGTCTTACGAAATTAATGAAAAAAACAAGAGAAAAAGTCATAGGTTAATTCGACAACCAGCCTGAGATATCATATCTAATATAAGTAGTGGAAAAATTAGGTATAAGTAATTAAAATAATCTATAAGTTATTGTTTGAATTTAGAATGACCAAAAAAGACAACAGTTATAGTTACTGGCCTATATGAAACCAAAAAGTACTTCTAATAAACTTTAAACCAATATCTATCAAGATACAATTTTATCCAATTAAAATGATCACAACAAAGAGAATCATTTTTGTTTAGACCTTTTTCTTGTAAACTCCACTGCTTTTTTGACAATAATCAATACATCCAAGAAACATAAATAAGTATAAGACTGATATCCTTCAATTTTTGTAAGCTTTACACTTTAAAAGCAATAAGAATGGGAGCTTCAACAATAGAAAAAGGTGTGCTTAAATTGGTGCACCCCGGTAGGCACGTGGAGTATCATCGAAGATCAATAACAGCTGCTGAAATCATGAAGAAGAATCCTCGACACAGTATAACTCGCCCTGACTTTTTTAAAAATCCTGATATTGTCGTTCGTCCTGTTATGGTTCCGGGACAAGTGTTTTACATCGTCCCAAACAAGACAATACATTACTTGATGAAAAACAAAAGTCAAAAAGTTGACCAACCCGCTCCACAACAAACCGCGTCTCCAAACACTGGTGAAGACTACAAAACATCACCGTGTAAATTATGGGCAGGAACGACACCATTGTACAGTTTCGGGTCGAGCTCTTGTGAATGTACTGACTCGTCACCTCAGGTTGAAGAAAGGCATCATGGACCTGTTTTAGATGACGTGGCGGATGATAGTTTGACTTCGACTTTTCTAGCCAGAAACTATTATCAAAATAGTAATAGGTCAACAGTATGGTCAATGCCTACAAATTATGGTGAACAACCAAGGAGTGATAAACATGTAAAGAACTTGAAATCCTGCATGAAGAAAGAGGGTGGTGTTCGGGTTTTGCCTAACGTAAGAGTGACTTTTGACGTTACTACATTGATCGAGTATTAAAAATGAACTTGCATTGTTAATATTCATTCCATTTCTGCAAAATACAGCAGGAAATTATAGATCTCTAATTTCTGTAAGATTACATATTTGCATTAGTAAAACAGAACAATCTACAGCTCTTTGCATTGTAAGATTTGAAATTTCAAGATTTTAATGTTAAAGGTCAATTATTCTTTATTAGGTATGGCAGTTGGGTAATTGGTCAAAATAGAGTCACAACAATTCGGGTCATGGCGAGCCACAAACACTAACTTATCTATCATTTCGTTAGTATAAACAGTTGGTGTTTTGCAAACTAAATCATATGATTACAATTTGCAAGTACCCTATTGAAAAAATCCGAAACTAATCATCCGGACGTTGTCCATATTGATTACAAACGAATTACAATAGTTGATAACATTGCGAGGTACTTGTCCTCTATATGATACATATTTCAAACGTTGCATTTATTCTTATAAGGCAATCTATAGTTACATCCAGAATTGACATATTCGCCTGACATTTCATAATATTCAAATGACCTAAACCGCCATTTACTTAATAATAGTCTCTATGAACTTCAATGACTCGAATGCAACGCCTTATGATAAAAGTCCTTAATGGCCTCAAGTAGTATCCTTAGTACGAGCTAATGCACAGCGGAAGACTTAATTCATACCTGAGAATAACATGCTTTAAAATGTCAACATAAAGTTGGTGAGATATAGGTTTAATGCCGGCAGCAATATATATATATATAGACCACAAGATTTCGTATGTAAACATTTCAATAAAAATATTCTAAGTGGTTGAGCACTTGGTAACCATACTTAACAATTAATCACGTCGCATATTCCCTTTAATATGAAATCTTACTACACCGTACCAAGTGTAGTCACGAAACGAAGTACTGTGCAACCGTTGAATACTGGTCGTCCAGTCCGGTTGGGGTTGTCAGGCCCGATAGATCTATCAACAGGATTCGCATTTACAATACCGCTGTAAATAATAGTTACCAAGCTACAGGGAAATATGCCAGTGGTACAACTCAACGTAGAATACATTTTTCAGTTACTTGTGTCCATAACGTAAATCATTTATAAAAACAGCGCATGTATTCTAAGCCCAAAATATTCAAAGTTTAAAAAGGGGACTATATACTCACTTTCGTCTTGAAGATATATATAATTTGACTTGGTCTCCGGTTGATATCACGAACCTATCCATATATAATATATCAATACCTTTTCTTTTTAAACAAACGTCACATATATATACTTGTTATACTTTTAATACTTTGAATAATTCCTTAGTCCGTAGTTAGCAGTTCGTTGTTAGTAATTCAATTTTAATGGTTCATTTTTAGATGTTTAATATACCCGCAATGAAATAAATAAAACCCCCAACGAAATAAATAAAACCCCATCGTATATGTATTGGTCGAGATTAATCTTGACCCACGGTACCGGTGTTGTCAAGTGACGTGTTGCGTACATAAAGTACCGGTGTTGTCAAATGACGTGTTGCGTACAATCATGGGATCTTAATAGGGGGAATGGTGCAGTACTTCCTCGAGATTGCGTTAGTTTCCATTCAAGGTTAAACATGACTCCTAGAGAGTGACCAAAATACGAAGTTCTCTTTTCGTTCTCTTCTTTCTTTTTTATTTTGACTTGGTTGGCAGGGTCAGGGGGGTGATCCTGAACCATATAAAATTGAATTATAAGTACATATATATAAAATATCATGTTATCTTAGAAAGATGTGATTTTATTTAATTTTTCCCAATTAATCCCGAAGTTAAACAAGTCTTGGATAACCAATTTTGTTTCGGTCATAGTTTCTTCGTTACAAATCCGTTTTCGTTGATTCAACTTGCCATCTCCTTGGATCGAGTCCCTCTTTAAGACTATGAACTGAAAATACCTTGGTTTGTATTCAAAATCACACGGCATAGGTGAAACTTTAGTGAAACTTATGAAGTTAAACATTTTCCTTTATTTAAACAACCTTAAATGATTATTTTTCTAAAAATACTTATACTTTGAATTAAATCATGAAATTTTTATGTGTTATCATATTCATAGTAAAAATCATTTTTCCAGAAGATAAACCTCCAATTCAAAGTTTAAGATAGTTTTTAATTATCCAACCCAAAACAGTCCCCGGTTGCACTCCGACGTCGTAAAAACAGTTTTTAAGATATTCTTTGAAAAACCAAGTTATACCTTGTTAAATTAACATATAATTAAGTTATATTACAGGTCTTGAAGTATTTTAAAAGTTAAGTTAGAAGGATCTATTTAGTTTGCAAACAAGTTTGAAAACTTTCAAACTATGTTCTTGTTGTTAAATTTTTATACCACAAAATAAGATAGCTATATATATATGAATCGAATAAAGTTATGAACATAGTTACTACCTCAAGTTCCTTGGACAAGGTTGCTGTAAAAGAGGAGTAAAAAGCTAGAACCAAAAGGGTGATGGAAGTGGATGAAAGATTGGAAGTAAGTTTGTGTTCTTGGAAGGATTTCTTGAAGTGTTTTTGTATGGTTTTCTTATGGTGATTAAGTAAGGTTTTTGAAGCTAGATCTTCATAGATATGAGCTGAGATGATTAAGGGGTTTAAGGGTTATGTAAGTGTGTGTTTTTAACTTAGAAATGATGATAAAAATTGAACCAAAATGATGATACATGGAAGCTCTTACAAACGTGGTATAAAGGGAACAAGGACAAAATTTCAACTTGTATTCTTGTATAATTATTGAAGGTAAATGTCAAAAAGGAATTACCTCTTGATGAGGGCAGATATAGGATTGATTTAAAGTTGATTTGATGTGTATATACCAATAGTAAATACATATAGAAGCTAGGTATGATACGAGTACTTATACTCTAGATATACGTATAGAAATTTTGTGAAAAATGGAATGAGGATTCAAATATAGCTATCTTTTGTGAGTACACTTATATGATTTTATGTATTTAAGTCTTTAAAAGTGATTAAATACATTACTTATACGATATATGTATAAACATTATAGGTTATAAGTATTTATGTCAAATAACGTTACGTATAGTTATCGTTTTGAAAACTTAAGTTAGTAGTTTCAAAATATACTTATAACTTATTGTTATTAATACAAAATGAGATATTAAAACATTCTTAAATCATGTTAAATATGTATATATATACATATATATATACAAACGTATAATTATCATATATTGTATAGTTCGTGATATCATCGGTCAAACTAGACGGTCAAACGTTGTGTAAAACTCTTTTCGGAAACATAAATCTCAACAATTTGGGATTGCTTATCATGTTGGTAAGGTTTAATTTATGTAAATATTAATCTTATAAGTATAGAATGATCGAAAAAAAAGTGTGGGTCAACTTTAGGGTTTTTGCTTATCGTGTCGGAACCATATAGAGATTAGAGTTTAAATTTGGTCGGAAATTTCCGGGTCGTTACAGTACCCATCCGTTAAAGAAATTTCGTCCTCGAAATTTGGTAGAGGTTGTCATAAACAACAATAGGAATGTTTTCATGACGAATATGAGGTAATAATGAAATTTTATCATTATTGAAAGATTTAGATAAAATGATTTGGTTATGTGAGACGCACGAGCGAAGCTATCACAAAAGAGTGAAATGAGTAAATATAGATTTGTTGTAACCGATGACGTGATTATGATCGATTTCCGGGATTTAAGGGTTTTAAAGAAAATCTTATGTAATAAGATTTAGTTTTGCGGCGATCAGGATCTTCTTTGATTTAATGCGGCAATCTGTTTTGATTTCTTTGTCGAATATTTCACTATAAATTTACCTCCTTCCCTTTCTTTCTTCCCACATCTTCTATTCTTTCTCTTTAGTTCCTACTTTAAGACATTCGCTAATATGCTCCATCCCATTCTAACCATTGTTATATTTCTAACTTTCATATCTTTCATTCTTCTTTTTCATCTATCACCAGAAGAATCTATTCTCTTTTATCCTTTCCTTGGAATTATAATGTTTTTAATTCTCCCGTGCCTTTACGTTGCAATACGTATTGATATGCACGGTTTGTAGTTTCGGGGTTGTTGTTAGGTTTTATACCTTCCCTTATATTTCGATGTTCCTACTCCCGTCCCTTAAAATCATTGTCATCCACAGTTAATGCTCTCTCTTATTTGCTGTGGTTTATGTTCCTATTTCTATTCTGAGGTTTTGTCCCTTCATTTCTTCTTCCCGTCCTCGAGCCAAGCGAACAATGGTCCGAAATTCGTAGGTAGGAAATTTTGAATGAACCTTGCTATTGGTTTTAGAATGAAATTGTAATGGCACGATCTTGATTCGTTAAATTACGCGAATATTCCGAAAAAAATAGAACTATCAAGGTGATACGTTCTAATATGTTTGGAGACTTGATAGAATGTAAGAGCCGTGTAACATGGCACATGATGACGGTACTTTGAATCATCACATTCCATTAGAAACTTAACATGACTTACTGTAATATAATGAAGTTGATCAAGTCTCATTATATTATACTAATTCATGTATCAGTTCCCAACACTACTTCAAAACATTCATATTTTTAAACTTAGAGATTTCAGAATTTAGAAACTAACACAGTTTCTTTTATATTGTAGCGCAGATGTTACGGAGAGTTAAATGATCGCAGATAGGAATAGTTGTAAAAATATCTCCAGAAATATGAAAAATATGTATAACGAATGAAGATATCTTATAATATCTAAGATAAAATGATGGTGAAGAATATCATCTTAAAAAGTTTAGAATAAGGAGCAGTGTTCTTACTAACGGTTTCAGCAGGCACTGGATCATTTGGATCCTTTGAAGGCAGGTTCTGTTTTCATGATTTGTTCACGGCCTCCTTCATACTTTGCTCAATCCGTTTTCCAGTTCCAAACCTTCTCTTTTTCTCAGCTTTACCACCATACCATTCTTTATCATCAATCTTTTGATTGTTAAAGTCGTTTACAGTTTTTGCTGCTTCATCAGCATTTCAAGAGCTACTTCATAGTTCAGGGTGTTTTTAGAAACTTCACATACGAAGTATGAAATTTCTTAGGAATAAATGTTATAGGTATATCTGGGGAAGTTCTGCAAAATTTTCAAAATGCTAATTGTGGATTTCGCCAAAGGGTGGATGATCTGCTGGTACATTTGCTGATGATGTCGTGAAATATAAAGGATTTTCTGGTAACGACGTCAAAAGGACAAGGTATAAATATCGAGGTTATAATAGGAGTAGTCTCATTGAGAAGTCAAAGTGGAGCTGTGACAAAATTAGCTAATTGAAAAGGAATCGTATGATTGTTTTTACCAAGGAATGATAAGGAATTCAACGCGGATAAGTTTATAACTTTGGTTTCGAAGGTTTCTCAAGTGCATAATTGTATGCAGGAATCTTTCTTCCATAGACGAGGTGCGGCTGGTTCAATTTCTCGGTCGAGGTGTTTTCAGGAATCATGAAAGGATTTGAATGCGAATTGTAATCGTCAAGTTACGAATGAGGTTTAAGATAAAATCAAGTGGCAAGCTTGAAGAATTATTTAGTTTCATATGTTACAATCGACATTTTAATTCATTTTAATTGTCCAATGTTTTCTTCTTTATGCCACTTGTTGGATTTTGGTAGGTCAAAATCCGAATATGAAATTTGATTGAAAATGGTTATTCTGGGGTGAGCGGATACGAATATCGGTGGTTGTAAGTAAGATAATAGATAACTGTTGAATCAGATTCAAGAATGTACAATATAACTTATTAATGTGAATTCTAAATATTCCTCGGGTACTACCCACCCGTTAAAATATTTTCATCATTAATAGTTTGTACGAAGGAATTTTTAATTACTATCTTTATGAAAATATACTTGCATATATATTTTCTTCAGAGATAATCATAGATTTAATGAGTCAATAAGATATTAAACTCATTTGATTTATCGTTAATTCTAGATTACATAATCTCTAAGACTTTAGAAATTACATAATCGTCATACGATACGTAAAGCGAAGATAATCGATGTAGAACGATATATAGAATGAAGATCATACTCGAAGTACAGATATTGAGTCGTGTGATGTTGATATTCGAGATACAGATTGTGATGTTGAGATTTAAGGCGCGGTTGTGATTGGGGTGATAAAGGTACTGTCGGCGTTGACGATGGTAGTACGGATTATGCTGCTGGTGCTGTTGTTGGTGTTTGTAACCTTCGCACCATATTCTCCAAAACCACTACCCGAGCACGGAGTTCGTTGACTTCTTCTATTATACCGGGATGATTGACGGTTGGAACGAGCGAATGAACAAGATTTGAAATATGGGATAGTATGTAATCATGACGAGATACTCTAGAAATGAGCGAGAAAATGGTGTTTCGAATAGGTTCGCCGGTAAGTGCTTCAGGTTCATCGTTAAGAGGACAATTTGGTGGATGGAATGGATCACCTTCTTCTTGCCTCCAGAAATTTAGTATATTACGAACCCATCCCCAATTCATCCAGAATAGATGATGGGAAATTGGTTGATCCATTCCGGTAACGCTGTTCTCGGAGCTCGAATGGAAATCCATATCGGCGAAGCTATCGAAGTCGGAGGAATTTGAGCTGGATGAAGAATCCATCTTGTATGGTCGGAGAAATGAATTTTTGGTTTGGAATAGATTATAGGAGTTGGGTTTGGTACTCTTCAATACATAATTTACATATGTATATATATAATATCAAAATCCCATGAATTACGGAGAATCTTTGAAATACGTCAGGCAATGTCTGGAGTAACAGATACGCTAGGATATGAATTTTGTCTATACACTATCGATGCACTAAATGCAGTAAGACGTGTCTAGACTTAAGAATGATAAGCAGGCAGTTCCCTAAGGATGATAAGCAGATGATTTCCGACTAGGATTGATAAGCAAAACTTTTGACAGGCAGACACGGTCAAAGTCCAGACTCACTTAATGTATCCTAACAACTACTAGTTAGACACACTAATGCAAGGCCTGGTTCGCTAAGACCAACGCTCTGATACCAACTGAAAGGATCCGAAACTAATCATCCGGACGTTGTCCATATTGATTACAAACGAATTACAATAGTTGATAACATTGCGAGGTACTTGTCCTCTATATGATACATATTTCAAACGTTGCATTTATTCTTATAAGGCAATCTATAGTTACATCCAGAATTGACATATTCGCCTGACATTTCATAATATTCAAATGACCTAAACCGCCATTTACTTAATAATAGTCTCTATGAACTTCAATGACTCGAATGCAACGCCTTATGATAAAAGTCCTTAATGGCCTCAAGTAGTATCCTTAGTACGAGCTAATGCACAGCGGAAGACTTAATTCATACCTGAGAATAACATGCTTTAAAATGTCAACATAAAGTTGGTGAGATATAGGTTTAATGCCGGCAGCAATATATATATATAGACCACAAGATTTCGTATGTAAACATTTCAATAAAAATATTCTAAGTGGTTGAGCACTTGGTAACCATACTTAACAATTAATCACGTCGCATATTCCCTTTAATATGAAATCTTACTACACCGTACCAAGTGTAGTCACGAAACGAAGTACTGTGCAACCGTTGAATACTGGTCGTCCAGTCCGGTTGGGGTTGTCAGGCCCGATAGATCTATCAACAGGATTCGCGTTTACAATACCGCTGTAAATAATAGTTACCAAGCTACAGGGAAATATGCCAGTGGTACAACTCAACGTAGAATACATTTTTCAGTTACTTGTGTCCATAACGTAAATCATTTATAAAAACAGCGCATGTATTCTCAGCCCAAAATATTTAAAGTTTAAAAAGGGGACTATATACTCACTTTCGTCTTGAAGATATATATAATTTGACTTGGTCTCCGGTTGATATCACGAACCTATCCATATATAATATATCAATACCTTTTCTTTTTAAACAAATGTCACATATATATACTTGTTATACTTTTAATACTTTGAATAATTCCTTAGTCCGTAGTTAGCAGTTCGTTGTTAGTAATTCAATTTTAATGGTTCATTTTTAGATGTTTAATATACCCGCAATGAAATAAATAAAACCCCCAACGAAATAAATAAAACCCCATCGTATATGTATTGGTCGAGATTAATCTTGACCCACGGTACCGGTGTTGTCAAATGACGTGTTGCGTACATAAAGTACCGGTGTTGTCAAATGACGTGTTGCGTACAATCATGGGATCTTATGATTAATCTTCTCGTGTTGTTTACGGGTGATCCTGAACCATATAAAATTGAATTATAAGTACATATATATAAAATATCATGTTATCTTAGAAAGATGTGATTTTATTTAATTTTTCCCAATTAATCCCGAAGTTAAACAAGTCTTGGATAACCAATTTTGTTTCGGTCATAGTTTCTTCGTTACAAATCCGTTTTCGTTGATTCAACTTGCCATCTCCTTGGATCGAGTCCCTCTTTAAGACTATGAACTGAAAATACCTTGGTTTGTATTCAAAATCACACGGCATAGGTGAAACTTTAGTGAAACTTATGAAGTTAAACATTTTCCTTTATTTAAACAACCTTAAATGATTATTTTTCTAAAAATACTTATACTTTGAATTAAATCATGAAATTTTTATGTGTTATCATATTCATATTAAAAATCATTTTTCCAGAAGATAAACCTCCAATTCAAAGTTTAAGATAGTTTTTAATTATCCAACCCAAAACAGTCCCCGGTTGCACTCCGACGTCGTAAAAACAGTTTTTAAGATATTCTTTGAAAAACCAAGTTATACCTTGTTAAATTAACATATAATTAAGTTATATTACAGGTCTTGAAGTATTTTAAAAGTTAAGTTAGAATGATCTATTTAGTTTGCAAACAAGTTTGAAAACTTTCAAACTATGTTCTTGTTGTTAAATTTTTATACCACAAAATAAGATAGCTATATATATATGAATCGAATAAAGTTATGAACATAGTTACTACCTCAAGTTCCTTGGACAAGGTTGCTGTAAAAGAGGAGTAAAAAGCTAGAACCAAAAGGGTGATGGAAGTGGATGAAAGATTGGAAGTAAGTTTGTGTTCTTGGAAGGATTTCTTGAAGTGTTTTTGTATGGTTTTCTTATGGTGATTAAGTAAGGTTTTTGAAGCTAGATCTTCATAGATATGAGCTGAGATGATTAAGGGGTTTAAGGGTTATGGAAGTGTGTGTTTTTAACTTAGAAATGATGATAAAAATTGAACCAAAATGATGATACATGGAAGCTCTTAAAAACGTGGTATAAAGGGAACAAGGACAAAATTTCAACTTGTATTCTTGTATAATTATTGAAGGTAAATGTCAAAAAGGAATTCCCTCTTGATGAGGGCAGATATAGGATTGATTTAAAGTTGATTTGATGTGTATATACCAATAGTAAATATGTATAGAAGCTAGGTATGATACGAGTACTTATACTCTAGATATACGTATAGAAATTTTGTGAAAAATGGAATGAGGATTCAAATATAGCTATCTTTTGTGAATACACTTATATGATTTTATGTATTTAAGTCTTTAAAAGTGATTAAATACATTACTTATACGATATATGTATAAACATTATAGGTTATAAGTATTTATGTCAAATAACGTTACGTATAGTTATCGTTTTGAAAACTTAAGTTAGTAGTTTCAAAATATACTTATAACTTATTGTTATTAATACAAAATGAGATATTAAAACATTCTTAAATCATGTTAAATATGTATATATATACATATATATATACAAACGTATAATTATCATATATTGTATAGTTCGTGATATCATCGGTCAAACTAGACGGTCAAACGTTGTGTAAAACTCTTTTCGGAAACATAAATCTCAACAATTTGGGATTGCTTATCATGTTGGTAAGGTTTAATTTATGTAAATATTAATCTTATAAGTATAGAATGATCGAAAAAAAGTGTGGGTCAACTTTAGGGTTTTTGCTTATCGTGTCGGAACCATATAGAGATTAGAGTTTAAATTTGGTCGGAAATTTCCGGGTCGTTACACCTATTCATATAGAGTAACATATAATTACGTTTTTAATAGTGTGACTCAAGAGGTTTTATGCATCGGTATATACTTCAGGGTGACTTTTGAGTTTTGACCCGTTTGATCTATTCGACCCGCTTCCTTTTTAGGTAAACCTTCTAGCTTAACTTATTTGATCTGCTACCAAAGTAACAAAATTAGTCCATTTATCTATAAATGAGTCAAAATTGACACCTTTACCAACCACTAACAAAGTCGCTATAAATCGTATGTACAAACTTAGGGAAAAGAAACAGGATGCAATTATATATGCACCAAAAATTTATTGATTAACAGTAAATACAAAAAATTAAACTAAACAAATTACTTCATTCTGTCCTCACGGTTACCTTAGAATCTGTTCTTTGTGAATTTCTTGAAGGAGATGTTGATCCTCTTGATAAACTATGTCCATAAAGATTTATTTTACTTATCTTCTTCGAAAACGAGCTTATAAATTTTCTCGAGTTAGATTTTTCCATATTTCTCTTCATACACACATGTTCTTTTTCCAAATCATTTAATCTCATTCTTAATCGAGCCAACTCAAGTTTAAGCTCCCGGTTTTCTCTTCTTAACGAAGCATAATTATCTTTTGGTGACATGGCAGCACTGAGAGCACCACTGTTGATCCGCCACGACTGGTGGTGCACCGGCAATTTTGGGTTGTCATCGAGCTCAGAACAGTATAAGGCGTTTTTAAGCCGTAATTGCTCGATGTATAAAACGTGGACTATCGGTTGAAGCGGTAGTCGATCGTTCTGCGCAGCATGTGCACCAGCTTCTGGTGAAAGTTTCTGGAAATCGATTAATCGACATAGCTTCTTTTTGTCTTGTTCTGTTAAACCCTGATGAGCCTGCAAGTTTTGTTTTTTACCATTTATAAGCAAATGGATCGTAATTACTGTTAGACTATACCATTAGAAAATGATTGGGCCAATGGTATAAATGGGCCTGGTCCATTAAGGTTTTAGGTAATTAGGGTTTCATTGTGGCGTACCTTGAGATAAACGTCGATGGATCGATACAGCCCATCGTGAACCGTACGAGCATGTGCCGGTAAGCTTTCTGCAACCGCGATAAATTTGGCAAGTTTAAGATTCACATCAGGCGCAATTTCAGCCAAATAATTATCAACCAACTTTGAAACCTTAATTAACGCCGTTTCTGACGGCGAATCAAGACCGTTAGATTCAAAACCCCACCCGTCTTGATCATCATCACTATCATCTTGCTGTGAAAAATTAACCAAAATCCTATGAACCGTATCGACATCAAATAAAGTGTCACTACCATATCGAAACGAAGGTATCAAAAGATCATCAAGTGTCACTATATCCAATTGTGACCCGATTCGCCTCTCGAGATCAAGCCTACAACCAACGCTACATTCAAGCATTGTTGAACTTCTCAACAACCCGAATAAAAAACTTAACGGAACGACAAGTTTCTCAACGGGCAGCAAACTAACAATCGTCTCAACTACGACCCGTTCATGATCACTTTGACCGTTTGACTTTTTTGTCAACTTCGGCGTAATTCATAAGCGATTCACTGATGCTTTCGGGCCTCACCCCACGACATTTCATAGCGGTGATGACCCGTTGATACAAATCGATACGAAGAACAGATAAATCTTTAATCCACCAATCAGCTTCACACTTTTGTCGACTCATATGAAGTCGACCCGAACTACTATACTCCAGTCGTGAAAAACTCGACGCGATTTGCTCCACGCAAGCTTTTGAAGCGATTGCATCGATGCATCGGGTTACTATTTTGAGCTCATCAGCTAAAGGTAGTAAGTTTTCACATTGTTGCAAGACTTCAACGCACATTTCGAGATTTTGGCAGACGATATAGTTGAGATACTCGTCTGCACGTGATCCGAGGTTGTTGTTCGAGTAATCTTCACTCATTTCGAGGAAATCGGAAACACAGCATAGTTGAGCCACATTAGATGGTGTTATCTCGAAATTTATACCGTAACAGAATTTTGCTGCGAGCTCGAATGTTTCAGTGCCACCAGGTAGGCTAAGGAGCTCTACTCGAGATATCGAAGACTCGCGATGTTCCGATACCAGTTTCCGAATTCTTCCACTTCGAGACACGAGAGGAAACTACACAAAACAAAATGGTAACGTTTTTAAACGGGTCAGTTGTCAAAATGGATCGGGTCAAGTTATGTTTGGTGGACTTCATTTATTTGCTCACTTTTAATAAATCATTTACCCATTCATTTTGAATATAAATACAAATACAAATAAGTATAATTTTACAGTCATAATATAGAGATCTTGAAAAAAAATCAAATTAATAAGCCGAATGAGCTAAAACTATATACTTTGAGTTAGTTTTGACCCGTTTAACTTGTCACCCTGTAAGCTAACCCATTTGAGACAAACTGCAACACCAACTAAAAAATATATACAAGTCTGAAATTGCCACTATCAGCAAATCCACCCTATGTTTGACTCTTAAAAGTCAAGATTTGACTTTTCTTCACCAGACAAAAGAACAAAAAGAAGATCACAAGTTAAACTTTAACAATTTAAACAATAGGAGAACTTACTTTATGCAATGCAAATGCAACACCATTCACTTCTATAGTTATATCGCTTGGGACATCACGAAATATCCTATAAAAAGACATGATCATATGATTTCAATAAGTAAATTATCATAATTAAAAAGTATAAACAAAAGAGACTCGTTTGGGAGACGAACCATTCGTTATAGCGATGACGATGGCGCGAGCCTTTGGTCATAATGAGCTGGGTTTGATGGTGCTGGTGGTGCAGGTCCATGATGCAAGTGCAAGGAACCACAAGAGTTTTTTTTTTTAGTATGTGTGGGGTTTAGGTTGCTAAGAAGTGAGATTTTGCTATGTAGCGGCCTTTTCATATTATTGTTAGTGTATTTTCAAAATAAAATTATAAATTATTATATTAATATTATGGGATTGGAATTTGTCCATAACCAGTTGGCTTATGGTAGGGTCATGGACCCTCCGGAATTCTAATCCGAAGAGTGATCGACAGGTTTTTAAACATTGATTTGAGGTAACTTTGTTACTATAAATGTGATGGAGGAATGTTAAGAAAATAACAGTTTTAAGACTAAAATATCTAATAATATATTATTATTATTATTATTATTATTATTATTATTATTATTATTATTATTATTATTATTATTATTATTATTATTATTATTATTATTATTATTATTATTACTATCACTATATTTTTATTTTTTTTATCGGCGAAAATATTAATATATATATAAAGATCAAAAAGATCCGGTGGAGTACACAAACGATTACAATTGGAAGGTCTCGCTCTGATCGTCCTACACATTGGACGTTAACATTGACAGAGAGCGAGCACATTGAAAATGATTGAAAATGAAATTGAAAGAAACAATACATTCGTACAACCCACCAAACCTAAATCTAAACAATACACAAAACCGGGCTCGTATCTAACGCCGCAATTACCATTACTCAAAAGCCGTACACTAAAATGGACGCCGGACACTCCAGCAGCACCTAACCCGAGGCCTGCAAATCAAAGTAACCTCTCGTACCCGAAAAACCTCTAAGAACTCCGAAACCAGAGAACCACAAGCCCGTCGAATAAGATCAAACCCCCGTTCGAGCGGAAAAAAGGACCCCGAGAGAACTACTTCAAAATACATCAACTTTCCGAGGTCAACTAAATCAACACACGTCGGCAACAACATCGAGTCCACCCGAATAGACTCGACTACGGGAAAGGTATGAACACTACAGCGGAACAACAATCGAACAGAGCAAAACACAAAGTCAAACCAATAGAGACAAGGCCATCAACGCCGAATTTTCAGAAGACATTTACAAACCCGCAACCACCAGAAGCCAGAAACTAGCAGCCGGCTCCCGCCGACGACCGCCAGCAGAAAGCCACAGTAACCTACGGGTTTCAACACACAAAAACACCACAACCACCGGTCCAGCAAATCAAATCTTCAACCTAAGTACCGAAACCGACCTAAATGGGTATAGAGCTCCTGCCGGAACTCGCCGCCTACATCCACCCAGAAACGGGAATCCGGCACAGAGGCAAAAAAGTCAGGAACCGCCGGACCCACCTTCCCTACGAACGGAAAACGAAGAACCAAGGCACCAAACCCCAACCCAAACCCAGTTAACAGATCCCGAGCCAAAACGCCCGGAATCGCCGCCTGTTCACCGGATCTGAGACCGGAGTTGGTGCTTAGAACACACGTTGTTTGAAGAAGAAGGAAGGCGGTCGTGCTTATTCAAACCAAAAGACGAAAAAAACCGAACCACCGGCGAGATGCCGGTGGTCGGACTTACCTTGTAACCGGGAGAAGCAAACCGTCAAAAGCGATGAGGAATCTACGAAGATTCTGAAGAGAACCAAACTAGATCTAGGAAATTAAAATTGACGGCAGTTGTTTATTTAGAGAGAAGGAGGAGAAAAGATTTTAGAGAGAGAAAATGTAACTGTTACTCAATTACTATCACTATATACCAACAATACCGGAAGGCTCATCAATAGTGTCTTTGTTGACATTATACTTACGTCATCATCCACTATAAACAAAAATTTCATTGGAATGCCTACGTTTTATATTATTCTTTTTTTAATATATAAATACTAAATACTACTCCCTCCGTCCCTATATTATTGTCCACTATACTATTTTTGGGCGTCCCTTTCGATTGCATCAAAGCGGAAGCGGTTAGATACTTTCAAGAAAGGTTCCGTGAACAAAGCTCGCTTAGATTTAAAATACGTGGTCCACTTGTAAAACGTTTATCGAATGAGGATGCTACATTTCTTGAAACTACTTTTAGTTCATCGGAAATACTTTGGGCGATTAAAGATTGTGGTAGTGAGAAGGCGTCGGGACCCGATGGTTTAACATGAAATTTTTTTAAAATATTGGGAACTAATCAAAGATGAACTCTTTTCGTCGTTCAATCATTTTTGGGAAAGCGGTTCTATATCCAAAGGCTGTAATTCATCCTTTATATCTCTTATTCCGAAAAAAATGACCCGCAAGATTTTGGGAATTATCGTCCGATAAGTTTAATTGGGTGTTTTTACAAGATATTATCTAAAGTGTTAACAAAGCGACTTCATCGTGTAATATCCTCAGTTATTGGGCATGAACAAACGACATATATAAAAAACCGATATATCTTGGATGGAATCTTAATTGCTAATGAGGTCCTTTATGATATTAAAGCTAGCAACCGAAAGGGATTTTTATTCAAGGTAGATTTTGAGAAAGCGTTTGATAGCATTAATTGGAATTTTCTAATGGAGATGATGGAACTAATGGGTTTCGGAATTAGATGGCGGAATTGGATCAAAACATGTTTATCTTCGGCCACGATCTCTATCTTGGTAAATGGATCGCCCACCAAGGAGTTTCAACCCCATCGGGGAGTGCGTCAAGGAGATCCTCTTTCCCCATATCTTTTTCTAATAGTGGCGGAAGGTCTTAATCACATCACCAAAATGGCGGCAACAAATAACACGTTTTCGGGGATCTCAATTGGACGAGAGAATGTGCGTCTAACCCACCTACAATATGCGGATGATACACTCTTCTTCGGTCAATGGAATAAGAGAAATGCACGAAACCTAACAAAAATCCTAAAATGTTTTGAGGCCACTTCGGGTTTGAAAATAAACTTCCACAAAAGTTGTGTATACGGGTTAGGTGTGTCGAGATCGGACACGAATGTTATGGCCGGGTGGTTAGGTTGTTTATCGGGTTCCATTTCGATTATGTATCTTGGCCTACCAATTGGATCCTCCATGAAAAGGGCTAAAGATTGGGAGCCGGTGGTTGAGAAATTTGGCAAACTACTCGCAGACTGGAAAGCACGAACTTTATCATATGGCGGAAGACTCACCTTGATAAAATCGGTTCTATCTAGTCTCCCACTTTACTTCTTTTCTCTTTTTAAAGCCCCTTTATGTGTTATTAACAATCTTGAGGGACTGAGACGTCGTTTTTTTTTTGTGGGTCTTGCGAAGTCTCGAAAATGGCATGGATTAAATGGGAAAAATGCTTACTACCACGTGACCATGGGGGGCTCAATATTGGGTCTCTTGAAATTAAAAATCGGGCATTAATTGGGAAATGGTGGTGGCGATTCAAAAAATGCAATAACTCTCTTTGGGTAAACGTAATTAAAAGCATATACGGTTTGGAGGGAGGACTTACTGAGTCCTTTTCTCCCCCGGCTTGTTGAAAGTCATCAGCTTGGTCAAATATTTTAAATGTCGGAAAAAATCTCATTAAACTTGAAACCCGTTTTTTGCATTCGTTTAAAAAAAGATTGTAGATGGTTCGCAAACTAGATTTTGGGACGAATCTTGGCTTGGTGATTTCTTACTTAAAGATAAATTTAATAGACTCTATAGACTTGACATCAACAAAGATGCCACCGTCCTTGAGAGGGTCCGTTGGGTGGATAATTGTGCTTTAACTCATTGGTGTTGGTCCCGGGGTATCTCGGGGAGATTACTCGGGGACGTCACCAATCTTACTAATATTTTATCTAGTTTTGTCCCTTGTAGTTCCGGTCAAGACGAATGGATTTGGATACTTAGCAACAATGGCGTGTTTTCTGTTAATAAACTCACGAGACTAATTTGTCTCTTCGAAAATTGTAAACCGGATTCTAACATGAACACCCTTCATAACAGCCTCGCACCACTGAAGATTGAAATTTTTACTTGGCGTGCGAGACAAAAAAGACTTCCGACTCAGGTGGAGTTAGACAAACGAGGTATGGATTTGGGTACGGTCCGTTGCCCTGTTTGTGATGACGATTTGGAAACCGTCGAACATTGCATCACAAATTGCAAAGTGGCGAGTGACATTTGGCATAAAGTTCTTCATTGGTGGGGAATTCGTATTCCTGCCATCCTATCTTTTGATGAGATGTTCTTAGGTAACGGGCACCCTTTCGTGTCTCATAATGGCAAGCAACCGAGTGGGTAACGGGCTTTATGATATGGAAAAATCGTAATACTACCACTTTCTCCAAATCCAAGCTTACGTGTGACATGATCTTTAAAGAAATTTAACTCAAAACCTTCGAATGGTTCTCAAATAGGAATAAAAAAATCATAATGGAGTGGGATCCTTGGATTAATAACCCACTTGTTTTCGATGTCGACTTACCCAACAGAACTGGAATCGGCTAATTAGCTTGTACCTTCTGAACTTGCGAACCATTTTGTTGTGTCTGATCCTAAAAAGGGGCTACCATATTGGCGAAATGGGCCTTGAACGGGCTTATTTGTCGCTAAATTCTCAGCACTGCGGCCCAGACTTGGCCCTGCTTGTGCTCACAAGTCGGCCTTATGTATGTTTCTCTTTTCGGTGATCCTTATTAGTTTGCAAGTTCATGAATATCTCGGTCGACTTTAGCGGATATTGTCCTTTTTATCGTGTTTTGTCTACGTTCGTGTTTGTTTTGTATCCTTGTTTCATTGGCGATGCCCTCTTACTTGTAAATACTCATTTTCGTATTAATAAAATTATATAATCTTTGCTGTTAAAAAAAAAGTATTTCAACCAATCAAAAGAGGTTATAGTAGAGAGAGAATATATTTTATTGATGGAGAATGAAGTTAGTGGGATTTCCTAAAACTGTGTGTTTTTTGTCTGGTGAAAATTAAATAGGAACGGAGAGAGTATTATATTGGATTGGATGGTTGGTGATTAGTATATTTTTAAATTATGTATTTTAGTCTTTCATACTTTTAAACAATATTAAATTACCCCTTAGGTTTATAATATTCTTCAAACTTTTAAACAATGTCAACTCAACCGCTTAAATTTTTATTACTACTATTATTACTATTATCATTATGATTATGATTATGATTATCATTGTCATTGTCATTGTCATTGTCATTATCATTATCATTATCATTATTATTATTATTATTAAACATTTTATTTTTAAACCCCAATATAGTATACATGTATTTTTCATTTGATAAAGGATTTGTAGCAATCACCGATATGCAATTGAAGACATATTTAAAGATGATTACCAAAATATAAATTGTTTTCCGGGTAGAAGAATTTGGCAGACATCGAAGTGGGTTTGCGCTTACAATATTTGGAAGAACCGAAACTACAAAATTTTATGCAAAGACACATGGGAGACGCGAATAATTCTCAATGACATTCAACTAAAAGGTTTTCAATGGATTTCTAAGCGAATGAAGAATTCGAGGCTCGAATGGCATCAATGGTTAATAAACCCGAAATCCTTTATCGTATCTTCTAACACTCGTACGGGCGTGGGTTAACTACTATCTACTATTTCATCATATATTTTAGTTTTAGTCTAATATATTGTATCCGTATATAGTCTTAGGCATATATCTCATTGTGAAGCAAGGCATGCCTTCAGGTTAGTTTTCGGATGTAATAGTGTAACATTCGTTGGTTTATAATGAAATTTTGCTTTTCAAAAAAAAAATCATCAATATGCGAACTGTAATTATAAATGTACAGAGCGAAATAATCTCTCGCATCAACACACAGGCCCATAACATTCTTTTATTATATAAGTACACTGATTTTTAGTACACTAAAATCAATAGGTAATACATGATACTCGGCTCTCAACCTAACTAGGAAAAACAATACTAATTATTATCTTTATTTATATGTATGGTCAATGCCTACAGATTATGGTGAACAACTAAGGAGTGATAAACAAGTAAACAAACTTAAATCCTGCATGAAGAAAGATGGTGGTGTTCGTGTTTTGCCCAACGTGAGAGTGACTTTTAATGTTACTACAATGATCGAGTGTTAAAAATGAACTTGTTAATATTCATTACTCCATTTCTGCAAAACACGGCACGAAATATAGATCTTTATGTTTCGTAAGATTACGCTAGTAAAACAGAACATTATACTGTTCTTTGCATTATAAGATTTGAAATTTCAAGACTCTAATGTTCTAGGTCAATTAGTGTGTATTACGTCGGGCAGTTGGGTAACGGGTCAAAATAGGGTCACAACAATTTGGGTCATGTCGAGCCACAAACACTTATCTATCAGTTGGTTAAAATAAATAGTTGGTGTGCTTAAACTTATCATATGATAACAAAATCTATACTGATACAATAATTTAGCTTCGTTTATAATAAAGTGACTCGAGAGGTTACGAATCAGAATATACTTCAGGTGACTTTAGAGTTTCGACCCGTTTGACCTATGTGAGCCGCTTTCTTTTAGTTAAACCTTCTAACTTAAGATATTTGATCTGCTACAAAAATAACCAAAACTGTCCATTTGTATGTAAATGGGTCAAAATTGCTACCTTTACCAACTACTAACAAAATAAAGGCCGCGAAAAGTGTATATACAATCCTGGAGAAAAGAAACATGATGCAATTATATATGGATCATAAATTCACTGATTAACAGTAAATACAAAAAGAAAAAAAAAAATTAAACAAATTACTTCACAGTTACCTTAGAATCTGTTATTTGTGAATTTCTGAATATTACCACCCAAAAAGAACAAGATACTATTACTTTATAAAGTTGATTTTGAGAAAGTGAATTGGAATTATTTATTCTTTGTGTTGTCTTCTCTTGGTTTCTTTAAAGTGGTCCACGGTTGATCCGCCACGACTGCTGGTGCACCAGCGATTTCGGGTTGTCATCGAGCTCAGAACAGTATAAGGCGTTTTTAAGCCGTAACTGCTCGATGTATAAAATGTGAACTATTGATTGAAGCGGAAGTCGATCGTAATTATAAGCAAATGGGTCGTAATTACCACCTAGAATTTTGAAGTACTTGGTTTGTATCTACAAACGGGTCATAATTACCACCTAGAATTTGGAAGTACTTTGGTCATAGTGAGCTGGGGTTGATGATGCAGGTGTATGATGCAATTGAAAGGAACCACGTTGTAGTTGATACATACAGTGTTGCATATATAGTATCACCTGTATATAGATACTGTACTATTTCCAATTTCGCTTATGCAAGTGAAATACAGTGACAAATGACACAAATATATCATAATAGAGTACAATACGGAGTAACAGATTTGTGCTTTTGAAAAATAATAATACTGTAAAACAAATTAAAATGAAGTTCAAACTCAAGTAAATACATCTAACATTGTATTGTAAGTACTAGCACATCAAAGATATGCAACAAGAGGATTTAAAAAGATTCACATAATGTGTGCCAACTCCCAAATCAGTGTCAACATGGAGAGAGTTCCATTTGAAAATTTGATGGGAACGTTACCCTGACATCATCGATTGGTCACATTCCTGTAACTATAATACAAACAACAACAACAACAAAAAAAAAAAAAATACCATTAGTTACAATATTTACATAGTAAACTTAACAATCTAAGTAAGAAAAGGGTTTGTTGGGAGAAGAAACGTAATTAGCCCGTCAACTGTTATCAGCATAGCAGTATCTTTGATACCCAAATATAAAAATACTACTGTAGTAGTATGATTTGAAACAGAAAATTCATGATATTTAAATAGCAACTTACCTTTTTTGTTAACTCTGGAAACTGCGATTATCTTCTCGTCTTGTTCTCAAGTTCCTGTTCAAAATAGAACATACTATGGATATCGGCCAATTAAATTGAAATAACTATGTTTAAGTGATTAATTAGGGCATTTTTATTACCTGCTAAGCTAGCTTTTCGTGCCACATGAAGTTTGACAACGGCTTCATTAATGGAAAAACGTCCATCAAGTGGTACATGATTCACAAACTTGAGGTTGGGTGTTTCATGGCTTCCATGTCCCCACATCTCCATTTTATGACAACTGTTGGATGTTACTTCCACTAATGATGGATAATTGATGCTACAACTGCCCGAGTAGAAGCTTTTGAGTTCATAACAATAACCTAAGTGAATAGTGGTAAGGCAAGGGAAGACAACTTCATCCGTTTCAGTTTCACCCCAAATCACCTCCTCTATATTTTTACACAATTGAATTTGAACCTCCTTTAGTGAAACAAGCCCTTTTGCGACACTCAGTGGAAATAGTCTTACTAACTCATTACAATTATAAATTTTAAGGTTGACTAGGTTAGTAAGACTTATAAATTCATCTGGGCATTTCCATAGAACATCTAACTTATCTAGTCCTGCCAAACTCAAGATTTTTACTTTCCTTAAAAACTTTTCAGTTGCATTTCCTACCCAATCACATGTATCCACTAGGCATGTAACATTCTTACAGCTCCTTAAAGTAATATATTCTATATTATTGAAACCTTCTTGATCTAGGTCCGGTATGACGTTATTCAAGTTTTCTATTTCACCTAGACTTATCATATTAGGACGACTTACCTCAATTAGCTTTTGTATCCGTAAGATTGGAAACACATCATACTCCATGTCCAAAGATAAATAACGTTCTGAAGTCCAAATGTGTTTGAAAGTAACCTGTTGTAATCCCATTAGTTTGCGGATCAAATTACGATTATCTGTGAATTGAATTGCGAATCCTTTGAATTTATTAAAATTACAACCTTCAGAAAATTTATAAAGACTTGGCACTATTAATTCCAAAAACGCGAGCTTCGACAAACAGTTCACCGCAACAAGACACTCGTGAACTTCTTTGCAATGGACCGGGAATTGAATGCGTAACTCTTCCAGCCGCCTGAGCTTCGAAATGACATCTGGTGATATATAAGATAGCTTTTTACAATCTATAACTTCAAGCCGCCTTAAGTTAACCAATTGACCAATACATTCAGGAACTTCTTCGATATCAGTAGAATTGAGATTTAGAATCTCAAGGCCTTTCAACTCACCTATTATACTAATTTCACGTATATAATTTCCCTCAAGATTGAGCATGCGAAGTTGTGAGAGCCTGGTTAATGACTGTGGGAGGGATGAGATCTCATTATAGGCCAAATTTAATACTCTAGCGTTTTTTATTCCTTCAATAAATTGATCAGAAATAGATTCCAAATAATTACCCTGCAAATAGGCAGCTTCAAGATTTGGGAAGCTAATATGATCTTCAGGAAGCTTACTTATTCTATTGTACATCAACGAGATCCCCGTGTAACTTTGTTGGATGTTGTTTCTTGGCAACCATTCAGTCAAACCTTCCCAAGCCATCACCAGAAAATGATTTGTACTACCTTCATTTGCAATTAATAATGCCATATCACGGCAAACATCATGCATTCTGATGTAGTATTTTGAATCATCATCCCCCTTATCTGCATCCAACAAACCATAAGACATGAGGATATTCACTGCATTTTGAACAGTGCTTCTCACATCCTCTATGCTTTCAATCTCCTTAGACTTTTCCAAGCCTACCCTGTAAAGTACCAAGTCTTCCACCAAGATATTATAGTCTTCCGGGAAAACACTACACTGTAAGAAGCACCATTGCGCTTCATTTTTAAGATAATCATAGCTTAGCTTCAAACGGTCATATACCGTTTCTATTGCTGCATCGACATCTTTGTTTTTCAAAGCATTTTTCTGTAACTGAGTTAAAGTTGCCTTCCATGAACTGATACCTTTGTTTTTCAAAGTTTTTCCAATCACGTCAATGACCAGTGGCAATCCACCGCATTCTTTAGCGACATCCCTTGCAACTGAAGTCAAACCGGTGTCGGTCTCCAATTTGTCACCAACAACATTTTTGAAAAGAATCCATGCCTCTTCTTGTGGCAAAGTGTTCACACAGATTAAACTCTGAGCATTCATATTCTCACACACATGTTTCCTTCTAGATGTCAATAAAATTTTGCAGTTCATGTGTTGGATACCACACGGAATGCACAATTCATCTAGATTCAATTCCTCCCACACATCATCTAATATGATTAGAATCTTCTCACCATTTATAATTCGCTTTCTTGCATTTTCAGTATCCTTTTGGATCTTTTCAACATCAAAACTTTTAGAGACAGTTGTAAATGCAACATCAGCAAACATACTATTTACTCTTGAATTAACTTCCTTGGCCAATGTAGTTTTTCCTACACCTCCTACACCATAGATTCCGATAATTTGTACGCTTTCATCTTCAATAGCTGCAATGATATCCCCCAAAGCTGAATTTTGGGTAGTAATACCATCAAGATTCTTGTTTTGGTAGACATCTAGTTGGCGAGGTGCAGGGGTATCAATCGCAATCTCACAATTGTCATAAGTCGTGCCACGTACCTGGAGCTCCGTAAGAGGAGCAATCGTCTGTGTTGCCATCTTACCGTAACGATGAAGAGTGCTCCAGTTACCACACAAACCTATTCCAAAGCAAGTCTTCTTTGCGTTAGCTTCTTCTGTAAGAAATTCTCGGGCCGTTGAAATTCTAGTATCAGCAACGTTGACCCAGTCTTCCACACCAACCACGAGTGTATCTCCTTTATCTTTGGCTATTTGTATTTTTTGTTGAATCCTCCCTTTCATCTCTTCGAGCTTTTGAACTTCATTTCTATAATTTTGAACACGTTGTTCGCAATTCCACATGTAACCAATCTCCCTCTTGGCAACAACAAACGTCAAGTCCATAACTTTTTCGATGACCTTCGCTGCGATTTCCATAGTTTTTTTTCTACTAGATATATGGTGTTTAGAAATGGAATTAAAAGTTTAGAAAATGGTGGTAGTTGTGTAGTACAGTAGATGATAGTGACAATGTCTGTGTTTGAGTTGTATGTTTGAGGGGAATTAAGAAAGATGATAATGAACAAGATGAACAATATGGAAACATACAATCAAGGAATCGAGTCCACTACTTTTTCTGCAACTGAAGTGACAACAGCTTCTGCCATTTCAACTTTTTTTTTCTTCTTCAAGTTGGTCAGATCTGAAAGTAATTGAAAAACTTGAAATGTCAACTGGATCCACGTTTCTAATTGGAGTTAACTAGAAAGGAATCTTGATATGTACTTAGTTATTAATTAGGCAAAGCTCGGTTAGTTTTTTTTTTTTTTTTTGAAAGATAAAGCTCGGTTAGTTTAGTGGGGCGGGTCTGAATAAAAAGGCCTAAGTTTGACTATTTTCTATTCAGTATTCACTGAAAAGAAATGGGTCTTAACTTGGAGAAAATTGCATGATGCATCTTGTGTTTGTGTAAAAAGTTACCTTTCATCTGTCACTAGATATACATATATCTGTGATTTTGTATCACTATTCGTCGCTAATTAAAAAATTCCGCTAAGTTTCTCCTTAATTTAAGACGAAAATATCCTAATCTTCTTAATTCAAACTCTTATTTGTTCGTTTCCATTTTCTTTTATCCCCCAGTACCACACAAGTATTTCATTCAAATATTCTAGATATGCAAGTTTCACTCAAGTCCGTTACATCCTAACAAAAGCAGTTGTACCGTGCAAAAGACATATAAAAAACAATTATTTAGACTACTTTAAATAAAAAAAATAAAGATAAAATAAGGTTATTCAACAAACATACTTGTAATGAATTTGCAGGAAGAGGTGTTATCAACAACAACAACAACAGTGGTGGTGGTTAAGTAGATGGTGGCGAAATCAGCATTGGCTGTTTATTACTAGTAACCAAAATGTCGTCGGCCAACTTAGACTTATACAGGCTATTTGTAATAATTAAATCTGATAAAATATATTATCTTATTGTCTTCGATGGATAAAATATTAAATTGCATGTGATTGTTAGGAAGAGAGGATCGCCTGGACGTTAGGAGATACAAATTTGAGAGAAAAACAACTCTATTACTCACAAGAATAGATTTACAGAGTATTACAAAAATCTTACAAAAAACTCTCAAACTCACACACACTATCTAGGTTGTGATTACACTTCTTTTGAGTAATTTTAGGATGATTTACAATGAAAGTTTGTATCTCTATTTATAGCGAAAATTCTATGGCGGTGAATGGTGTGAACGAAGAAGGTTGGTGGAAGTTGGCGGTCGTCATCATGTTCAAGTTTGCCACTTCCATACGCGTTGTCAACGTCGGCAGCTTTGAACATCTAGATGACGGCTGGAACAAAGCCATCTAGATGATGGCTGGAAACCACTGGAAACCATCAATTCTCCCCCTCCAGCCGAATCCACGAACATTCCAGTTATGTCTCTGCATAACTCCAACTTCTCTCGAGTCACCACCTTTGTCAACATATCCGCAGGATTCTCCTTTGTATGGATCTTCACTAGTCTCAACAGTTGTCGATCAATTACCTCGCGTATCCAATGATAGCGAATATCAATATGTTTTGTACGGGAATGGTACATGGAGTTCTTGCTCAAATCTAGAGCACTCTGACTGTCACAATATACCTTGTACTCCTTTTGCTTGATTCCAAATTCTTAAAGATAACGCTTTAACCACAACATTTCTTTTCCAGCTTCTGCGGCAGCAATATACTCTGCTTCAGTTGTGGATAATGCAACACACTTTTGTAGTCTTGACTTCCATGAAACAGCTCCTCCTGCAAAAGTGTAAATGAATCCTGAAGTAGATTTTCTACTATCAGGATCTCCGGCCATATCCGCATCTGTATAGCCTTCCAAGATTGGATCAGCTCCCCCATAACAAAGACATATCTTCGTTGTACCTTTAAGATATTTGAGAATCCATTTTACCGCCTCCCAATGCTCTTTCCCAGGGTTGGAGAGAAAACGACTCACTGTTCCCACTGCGTGAGCAATATCGGGCCTTGTACACACCATTGCATACATCAAACTTCCAACTGCTGAAGAATATGGTACTGAAGACATCTCCCCGATCTCTTCCTTGGATGAGGGACAAGAACTCTTTCTTAACTTGAAATGGTTGGCTAATGGAATGCTAACAGGTTTGGCATTGCTCATATTGAATCGTTCAAGCACTCGTTCAATATACTTCTCCTGAGATAACCACAACCTTCTATTCTTCCTGTCTCGAGTTATATGCATTCCCAAAATCTGTTGAGCCTGTCCTAAGTCTTTCATGTCAAAAGACTTCGAGAGTTCCTTCTTCAGCTGGTTGATCTTCGTTGCGTCTTTCCCTACGATCAAAATATCGTCTACATACAGTAGAAGAGCAACGAAATTTCCTTCAGAAAACTTCTGGATGTAGACACACTCATCTGCTGCAGTTTTCTTGTACCCTTGACTCACCATGCACGAGTCAAACTTCTTGTACCACTGCCTAGGTGCCTGCTTCAAACCATATAAACTTTTCTTCAGCTTGCATACGAGGTTATCTCCTGAAACCTCAAAACCTTCCGACTGCTCCATGTAAATGTCTTCATGTAAATCTCCATGAAGAAAAGCTGTCTTTACATCCATCTGTTCAAGCTCCAAGTTCATACTTGCGACCAATCCAAGTATGACTCTAATTGAAGTCATCTTGACTACTGGTGAAAATATCTCGTCAAAATCAATCCCTTTCTTCTGTTGGAATCCTTTAACTACAAGCCGTGCTTTATATTTCACCACTTTTCCACTACCATCCTTTTTCAGCTTGAACACCCATTTGTTTTTTAGTGCCTTCTTTCCGCGTGAAAGTTCTACAATCTCATAAGTTTGATTTTTCTGCAGAGAATCCATCTCATCCTGCATTGCGAGCAACCATTTTTCTTTATCCTTATGAGTGACTGCTTCATGAAAACTCTCTGGTTCTCCATCTTCAGTAAGTAGAAGGTATTCGGATTCCATATATCTACTCGATGGAATCCGACCTCGTTCAGATCTACGAACTTCTGGAATATACTGAGGAGATCCACCATCATCTTCGCCTTGTGATGGTCCTGGAACGTCTAGCAGATGGGGTTGTGGCTCCCCCTGCTCAGCACCGTCATTTTCCTCATTATCTTCTACTTCTGGCATTTCTTCTTGCACTGAAAATTCATTTCTCATGAATGATTCTGTTGTTGCCTCTGGCACCTGAGCAGCAACATTTATCTTCTGAGATATTGTGGGCTTTTCAATATCTTCTATTGTCTGGCTTTCATGGAACACCACGTCCCTACTTCTGATCACCTTTTTCTCCTTTGGATCCCATAATCTGTATCCAAATTCTTCATCTCCATAGCCTATGAATATGCATGGAGTGCTCCTTGCATCCAGCTTCTGCCTGAGCTCCTTGGATACATGTGCATACGCCAAACATTCAAATACTCTTAAGTGAGAGTATGATGGATCCTTTTCAGACCAAAGTTTCTCCGGAACTTCAAAATTCAGTGGTACTGATGGAGATCGGTTGATCAAGTAACATGCGGCTCTGACTGCTTCTCCCCAGAATGGCTTTGGCAGCTTAGCCATACTGAGCATGCTCCGAACACGTTCCATGATTGTTCGGTTCATTCTTTCTGCTATACCATTGTGTTGAGGGGTACGTGGAACTATCTTCTCATGTCGGATGCCATATGATCTGCAATAGGCATCGAACTGCCTGGAAGAGTATTCACCGTCGTTGTCGGATCGAAGACACTTTAACTTCTTTCCTGTCTCACGTTCTACCATGACATGGAACTGTTTGAAGTAATCGAACACCTGGTCCTTCGTCCGCAAGAAATATACCCACACCTTTCGAGAAGTATCATCGATAAACGTCAGAAAGTATCGATTGCCGCCAATTGATTCAACCTCTAAGGGACCGCAAACATCAGAGTGTACTAAACTGAGTAACTCTGATTTTCTCGTTGAAGAGGAATTAAACGAGACTCTATGCTGCTTCCCAAACAGACAATGATTGCAAGGATCTAGTGCAGCGTCTGTGATGACCCGAAAATTTTTGACTTATTTAAACCAATTCTCTATACGATTTATTATTTTAACACGTTAAACAAAGTCTGTTAGATTGAGTCTCAAAATTTTAGAACTGTTTCATATATACAATTACCTATGACTACTCTCGACGATTCATGAACAATTATATGTATGTATATATATATACAAGTAAAAACGACTTTCCTACAGTAAAACCCTATTTGCTACAGTAAAAAATTACTTTGCTACAGTAAAACACAATTTGCTACAGTAAAACACAATTTGCTACAGTAAAACACTATTTGCTACAGTAAAACACAAAATTACTTTGCTACAGTAAAACATATGCCTCACGACAACTAAAAATTCATGAAAAGAACTATACGACGCACGATTTGGAACTTGGAGCAGTAGTTTTTGCACTCAAAATATGGAGACACTATCTATATGGCACCAAGTGTACAGTGTACACCGACCATAAGAGTCTTCAGCATATTTTTGATCAAAAACAACTCAATATGAGGCAACGTCGCTGGGTAGAGTTGTTAAATGATTACGATTGTGAAATCCGTTACCACCCCGGAAAAGCTAATGTTGTAGCTGATGCCCTAAGTCGAAAAGAAAGAGTAAAACCTCTTAGGGTCCGAGCTTTGAATATTACAATTCGTACTGATCTCACAAAGCAAATTCAAGCAGCACAGTTAGAAGCTTTAAAAGAAGAAAACGAAAAAGGTGAAATGAGCAAAGGGTTAGAAAAACAACTTGAAGTAAAAGCCGATGGAACCCTGTATTTTGCTGGTAGGATATGGGTACCAAGACATGGTAACCTAAGGCAACTAGTACTAGATGAAGCACACAAAACGAGGTACTCAATTCACCCAGGAAATGGGAAAATGTACCACGATCTCAAGAAGTTCTATTGGTGGCCTAATATGAAGACAGAAATTGCTACTTATGTAAGCAAATGTTTGACGTGTGCAAAGGTTAAAGCTGAGCACCAAAAGCCGTCAGGATTACTGCAACAACCAGAAATTCCGCAGTGGAAATGGGAAAGAATAACCATGGATTTCATTACGAAATTGCCAAGGACTGCAAGTAGTCATGATACTATTTGGGTGATAGTTGATCGTCTAACTAAATCAGCTCACTTCCTACCAATAAAGGAGACAGACAGTATGGAGAAATTAGCACGCCTATATTTGAAGGAAGTAGTTTCTAGGCATGGTGTACCCATCTCCATCATATCTGATCGCGACACCCGATTCACATCACGTTTTTGGCAATCATTACAAAAAGCATTGGGAACTCGATTAGATATGAGCACCGCTTATCACCCACAGACAGATGGTCAAAGTGAAAGAACAATACAAACATTGGAAGACATGTTACGGGCATGCGTGATTGACTTTGGAACCAGTTGGGATCGACACTTACCGTTGGCAGAATTTTCATACAATAACAGCTATCATACGAGCATCAACGCAGCACCATTTGAAGCACTTTACGGTAGAAAGTGCAGATCTCCTATCTGTTGGAGTGAAGTAGGAGAAAGACAACTTACTGGACCATAAATTATTCACGAAACCACCGAAAAGATCATTCAAATACAACAGCGATTGAAAACGGCCATGAGTCGCCAAAAGAGTTATGCTGATGTAAGAAGAAAACCGCTAGAATTTCAAGTGGACGACAAAGTCATGTTGAAAGTGTCACCCTGGAAAGGCGTTGTACGATTCGGTAAACGAGGAAAGCTAAGTCCTAGGTATGTAGGACCCTTTGAAATCACCGAAAGAATTGGAGCAGTTGCTTATCGATTAAAGCTACCGCAAGAACTTAGTAGTGTTCACGACACATTTCACGTGTCAAATTTGAAGAAATGTTTAGCTGAAGAGGATGTCATAATTCCTCTTGACGAAATACGAATTAATGATAAACTCCATTTTGTCGAAGAACCTGTTGAAATCATGGACCGTGAGGTCAAACAATTAAAACAAAGCAAAATACCGATAGTTAGAGTTCGTTGGAACGCAAGACGAGGACCCGAGTTTACTTGGGAACGTGAAGATCAAATGAAGCAAAAGTATCCACATTTGTTCACTGATATCGCTCATGAAACAGGTACTACTCAAAATTTCGGGACGAAATTTTCTTTAACGGGGAGGTACTGTGATGACCCGAAAATTTTTGACTTATTTAAACCAATTCTCTATACGATTTATTATTTTAACACGTTAAACAAAGTCTGTTAGATTGAGTCTCAAAATTTTAGAACTGTTTCATATATACAATTACCTATGACTACTCTCGACGATTCATGAACAATTATATGTATGTATATATATATACAAGTAAAAACGACTTTCCTACAGTAAAACCCTATTTGCTACAGTAAAAATTACTTTGCTACAGTAAAACACTATTTGCTACAGTGGAACCGTATTTTGCTACAGTGCTACAGTGAAAACGAGTTTGCTACAGTGATTTGCTACAGTAAACACTATTTGCTACAGTAAATACTATTTGCTACAGTAAAATACTATTTGCTACAGTGACACTATTTGCTACAGTGACACTATTTGATGTCGACGAACTAGCAAACAGAAACAGAAAGGGCGGCCATGCGATCGCATGGCAAAAACACTGAAAACTCATGCGATCGCATGAGCTACAGTAAATCGAAAAGTACTATAAAAGGTCAGTTTTGCTCGACGAAATTTTTCATAAATTATATCTGTACGTAAATTTTATAATTATAATTATAATTATAATTTTAAGTTTAATAATAATAAAATATATTCGAGGGTATTTTTAATTCGGGTTTCAAACCGTTTTAAAATAAGGAAATATTGTGTATTGTTCGGGGTATTGTTCTTGAATCCAAGACCAACCATATAGTCGTCTACCATCATTACGTCTACGCAATTTGCCTACAATATTGAATCGCAATATTGAACTGTGAGTTATAGTCTCCCTTTTTAAATACTTTAAATATTTTTGGGCTGAGAATACATGCAATTTATTTTAAACGCGATAAGACACAAGTACATACTAAATTCTACACTGAGTTAAACCGAAAATCCCTTAGCTTTGGTAACTAGTAGCTGCCAGTACATAGGATATGGACTGGTGGGCGCGAATAATTGTATATGGATCCATAGGGCTTGACATCCCCGTCCGAGCTAGAGCGCTAGCCTTTTAACGGACGTATGTTATTTGAGTTTAAGACACGTTGGTTTGCGTGTATTAAAATGAATGGGGTAATTATCACTATAGCGTTAAGTTTAGTTACCAGGGTGCTCTGTTACGTAGAATCTATTGATAAACTTTTGTTGAAATTTTGTGGTCTATCTTTATATATGTTTATGACTCGAGCAATTAAACCTATAACTCACCAACATTCGTGTTGACTCTTTAGCATGTTTTATTCTCAGGTCCTTAGAATGCTTCCGCTGTGATGTGCTTGTTGCCTGCATGGAGTCTCTCATGCTTTGTACAAAGTTTATTGCACTCAAAATAAAACTGCGTTGTGTAATAAATAATTGGACTGTGATGTCAACCTGTAAATTAAAGACTTATGTATTTCGGGGTTTTGCTTATACCTAAGCACTTGCCCACATGTTTATAACTTTCTATGTTTAGAAAGTCACTTATTTTAATGAATGCAATATTTTATCAAAACGTATCATATAGAGGTCAAAACCTCACTGTGGAATCAATGATTAACGTGCCGCGTCAATAGCGATTTTGACGGGTCGTTACAGTTGGTATCCGAGCTTGAGGTCATAGGGAACCAGAAATTACATTAGTGTGTTTAACTGGTAATTGTTAGGATGCATTAGTGAGTCTGGACTATGACCATATCTGTTTTTACTGATTTTTGCTTATTATTTGGTCAAAAACATTATATGTGATATATTTATATGCTAACGTAATTGTTGTTTCAATTATGTGATAGATGACTTCCTCTAATCCTATCATTTTGTACGACTCGGAATCGGACACTGAATCTATTATATCCACAACTGAAAAGGGCGTTCCAATATCTATTAAAGAAGAAATTGTGTTAGCCGGGGAATCTCAACTCCCGGTAAACCCAGAGGAGGTTCCAGCTCCACCCAGCTTTAGTTTTCCGGAGCCACAGTATCGTTGGCATGGACCCATGATCCCTGGAGTAAACGAGGATCGTCCATTTCTAAACAAATATGGACATTGGTCCAGATATACCGCCGACGGGCAGGTTGTGCCGATTACGCCTGGCAGATTTCGGTTCATGACCACCGGTACATATTCTTGCAGTTCGTCATCATATTCTCCTACACATGACTCAGACAGTTCGTCATCAGACGAGATCAGTAAGGAGGAGGATTTCGCTAATGAAATAAAAGAGATCATTAAGGAGAAATTCCAACTTGCTATAGATAATAAAAACAACCACAATAATAAAAAGTCCTTAATTATTAAAAAGGAACATGACCATTCGATCCGTAACCATCCTTATTGTATTAAACCCACTGAGGTAACGGGTACCTCAAAACCCCAACCAAAAATAAAATACACTGTCAGAATGTCTGTCGGACCATGTGCACACAAACAATTGGCAGAGAGAACCAAATGGGAAGAAGTTTCTGATAGTTCTGAATAAACGACCTCGCAACCATAAATCTTCCATGCGCTATTTTATTGCTTATGTGTGCTACTCTATCTTGTTATGTAAAATAAGCATATGTAAAATATCAGTATTGTATGGTATTGTATTATTTTGGTTTATTAATAATAAATGCATGGAATGATTATTTGTATTATTACTACTTCTTATTATTATTATTACATAATAATGTAGTAACTCGCTATAATTTTTTATAGTGGAATATTATTAGGATTTTAGTAGTTAATTCCTTGTACTAGCTATTATGTATGAACTTAACGGGTAGGTAATACCCTAGGAATAATTATAAAATGCTAATAAGAAGAAAAGGCTTTTATAATAATCGATTCATATTATTAATATGCTACGATTAACTATTGACAACTCATTTTACCTATAATATTCTATATGATTAAATTATATCTGTTGTGTTTATTGAAGAAACATGTCTCAAATGTCGGATGCTGAGTTTGAGCAACTAGTCGAGAAACGTGTGAATGAAAGAATTGCTGCAACCGAAGCAGCAAAAGCAACAGCTGAAGCAGCAGCCAAAGCAGCAGCCGTAAACACAAATTCACGAAACGGATGCTCATACAAAACTTTTCAAGGATGCAAACCACAGACGTTTAGTGGAACTGAGGGACCAGTCGGTCTAACCCGATGGTTTGAAAAGATGGAGTCCGTTTTCAAAATCAGTAATTGTGCGAACGGAGACAAGTCAAAGTATGCTTCGTGCACGTTGCAAGATGGTGCAATTACTTGGTGGAACAATTATGCTAGCAGAAGGAATAGATACGGCATATGATATCTCTTGGGAAGAACTGAAAAAGATGCTAATCGAGGAGTACTGTCCTCGAAACGAGATCAGAAAAATGGAATCTGAGTTACGTAATCTGAAGGTTATCGGCGTGAATCTCAATAACTATGAAAAGCGTTTCATGGAACTAGCCTTGTTGTGTCCCGAATTGGTGCCAAATGAGAAACGAAAGATAGAAATGTATATTGACGGTTTATCGATCAATATCAAAGGAAATGTTACATCGTCCAAACCGAATACGATGCAGGAAGCCATGACAATGGCACACCAACTCATGGACCAGATCACAGAGAGTTCGATTAAGGCACTAATTACCGAAGTCAAGACAACTGAAGGAAAGAGGAAATGGGAAGACTATAAGGGCAAAAGTACTCACTTGAAGAAACAAGAAACTTTTAAAGGTAAACAAGATGGGGCAACTGCAAGTCCAAACTATAAGGGACCCCATCCGTTCTGCAAAAGATGTTACACACATCATGCAGGTTATTGTCAAGTGGTCTGTGATAAGTGCAACAAGAAAGGACATGTGGCGAAAGATTGTTATGCCACCGTTTCTGAAGTAAAGACAAAACTGACCGATGTCAAGAAATGTTTTGGATGCGGGAAGTCTGGTCACTTTATAAATCAATGCCCTGATAAGGAGAAGAACAAAGAACCCACACGTGGGAGGGCATTTAATGTTAGTGCCAGTAAAGCACGTGAGGATCCTAATCTTGTCACGGGTACGTTTACCGTTAATAATCAACTAGCTTCTATTATGTTTGATACGGGTGCTGATAGAAGTTATATGTGTAAAGACTTTAGTTTTAAACTAAAATGTGCATCATTACCTCTAGATGATAAATATACTATTGAATTAGCTAATGGTAAACTGATAAAAGCCGATAAAATTTGCCATGGTTGCGAAATGAATCTCGCTGGTGAAACCTTCAAAATCGATTTGATACCCGTAGAACTAGGAAGTTTTGACGTAATCGTTGGCATGGACTGGATGTCCAAAACAAGAGCGGAAGTTGTTTGCGCTGAGAAAGCAATCCGCATCCCTCGTAAGGATGAAACGTCATTAATGATTTATGGGGAGAAGAGCAACTCAAAGCTGAACTTTATCAGCTGTATGAAGGCCCAGAAACTTATAAGAAAAGGTTGTTATGCTATTCTGGCACACGTAAAGAAGATCGATACTGAAGAAAGAAGCATTAATGACATGCCGGTTGTAAGAGAATATCCCGGAGTATTTCCAGAAGAATTACCGGGGCTACCTCCACACAGATGTGTAGAATTCCAGATTGATCTCATACCAGGAGCTGCACCTGTAGCCCGATCTCCATATAGACTTGCACCTTCAGAAATGCAAGAATTACAAGACCAGTTGCAAGAATTATCGGACCGTGGATTTATTCGTCCTAGTTTTTCACCTTGGGGTGCTCCTATTCTGTTCGTCAAGAAGAAGGATGGATCTATGAGAATGTGCATAGATTACCGAGAATTAAATAAATTAACGATCAAGAATCGGTACCCATTACCGAGGATTGATGATTTGTTTGATCAATTGCAAGGATCAAGTGTTTATTCTAAGATTGATTTACGCTCCGGATATCATCAACTGAGAGTGAAGGAAGAAGATGTTCCTAAAACCGCGTTCAGAACCCGTTACGGTCACTATGAGTTTCTAGTCATGCCTTTTGGATTAACTAATGCTCCAGCAGTATTCATGGATCTAATGAATCGCATCTGTAGACCGTATTTAGACAAATTTGTCATTGTTTTTATCGACGACATATTTATTTACTCGAAGAACAAGGAAGAACATGAGCAACACTTAAGACTGGTACTGGAGATACTCAAGAAAGAAGAATTGTACGCAAAATTTTCGAAGTGTGATTTCTGGTTACAAGAAGTACAATTTTTGGGCCATGTTGTCAGTAAACATGGAATTAAAGTTGACCCCGCCAAGATCGAAGCCATTAGTAAATGGGAAACCCCGAAGACTCCAACACAAATTCGCCAATTCTTAGGTCTTGCTGGTTACTACCGAAGATTCATTCAAGATTTCTCTAGAATCGCCAAACCCTTAACTGCATTGACTCAAAAGGGAAAGAAGTATGATTGGTCCACGGAACAGGAATCCTCATTCCAGTTATTAAAGAAAAAGTTAACGTCTGCACCCATTTTGTCATTACCGGAAGGAAATGATGATTTCGTGATCTATTGTGATGCTTCACGCCAAGGTTTAGGATGTGTATTAATGCAACGCACAAAAGTCATCGCATATGCCTCACGACAACTAAAAATTCATGAAAAGAACTATACGACGCACGATTTGGAACTTGGAGCAGTAGTTTTTGCACTCAAAATATGGAGACACTATCTATATGGCACCAAGTGTACAGTGTACACCGACCATAAGAGTCTTCAGCATATTTTTGATCAAAAACAACTCAATATGAGGCAACGTCGCTGGGTAGAGTTGTTAAACGATTACGATTGTGAAATCCGTTACCACCCCGGAAAAGCTAATGTTGTAGCTGATGCCCTAAGTCGAAAAGAAAGAGTAAAACCTCTTAGGGTCCGAGCTTTGAATATTACAATTCGTACTGATCTCACAAAGCAAATTCAAGCAGCACAGTTAGAAGCTTTAAAAGAAGAAAACGAAAAAGGTGAAATGAGCAAAGGGTTAGAAAAACAACTTGAAGTAAAAGCCGATGGAACCCTGTATTTTGCTGGTAGGATATGGGTACCAAGACATGGTAACCTAAGGCAACTAGTACTAGATGAAGCACACAAAACGAGGTACTCAATTCACCCAGGAAATGGGAAAATGTACCACGATCTCAAGAAGTTCTATTGGTGGCCTAATATGAAGACAGAAATTGCTACTTATGTAAGCCAATGTTTGACGTGTGCAAAGGTTAAAGCTGAGCACCAAAAGCCGTCAGGATTACTGCAACAACCAGAAATTCCGCAGTGGAAATGGGAAAGAATAACCATGGATTTCATTACGAAATTGCCAAGGACTGCAAGTAGTCATGATACTATTTGGGTGATAGTTGATCGTCTAACTAAATCAGCTCACTTCCTACCAATAAAAGAGACAGACAGTATGGAGAAATTAGCACGCCTATATTTGAAGGAAGTAGTTTCTAGGCATGGTGTACCCATCTCCATCATATCTGATCGCGACACCCGATTCACATCACGTTTTTGGCAATCATTACAAAAAGCATTGGGAACTCGATTAGATATGAGCACCGCTTATCACCCACAGACAGATGGTCAAAGTGAAAGAACAATACAAACATTGGAAGACATGTTACGGGCATGCGTGATTGACTTTGGAACTAGTTGGGATCGACACTTACCGTTGGCAGAATTTTCATACAATAACAGCTATCATACGAGCATCAACGCAGCACCATTTGAAGCACTTTACGGTAGAAAGTGCAGATCTCCTATCTGTTGGAGTGAAGTAGGAGAAAGACAACTTACTGGACCAGAAATTATTCACGAAACCACCGAAAAGATCATTCAAATACAACAGCGATTGAAAACGGCCATGAGTCGCCAAAAGAGTTATGCTGATGTAAGAAGAAAACCGCTAGAATTTCAAGTGGACGACAAAGTCATGTTGAAAGTGTCACCCTGGAAAGGCGTTGTACGATTCGGTAAACGAGGAAAGCTAAGTCCTAGGTATGTAGGACCCTTTGAAATCACCGAAAGAATTGGAGCAGTTGCTTATCGATTAAAGCTACCGCAAGAACTTAGTAGTGTTCACGACACATTTCACGTGTCAAATTTGAAGAAATGTTTAGCTGAAGAGGATGTCATAATTCCTCTTGACGAAATACGAATTAATGATAAACTCCATTTTGTCGAAGAACCTGTTGAAATCATGGACCGTGAGGTCAAACAATTAAAACAAAGCAAAATACCGATAGTTAGAGTTCGTTGGAACGCAAGACGAGGACCCGAGTTTACTTGGGAACGTGAAGATCAAATGAAGCAAAAGTATCCACATTTGTTCACTGATATCGCTCATGAAACAGGTACTACTCAAAATTTCGGGACGAAATTTTCTTTAACGGGGAGGTACTGTGATGACCCGAAAATTTTTGACTTATTTAAACCAATTCTCTATACGATTTATTATTTTAACACGTTAAACAAAGTCTGTTAGATTGAGTCTCAAAATTTTAGAACTGTTTCATATATACAATTACCTATGACTACTCTCGACGATTCATGAACAATTATATGTATGTATATATATATACAAGTAAAAACGACTTTCCTACAGTAAAACCCTATTTGCTACAGTAAAAATTACTTTGCTACAGTAAAACACAATTTGCTACAGTAAAACACTATTTGCTACAGTGGAACCGTATTTTGCTACAGTGCTACAGTGAAAACGAGTTTGCTACAGTGATTTGCTACAGTAAACACTATTTGCTACAGTAAATACTATTTGCTACAGTAAAATACTATTTGCTACAGTAACACTATTTGCTACAGTACACTATTTGCTGTCGACGAAATAGCAAACAGAAACAGAAAGGGCGGCCATGCGATCGCATGGCAAAAACACTGAAAACTCATGCGATCGCATGAGCTACAGTAAATCGAAAAGTACTATAAAAGGTCAGTTTTGCTCGACGAAATTTTTCATAAATTATATCTGTACGTACATTTTATAATTATAATTATAATTATAATTTTAATTTTAAGTTTAATAATAATAAAATATATTCGAGGGTATTTTTAATTCGGGTTTCAAACCGTTTTAAAATAAGGAAATATTGTGTATTGTTCGGGGTATTGTTCTTGAATCCAAGACCAACCATACAGTCTTCTACCATCATTACGTCTACGCAATTTGCCTACAATATTGAATCGCAATATTGAACTGTGAGTTATAGTCTCCCTTTTTAAATACTTTAAATATTTTTGGGCTGAGAATACATGCAATTTATTTTAAACGCGATAAGACACAAGTACATACTAAATTCTACACTGAGTTAAACCGAAAATCCCTTAGCTTTGGTAACTAGTAGCTGCCAGTACATAGGATATGGACTGGTGGGCGCGAATAATTGTATATGGATCCATAGGGCTTGACATCCCCGTCCGAGCTAGAGCGCTAGCCTTTTAACGGACGTATGTTATTTGAGTTTAAGACACGTTGGTTTGCGTGTATTAAAATGAATGGGGTAATTATCACTATAGCGTTAAGTTTAGTTACCAGGGTGCTCTGTTACGTAGAATCTATTGATAAACTTTTGTTGAAATTTTGTGGTCTATCTTTATATATGTTTATGACTCGAGCAATTAAACCTATAACTCACCAACATTCGTGTTGACTCTTTAGCATGTTTTATTCTCAGGTCCTTAGAATGCTTCCGCTGTGATGTGCTTGTTGCCTGCATGGAGTCTCTCATGCTTTGTACAAAGTTTATTGCACTCAAAATAAAACTGCGTTGTGTAATAAATAATTGGACTGTGATGTCAACCTGTAAATTAAAGACTTATGTATTTCGGGGTTTTGCTTATACCTAAGCACTTGCCCACATGTTTATAACTTTCTATGTTTAGAAAGTCACTTATTTTAATGAATGCAATATTTTATCAAAACGTATCATATAGAGGTCAAAACCTCACTGTGGAATCAATGATTAACGTGCCGCGTCAATAGCGATTTTGACGGGTCGTTACAGCGTCCTTGTCTACATTGATAAGCTTCTTCTTTATTAGGGTAGACAACCCTTTCTCACTCATGTGACCGAGTCTCTGGTGCCATAAATTTTGTGAAGCCTCCTTTTCTGCAACATTAAGGCTGTCTGTGCAGATCTTCACATGAGTTTTGTATAGTGTGCCACAAATGTGTCCTCGAGCGACTATCATAACGCCTCTTGAAAATTTCCATGTGCCTTTACATAAATGACTATCATAGCCTTGTTTGTCTAGAGCTACCCCAGAAAGTAAATTCAGCCGAAGATCTGGCACATGGCGGACATCCTTCAAAGTGATTGTGCTCCCGGAACTTGTCTTTATCTTGACATCACCAATTCCGACAATCTCAGCGGAACTGGAATTTCCCATCTTCACAGCTCCAAAGTCACCAGCTTTGTATGTTGTGAAGTATTCCTTGTATGGAGTCACGTGGTAGGAAGCTGCAGTATCTACCACCCATTCTGTGTCTTCTCGTGAGACGTGAAGGCATGTCTCATCATGGGTTGAACAATAAGCTACATCACCAGTGATAGTAACTAATGTTTCTCCACCCTTGTTCTTCGACTGTGAACTGCTTTGATCTTGTTCCTCTTTCAATCTATAGCAGTTCTTCTTCATATGTCCCTCTAATCCACAATGATGACATTTATATGTTGGTTTTCTGCCATCAGCTGACCTGCCCCTGCTCTTGCTTCTGCCTCTCCATTTATTTTTGCTACTCATTCGCTGTCTCCCCCGATTCTCCGTGACAAAGGCATGGGTCTGATCTGTGACCATGTCTTTTCTCCTTGCCTCTTCACTGAATAGCGCATCCTTGACCATTGACATGGTAAGTTTGCCATTCGAGGCTGAGTTGCTGAGTGTTACTACCAGCGTTTCCCAACTATCGGGAAGGGAACTAAGTAACAGTAGCGCCTGAACTGCATCGTCAAGCGGCATCTCTACAGACGATAACTGGTTGACCAAGCTCTGGAACTCACTGGTATGCTCGGCAACTGAAGTTCCACTTTTAAGCTTCATGTTGACTAAACGCCTCATCAGCAGGGCTTTATTCCGAGCAGTCTTGGCCTGGTACATGTCCTCCAACTTTTTCCAGAGGACATATGCGTCTGTCTCTTGTGCAACATGGTGGAAGACACTATGATCAATCCATTGACGGATCTGACCAATAGTTTTTCGGTTTGATTTCTTCCACTCTTTCTCTTTGGCATAATCAGGGTTTATACCCTTCAATTCAATAGGATCGAACAAATCCTTACAGCTGAGGAGATCTTCCATCCGAGGTTTCCACAGCGTGTAGTTTGTGGCTGTGAGCATAATCATAGCTCCGGAAGATGATGTTGACTCTTCTGTGGACATTATCACCTTACAAATAATTTTTCAACACAAACGGGGTTGAATTGTAGAAAACAGAGATCACTGTTACGTCCGGAATGGTTGAAAATGGTGGAATAGACACTTCGGGGCTTATATTCCATTTATGGGGCAAAATTATAATTTTCTAAACTTTTAGGGACCAAGAATGAATTTCTGAAAATTTCAGGGACCAAATTGTAAAATTTCAGAATTGCTACAGTACTGGTACAGGAACTTGCTACAGTGCCGCCAGCTGCTACAGTGAATTGCTACATGACTGCTACAGTGATCGTCTTCTCCGGCGAAAATTCCGGCACCGGACGTCTTCTCCGGCGAGATTCCGGCGAGTTGACCAAACTTTGACCGCGTTTTCTGGGCTCGTTATAACTCCGTTTAAGTCGCCGTTTTTTGCGTTGGACTCGGTTCGACGAGACGAATCCAATGGTACACTCAAAATTGAATTTTGAGAAAACTTCAGAAGACCCAAAAACTCAACCAACGTCTCTAACCTGGCTCTTGATACCACCTGTTAGGAAGAGAGGATCGCCTGGACGTTGGGAGATACAAATTTGAGAGAAAAACAACTCTATTACTCACAAGAATAGATTTAAGAGTATTACAAAACTCTTACAAAAAACTCTCAAACTCACACACACTATCTAGGTTGTGATTACACTTATTTTGAGTAATTTTGGAATGATTTACAATGAAAGTTTGCATCTCTATTTATAGTAAAAATTCTATGGCGGTGAATGGTGTGAACGAAGAAGGTTGGTGGAAGTTGGCGGCCGTCATCATGTTCAAGTTTGCCACTTCCATACGCGTTATCAACGTCAACAGCTTTGAACATCTAGATAACGGCTGGAACAGAGTCATCTAAATGATGGCTGGAAACCACTAGAAACCATTAGTGATCACTCTCTCAATTAGCTTTGATTAACTTAAATTGTATTTGAGCGGTCTCATATATCGAAATCTAAACAGTCATGTTGAATATTTTAATTTAAATATTATATTAAATTAAAATTCGTACAGTCCAAATCTGATTAAATTAGTAGACTATATAGTAGTGCCTTATAACTAATTGACTTTAAACACATACTCCAATACTCCGTCATATTTAAACACATACTCCATATTAGTAGACTATATAGTAGTGCCTTATAACTAATTGAAATCCGAATCTTTAAACACATACTCCAATACTCCATCATATTTTTGGCTAGCTTTTGCAAACATGTCCTCTTGGTTTACTTAAATGTGCAAGCAAGTCCCTGTACTATCACTACTACACAAATGAGTATCCAAACCCCTTTTCCAAACCGGTTTTGTGGGTAACGCGTAAAAACTGGTTCCGATAGGTAAAAGAGACCGGTTTTAAATAATCCGGAAATGGGAAACCGGTTTTTACGAAAAACCGGTTCCGAAAGTCAACTTTGCAAACCTGTTTTTTTTGTAAATAACCAGTCTCGATGTTTTAGGCGGGAGTTTAAAATTTTTAAAAGATTCAAAGCCTGATTTTATCCTTTATTTCTTTTACCTCTTTTTACCAAAATCTTCATTTTCAATCACCAACACATACATATCTTTGTTCATACACCATCACAAGAACTATCTCTCTTTATTATGGTGTCTCGTCAAAGAATCGATAAGATAAACACACAACAACTCACCATGTACGTTCCTTTTATCACCTTTAATTCCTACTTTTGTTAATTTGAATGTAAATATGATGCAGGTTATGCTAGCTATTTGGTCACCACAACAATATATGTTGAAGATAAGATAATAAAAGTAGCCATCGTAAGTTGCCGTTGTATTTTATTGATTTAGAATCTATTTTTGCTTTTGCTAATGATGATTGCTTTATGTTCTAAAAAATTGCAGGTCGATGATGGCCTTAAAGATGATGGCCTTAAATAACAATGGATTTAGTGACTTAGAAGACAAAAAACTTAACATAATGAAAAAGAAATTCATGATAACTTGTGAGGATGTAATAAACTACCATACTGACTTCGAACATGAACATTACAATGAATATAAGTGACTGCAACTATTGTAAAACTGAGAATGTTTGTGAGTTTAAAAAAAAAAAAAAATTCGACATTGCAAACCGGTTTTTTTTATGAAACCGGTCTCTATTCTCACCCCAACGGAACCGGTTTTAAAACCGGTCTCAACTTTCTAAACCCCTACCTTTGCAAACCGGTTTTAAAACCGGTTTCGAAAGTCCAAAAAACAGGTCTCGAAACTCTTTTTTGTAGTAGTGTATATTACACTTTTGAAACATATATTACAACACACACACACGCACACACACACACACACACACACACACACACACACACACACACACACACACATATATATATATATATATATATATATATATATATATATATATATATATATATATATATATATATATATTAAAAAATTAAAAAGTCAACATCAGAGTTCTCCCCCGTGTTCTCCCCGAGAACTCCTCAAAAACCTCTGGTCGAGTTCTCCCCGAGTCGCGAGTTTTACAACCTTGCCCTTGCCTCTACGGGATTACTACCTTATATAAAAAATATATATATAAAGCACCAAAGGTAAGCAGTTTCTAGTTAAAAGAGAAAATTCTTCTTAGCAGTTAAATAAGTTAATGGAATTTTTTTTCCGACCGGACTTCCCCAGTGTCATCTTCGAGCCGCTTCTGCACCATCTACGCCGTTTAAGAAAGTGTCATTATACTGTGTACTTTTTGTTACCTTTACTGTTTTATTCATTTTTTTTATACATTTATTGTCTTACTTGTATACATCAAGGGTATAATTATAATAAAAGTTTATTCTTTTATTCTTATATATTTATAAACTAGTGAAACGACCCGTAGAATCACGGGTTTGTTTAAACGAAACAGGTTAATTATATTTTTTAGGTATTAAGTGAATGTAATGTTAAAGTCATTTAGTTTAATGACCCGTGAAATCACGGATTCTGACTAAGAAATTTGTCGTTGTTTTTAAAAACATATTGAGACATGTATTTTTGCATACATGTGTAACGTAGTTAATCCCGTAAAAACTCGTATTTGAATATTATTAATAATTAATAATAATAATAATAATAATAATAATAATAATAATAATAATAATAATAATAATAATAATAATAATAATAATAATAATAATAATAATAATAAAGTTTGCTTAAAATTGAATATTTATATATTTTTAATAATAATTAATAAATAATAATAATTAGTAATAACAAATGCCTCTTGAATATTTCTATTTAAAAAAATTAATTATATTAATGATATCATCATGAGAGCTTACAATTTTTATTTTTATTTTGAATTATTTTTAGACTTAGATATGCCTTATTTATAATATTATCATTATAGAATTATAATAGAAACTATAGAAGTGAACAATTAATTTGGAAAATGTAAAAATAAATATTGAACTAAAGATTTGAGACAGAGTAAGTACGTTATAGGTCATATATAGAGTTGAAGTCATGGAACTCAATACATTGTGGCTCTCATTTCCATCATTTTATAGTTTCATCCTAAAGCTATATTCATATTTTAGGCTTACACACCTATTTTAACCTTTTACTCTTCTAATAATACTCCATTTCTTTAAATTGGTGTGTGAGGATCAAAAAAGTGTGTGTGAGAATCATCCCCCTTAGTACAATGATCTGATCATTGTTTATTGTTTATCACATTGTAAATTTACGGATAAAATATATTTCTTTTCAACATATTAACTTATTAAATCTATGCGATTTAATATAATATTTGGGCTAAAGTTTTACAATGTTTAACAAGGGAGAAAGTGATGGATGCATACAAAAAATGACTTTAACATTACATTCACTTAATACCTAAAAATATAATTAACCTGTTTCGTTTAAACAAACCCGTGATTCCACGGGTCGTTTCACTAGTTTATAAATATATAAGAATAAAAGAATAAACTTTTATTATAATTATACCTTTGATGTATACAAGTAAGACAATAAATGTATTAAAAAAAATGAATAAAACGGTAAAGGTAACAAAAAGTACACAGTATAATGACACTTTCTTAAACGGCGTAGATGGTGCAGAAGCGGCTCGAAGATGACACTGGAGAAGTCCAGTCGGAAAAAAAATTCCATTAACTTGTTTAACTGCTAAGAAGAATTTTCTCTTTTAACTAGAAAATGATTACCTTTGGTGCTTTATACATTTTTTTATATAAGGTAGTAATCCCGTAGAGGCAAGGCCGCAAGGGCGAATCAAGTTAGCATCCCACCATTCATGTCATGCCTTGCTTATCTAGTTAGCTATAATTCCTTCCAAAAAAATAGATTTTGCGATGATTTGCGGAATCGATCTCTGTTAGTGCATATTTTGTAATTCCTAGTTCCAATGAAAGTTAATGTATTATTCGATCGTGTAATAACCTGTAATATTATTAAACGTTTAAATGTATTGTGAATTGTTACTCGACAGTCGGCCGACTGACATAGTCAGTCGACCGACTGTCAACCTATGTCGACCGACATATAATCTGGGATATTTAAGCCAAGTTAATCTCCATTTGTTTGGTTAATCACTTTACACACTTTTTTCACATACATACAAACGGTTCTAAGTCCGGTTTCAACGTAAATCTTCATGTCCAAATACCACAGAATGTCAGTCTAGGCTTCGTGTTTATCAAGATCTAATCTTGGTTTGACTCGTACGAACCCGAAAACCCATAGATATTCGTTTAAGCTCGTTCTAGTGTTATTCCGCCTCTAGAACGTGTTAGGTTGATTCTAAGGTCCTCTTCCAGCGTCTACAAAGTGGTATCAGAGCATTGGCTTGCTGAATCAATTGTTTTAAACGAGTTCTTGATATATTTTTGGGTAAAAAAATTGGTTTTGGATTGAATTTTGTATACTTTTACGTTAAACTTTTGATTTTAATTGCTTTAGAGTATTTGCAGAAGTCATTCTAAGTTGTCTAAGGCGTTGGTCAGTTGTTTTAGTTCGATATTTGAGCTTGAAATCGTTTAGAAGTCAAAAACCTGAATTTTGGATTCTAGCTCTGAGAGAAATCACAGTCGACCGATTTAGGTGTCAATCGACCGATTTAGGTGTCAATCGACCGATTTAGGTGTCAATCGACCGATTTTAGTTTATTTCGACCGATTGTAAGTAGTTCGACCGATTGTCTGCAAACCGACCGATTTACGTTCTAAACCGACCGACTTTCGTTCTAAACCGACCGATTGAAGTAACATCGACCGATTGAGAATAGTTATACCATTTGACTAAATGTAAACAGAACTTCGACCGATTAACCATAGACAATCGACCGACTGTAACTGTTAATCGACCGACTGTCACTCAATCGACCGACTTTGGATCAGATTCTACCTTAATTAATTTTTAACAATGTCTGATCAGGCAATGGCAATTACTTCTGGCGTTCAAAACATTTTACTATCTGATAGTGAATCAGGCAGTGCCAATCGCGCTCCTAGACTTGATAATACAAATGATTACATTAGATGGAGGTCTAGGTTTATGAATTACATTAGAGGCCTTGATCCTAGAATGTGGGATTTGATACAACATGAATATAAAGAGCCTTTAGGTACTGATGGTAATAGTAAAAAGTATGAAGATTATAGCGTGACCGAAAAAGAAACATATGCCTTAGAATGTAGATGTTATGCTCAATTGACTCAGGGTTTAGATGGTGATATTTATCATCAATATCAGATGCACTTAACATCATATTCTCTTTGGAACGCTATTAAGATAGGTGTAGAAGGAAATAAGGCGTATCGTGAAAAGAAAGCTAAAGTAATCAAAAGTGAATGGAAAAGGTTTGCTGCTCTAAGTCATGAAACGTTAGAGGAGACAATCATTTGTTATCGTCATCTTGTCTCTGAATTGGGTAACTTAGGTGTAGAAGTTACAGAACAGAAAGCTATCAAACAATTAACAGATGGTTTACCACACAAGTGGGATGCGTTTATTGAACAGGTAGAAGACAGAGCTTCGTCTGCTGGTGAATCACTTACCCTAGATAAATTCACATCAAAATTGATGGTAAAGGACTTGGATATGGAAACCAAGAAGAAACGCCTTGAGGGTCAGCAGAGTCCTATAATTTACAAAGCTGGTACTTCTGGATTGAGTAATGTTCATGCTCCCTTACAAACAGCGTTTGTTTCTAGTGATAGTGCTGTAAATAGATCACAACCTGCTCATAATGTGACGTTTCAAACCCAAGTAAGTAAGCCTATTAGTACAAATCAGTCCACCATTAGACAGGAGCCAAAAACCGTAGTTCTCAACACTGAGAATTTAAGAACTAGGTCCCTTGCAGTTGTAGAGGAAGATATGGCTTTAGTTGCTTTGGTAGTTAATTCTTATAATGAAATGGTTGGTGGTCAAATTGGTAATGCTCATTTAGAAGCTGAAGATTATGAGCAGATTGACGAGGATGAACTTGAAAAGATGGATATCCTCTGGGCTATGGGTAGTGTTATTAGACGAGCGAAGAAATTTCTGAAAAGGACAGGTCAACAGAGCTTAGGTGTTACTAGAGATACTAAGTTAGGCTTTGATATGTCAAAAGTGAGATGTTTTAATTGCAATGAGTTAGGACACTTCAAAAGAACATGTACCAGGCCACAAAAAACTGGTTTTCACAATCCATTTCACAATCAGTATAATAAGACAAAGGTTAATGTGCCAGTTGAAACAACGAGCAGTGATACTACCAGAAATGATAAAGCAAAAGGCTTAATTGCAACATATTCAGACGAAGGTTGTGATTGGACAGTGTTTGCTGATGAAGAAAATCATGCTAATGTTGTTAGAATGCCTAAGACCGAAGAAGAAACTGAAAGTGAGAAACAAGAAAGAGAGAAAGCTGGTTGTGTTGGTACTGTGAATGAATGCATGTGTTACATCTGCAAGATGGAAGCAAGAATTGAGCGAACTTATGCAATGATCAGATATGTTAGAAGAGGTGTTCTTAACAAGATAGTGTATGAGAAGTTCAAATACGCAATGCACAATGACGGCGATGTATGGACTGATTACAGTAGTTCGTCTTCATCAGATGGCGAAACTATTGTGGTAGATGATGTCAAGACTTCAGTTGAGTTGAGTAATTCTGACTGTTCCAGTTCTAGTTCAAAATATGAACCTGAATCAGAGACTGAAGAAAAGGAATATGCGTTCATGGCAAACACATCAAGTGACTCTAAGGTACAAACTGAATTTTCTTTGGTATGTAACGATTGTGCTGATCATAAGTTAGAAATTGCTAAACTTGAATGCATTGTTTCTAAACTGAATGATATCCCCTTAGGATGTATTTATTGTCCTGAAGTAGAACAGGAACTTAGGATTGTTAAAGCAGCTTATATTGAGGTAAAAGTCCTATATGAAACTAATTTAACTCTGTTTAACAATAAAAAGGAATTCAGGGAGACAATCAAAACTCTAGAAAATCAAGTTCATGATTTAAGAGCTACAATTTCAGGTGACCAAAAGGCCATAATGATGTACTTAAATCAACTTGAATGTGCTAAGATAGAAAAGGAAGAGTTTAAGATTAAGTATGAGTCAGAAAAGGCTAGAAATGACACTTGGCAACGAATGTCATATGTCATTGACTATACTGTCTACAACAAGAATGATGGTAAAAAGGGTTTAGGTTATAAAGAGTGTCCTCCTCCTCTTAGGAATGAGTACATTAATAAACCTTCAGATTCTTGCCTTAGTGAAATCCTAAGTGTTCAGCCTGTAGAGAATGAAAAATCAGACAGTACTAAGCCTGTTGTCGAAGGCTTAGTGGAGGACAGTAAATCTGACTCAGAGTATGAAAAAGTTTATGAGATTGTTACACCAAAATCCAAACCTATCACTATCTTGAAAAATCCATTGAATGCTGGTAAGACTAGTGAAAGCAGAGGACCCACACCTAGAAAACAAGTAAACTCTAGGAACTCTAATGGAAAGAAAATATTTCAGACACCTGTTAAGTATCAGCAGGGACTCAACCTAGATAAGGAATATGTTCTTTCACAACCATCTGAAGAACTATTTAATAAGAGGAGTCCTAATACTAACAATGTGCCTAAATATGTACACCCTAACCGTCGACCGGGCTTGAAACATCAAGTTGAGAAGCCTATGTCAACCAAGAAACAGTCTTTGCCCAATAAGAATCTGAGTTCAAAAGCACCTACTCAAGGAACTCAAAACTGTAATAAATGTGGGAAAAAGGGTCATTGTGCTGTTAACTGTCAACAGAGTTGGAAAACACCAAACAGAAAATCTGACACTGATACGAAAACCAAACACTATTCTTCTAGTACCAGTTCCTTAGGTACTTCAAGTAATAGTTCAAAAGGTTTTTACAGACCAAAGTCAAATTCTGTTGCTAATTCATCCACAAGGGTACAGTCAAGGGTAACCACAAATTTTCAAACGAATGACTATTATAAGAAATCTGTTGGAAAATGTACCGTTTGGAAACCTAAAACCGAGACAAAGGTTGTTGACAAGTCCAAAGATCCATCAGGATCAAAGGGTCAATGGATGGATGTGCAAGTTATTGGTGTCGATGGGAAACCCACTGCCATTCGGACATGGGTGTTCATCTCAAACTAACTTCTTTTCTTGCTGTGCAGGTCGCCTACGATCCGAGTAGAAATACCTGGATTGTTGATAGTGGGGCGTCCCGGCACATGACAGGAAACATGTCATTACTTTCTAATGTCAAGTCAATAAATGGAGGATCTGTTTCTTTTGCAGGAGATGAAGGAGGTTTTATTACAGCTCAGGGTGTGATTTCTAATGCTAATGTTAGTTTTGATAAAGTGAATTTTGTGAAGCAGATGTCAAATAATCTGCTATCAGTTTCGCAAGTAGCAGATAAAAAGCATAAGGTTGCTTTTGATGATCAAAGATGCTACATTTTGAAGAAAGAGTACGTAATACCGGAAGATATGATTCTTATGACAGCTCCCAGAAATAAAGACTTGTATATTTTGGATATGTCCACAGCCCATGTTAAAGCTGCAACAGGTCATCAAGCTTTCATATCCAAAGCTACAGAACAAGAATCAATATCATGGCACAAGCGTATGGGTCATTTGAGCTTGAGAAAGATGAACAATCTTGTTCATAATAATCTGGTTGAGGGAGTAAAAGTTAAGAGTTTTCAAATTCCTGAAGGATGTCTTCCGTGTAAGAAAAGCAAACATACTAAAAAGTCACATGCAACAAAGAAACATCATTCAATTGTTATTCCTCTAGAGTTGTTACATATGGATCTTTTTGGTCCGATTAATCGAACAAGCATCTCCGGAGATTCATATTGTTTGGTAGTGACTGATGAATACTCACGATACTCTTGGGTAGTGATGTTAAAGAAGAAGTCTGACACGTTTGAAAATATAAAGTTGTTGTTTTTGAAGCTGGAATCTTTGTACATGTTAAAGGTTAGGAAGATTCGAACAGATAATGGTACTGAATTCAAGAATCAGCAGATGGAGAATTTTTGCAACGAGAAAGGCATTCAACAACAGTTCAGTCCAGCTTATACTCCGCAATCAAATGGTGTTGCTGAAAGACGTAACAGAACGTTAATTGAAACTGCGAGAACAATGTTAGCCGACTCACGTTTACCGGTTAACTTCTGGAGTGAAGCTGTTGCTACAGCATGTTATACAATGAACCGATTGTTAGTAGTCAAGAGACATGGAAAGGCTTGCTATGAATTACTACATAAAAGGAAGCCTAACATTAAACATTTCGAACCCTTTGGTGCACCGTGTTCAATCATGATACGAGATACTGGAGGAAAATTTAATCCTAAGGCTGTTCCTGGTATGTTTCTTGGCTATGGGAATCCAAACAAAAGAGTTTTCAACACTGTATCTAAACGTGTTGAAGAACATTTCGAAGTAGATGTTCAAAGAAATGCTGCTATTCCCGCTGGGAAAGGTTTTTCATGGCAGTTTGATTATGAAGAATTGTTTGATTCGTTTGGTCTTCCGTCGGTTGCTACTGATGATGAAGTTATTGCAAAATTGATGAATGAAATGCATACGTCTCCATCAAAAATGGTTCCGCAATCACAAACGACACCACAACCACAAACAGTGTCGCAACAACAATTTGTTCAAGATGATGAAGAATCCGGTGATTATCAAGATGATCCATCTTATGATGGATCTGATTCTGAAGAGGAGTCACAACCTATAGATAGTGGCGAAAGCGTTCATATTCTGCCACAAATTGTAGAAGTTCAGGAAGAACAACCAGAACCTGAAGGTGTTCGTAGATCATCACGAACAGTTGTACTACCTCGACACTTAGATGATTTTATTGTGGATTCGAAAGGAGTTTCTGGAGCACCATCAAATAATGCCTCAACGTTTGAAAATCAAGAAGCTTCAACTGCAAATGTTATGCAAGCTTTCTACTCCTCGCTAAATAGGTCAGGCAAACTCTTTTTACATGCACATTCATGCTTTGTGTGTCAAATTGAACCAGGCTCTGTTGAGGAAGCTCTACTATTTGATGATTGGGTAAATGCTATGCAAGAAGAGCTTCTGCAATTCAAGCATTTAGGTGTATGGAAACTGGTGAATCCGCCTCATGGTTGCAAACCTTATGGGCTTCGATGGGTATTGAAGAATAAGAAAGATGAGCAAGGTATTGTAATCCAAAATAAAGCAAGACTGTTGTGAAGGGATATCAACAGATCCCTGAAATAGATTATGATGAAGTATTTGCACCAGTTGCTAGACTTGAGGCTATTCGAATATTTTTGGCATTCGCATCATTTAAAGGCTTCAAGGTCTATCAAATGGATGTCAAAAGTGCATTTTTGTACGGGACTCTCAATGAGACCGCGTATGTTGAGCAACCACCTGGTTTTACAGATCCCCACTCTCCAGAAAAGGTATATCGTCTAGAAAAAGCACTGTATGGGCTTCATCAAGCTCCAAGAGCGTGGTATGCCACATTGTCCAACTATATGATTGATAATGGTTTTAGAAGAGGTGTAATCGATCATACACTTTTCATCAAAGAAAAGGGCAAGCATATTATGCTAGTGCAGGTGTACGTGGATGATATTATCTTTGGATTTACAGATAAGACGATGGTGGATGATTTTGCGGAAGTAATGCAGAAACGGTTCAAGATGAGTTCGATGGGAACTATCAAATTCTTCCTTGGTATCCAGGTTATACAAACAAATCAGGGTATCTTTTTACATCAAACGAAATATGTATCAGATATTCTGAAAAGATTCAAAATGGAAGATGAACGTCCTGCAAGAACTCCGCTATCGGTGAATCACGGGATTACACCGGATATGGAAGGTGCTAAGGTTGATCAAACCTTATATAGGGCCATCATTGGTTCTTTGATGTATCTGACAGCGTCTCGCCCAGATATCATGTTCGCAGTTTGTTTATGTGCTCGCTATCAAGCAAATCCGAATGTACATCATTTGTTTGTGGTGAAAAAGATAATGCGTTATTTGAAGCAAACTCCGAATTTGGGCCTATGGTATCCTTGTGATAATGATTTTGAACTGACGGCTTATAGTGATTCCGACTATGGTGGATGCAAGAAAGATTTTAAGTCAACATCAGGAGGTTGTCAATTTCTTGAAAATAGACTAGTTACATGGCAGTGCAAGAAGCAGACAGCAGTAGCATTGTCTACTTGTGAAGCTGAATACATTGGTGCAGCAAGCTGTGCATCTCAGGTTGTGTGGATACAACAGCAGCTTCGTGACTACGGTTTGAATATTTCTAACACTCCTATTTTTGTTGATAATACTGCTGCTATAGACGGCCGATGTTCTTTATTTCGTGCGATTGTGTTGATTTACCAAAAAATTCGAACTTTGTAAGGAGGAGTTTTTGATCGTGTTTTTCTTATACAACTTTGTTTCGTGATTCCAGCGCCGTAATCCAATCGAGGTAACTCCTTCAAAATCGAAAGTTATTGAGGTTTCTTGCTTATTTTTTTTTTGATTCGTTTTGTGTTGTTTAGGACCTGTTAATGTTAATTGTTGATTAGATAATGTAAATCGGCATCCTCTGTACTTGTATTAGTCATTGATTGAGACAAAACAACATAAAATCGACGAATTTGTGTTCCGATCTGTGTTTTGTTTCGTTGATCAGTCGGCCGATTGACCTCCTAAGTCGACCGACTTACCGTATGTCGGGCGACTTTATAAGTCGATCGATTTATATATATATCGGTCGACTGTCCTTGAAAATCGACCGACTTATATAGTATGTCGACCGACTGTTGTTTCTTGTATTTTTTTTATGTTTTTCGTGTTAACGCTTTTCGATTATTGTATATATGTTTGTATAGCAGAATCAATGGCTCAACAGGGTAGTCCTGTGAACTAAGACATACATGAGGAAGAGGTGATTCTGTCCAAGAATCTTCTGGGCTTGACGGCAAGCGAAAACGCCAATCTAGAGGCATGTCTAAACGAGGAAGGACCTGAAGCAAAGGAAGGCTTCGTGATATTATCAAATTCTTGAAAAGGTCCAGGATTCATACTGCAATCACTCTAGAATGCAAGGCATACTACTCGCATCAACAAGAATTCTGGAACAATGCTTCTATTGTCACTGAACAAGGAAGAAAGGTGATACGAAGCAGCGTTGGTAGTACAATTGTGAAGATCTCAGCTCAAACAGTTCGTGATGGCTTAGGCTTTCCCGATAATGATTCTATGCCAGTCACACTGAATAGAACTAAGGTCCGAAGGTGTTTAGTAAGATGTGGATACTCTGGTGATCCAATGAAAGGTGCTGTTAAGAGAACTCGATTCTGTCATCAATATAAATACTTAACTTTGGTGTTGCTGAGATGCATGAGTCCGATGGTAGGCGGTTTTGATGAGCTAAACGAGACTTATAGTTCGATGTTTGCAGCACTAGTTCTTCATGCGGACTTCAATTTCTCCGAAGTGATTTTCAGAAGCATGTTAGTGAACGTGAAAAAGAAAAGCCACTTAATGTTTCCTAGGTTCTTGCAGGTGATGATTGAAAAACAAGTGCAAGGATTGAATAAGGTTTGGGAGGATGAGATTAAACTGAATCATCTGAGCGACTTGACTTTCAATCGAGTCAAGCAAAAGAGAGGTCCGGATGAACCATTCAAGAGACTGGTTGGCCACCTTGCAAATGAAAACTATGTATGTCCGCCAGGTGCTGCCTGTCGTCATGAGAACAGTACTTCTGGTAATGAAGATGATATCGTCGCAGTTGGTGACGACGATCAAGAGGTTAATCAGCCACCACCAGCTGTTGCATCTGAACAGATTCTGGTTGATGAAGACGATGAAGAAGATGACTTTGACCCTGATCAATTCGAGCTGAGAAAGCGAAAACAAACAGAGGGTCCTTCAGTTACTACAAAGCCGAAGCAGAGGAGAATAAGGTTCATTAAAAAGGCAAAAAGAACTGAGTCATCTTCAGCTGCTGAACAACAACCATCACAACAACAACGACAATCTTCAGCAGCTGCTACTCGAGAAACACGTGCTGAATCTGATACAGGAGTTCATGCTGCTGCATCCACTACTGTTATTTCACAAGATTCTGCGGTTTCTATTTTAAGCGAGAAGGTTGTAAATATGGCTTCTGAATTTGAAAAGTTTAAAGAAGAAGCTGCTGAACGAGAAAGAAGAAAGGATGCTGAGATTGCCAAACTGTCCAAGCAGGTTGAAGATCAATAGGTTGAAATGAAGAAGTTACAAACTAAAGTTGATGCTCAGAATTTGCTGATTGTAAAGGCCGAGACTGCAGCGAGCAAGGCACTGTCGAAGGTGCTTGAGTGGGAAAATAATTTCGATATTGAGGCTGTTGATCTCGAGGAGGATATAGACTTTGGTAATTTTAACGATCAAGGCGAGGATGAGCTAGGTTTGGATCTTGCTAAAGGCACAAGCGAGAACCCACTGTCAGTAATTCCTCTAAATATTGATTATTCTTTACGTGATTTTTTGGCAAAGCAGGATCGTCTGAATCACTCAGTTGTATTTGATGATTTAGAAGAAGGGGAGATCCCTCCGGATCTAAGCGCTGAGGAGCAGACCGAGCTAGTGCGTCAAGAGCAACAAGCAAGTACTTCAGCTGACGCGACTACTAGCTCATCTTTTGAGAATCGTTGCGATTCTAGTGATGATTTTGAGGAAATTGTCGTAATAAATGAAAACGACAACGATTTTGATGAAGTAATTATTGAAGATGAACCAATAGGTGATTTTCCGGAGTACGAATGTAATAACGATAAAGATCTACCTACGTTTCAAGATTACTTCAAAATGAATGAAGAGCTTCTAAACCGTAAATGCGAAGAAAAAGAAAAGACCGAAGATTTGCCTCCAGTGTTTTTACCGGTCAAAATAAATGAAGAAAAGGTAGAAGTTCTAGAAGCTGAATGGAAGATCCTGTTGAGGATCCGAAAATATTGTGAGAAGCCAGCGCCAGAGCCTGAATGGCTGAATTACATTAATAGGCCGGCGAATCTTTTGGCTAAAGGAAAAATCATTGCTTGGGCCTACATCAAAGAGTTTGATATATACGCAATAAAGAAGGAGTACGGAGTGGACTACATCAAACATGGATTCGAGTTCAAGACTCTACCGTACTTTGAATTTATGCAGGTGGCTAGGCTCAAGATGTTATATCGGGATTATGTCGGAATTCCTGATATTATTTGCAAGAAGATAAGACGATCGTTCTTGTCAAAGAACTTTGAGGGTTTCAGACCTCAATTTCCCACGATCACTTATCGAACAAACAAGAAAACGGGTGAACGAAGAAAGATTGTTAAATACCAGCCGGTAAAATATATGAGAAAAGTTCCTGTGATGAAAATGCCGCAGAACTTTAGCCCACGTTTTCGCTGGTGGTACTATGATGATCGCTCAGAGGAAGCAGTCATTGTTTTGGACAAAACGAAGGAAGATGAGACCGATTCGATACGGGTTTTAGATCCCGTTTGGTTGAGAAATTGCTGTGAAGCCGACATCTTCACACTGTACTACAATCGGATGCTGTACAAGCCAGAGAATAGAGTTCAAGCACAACAGTACATTCGTGTTGCAAAAGTTTGCTACTTGAGCAATATGGTTACATATCCGTACAGAGATTGAAGCAGATCGAAGACTTATGAGGAACTAGGTCTTAGGGGGAGTTTGTTAGTGCATATTTTGTAATTCCTAGTTCCAATGAAAGTTAATGTATTATTCGATCATGTAATAACCTGTAATATTATTAAACGTTTAAATGCATTGTGAAGTGTTACTCGACAGTCGGCCGACTGACATAGTCAGTCGACCGACTGTCAACCTATGTCGACCGACATATAATCTGGGATATTTAAGCCAAGTTAATCTCCATTTGTTTGGTTAATCACTTTACACACTTTTTTCACATACATACAAACGGTTCTAAGTCCGGTTTCAACGTAAATCTTCATGTCCAAATACCACAGAATGTCAGTCTAGGCTTCGTGTTTATCAAGATCTAATCTTGGTTTGACTCGTACGAACCCGAAAACCCATAGATATTCGTTTAAGCTCGTTCTAGTGTTATTCCGCCTCTAGAACGTGTTAGGTTGATTCTAAGGTCCTCTTCCAGCGTCTACAATCTCTTATATTGGGACAATAGAATTGGGAATAAGGGAGTAGTATTTAAGCCCTCACATGTTACATTTTGATTCTTAAATGAGGTTAGGTTTGCATTATATGGGAATAGAATGACAAAAATACCCAAAACTCTATATTTTTTGGCCGGCTTCGGGTTCGAGGTCCATGTATGTAGGCTTAGACCGGGTATGGGGATGATTTGAATATTTTTAGCGGGTCTGGGGGCGGTTTATATACAAATTCGAATAGCTGACCCGTATACCCGAAAATGACCCGAATTTGTATACCTGACACGTTTAAATTACAATAGAAATTATTTCCATGTTTTGGATTTGTAAGAAAATTCTGACCAGAAACCTTTTAAAGCTAGGCAGTATTGAATAGCTAGGCAGCACCGAAAGAAGCACAAATCAGTCGGTGCTAGTAGTTCGAAATCCTTGTTCCTTTCTTTAATTTTGTTCTAAGCTTCACAATACTCAAGAATGTTAATGGTGTCCTTCATCAAGAAAGTTAGATTAGATGTATGAATTTTATAAGTATGTTTCACTTTGAAACAAATTAGAAAAGGTCTCTTGACGATATAGAAAGAGAGAGAGACATCTAGCTATAAATACTATACTGTGAAGAATGATCTATAATATCAACTATGTTAATGCCGAGATACAACTTAATGACTAGTCACGTACTACATGATGAAGTAACAGAATTCCTCACAGATCTATGCCCGAGATAGTGTACGTGATGCAAACTGCATTTCTTAATACACCGTACAGTCTATTGTTGATCATCAAACTTGAATTGACATTAATTTTCTAGGATCAATTAGATTAGATTTGAAGCTGTTTCTTCCAACCAATTTTCCAAACCTACAACACAACGTGTCTGTAACTATGATCCTGCCATTCTGTTTACGTCTTTCAAATAAAACCTGCTATTTATCAATTCCTTTATTCGTTTTCCGTTTCATTTCATGACCATGAGATTTATAATCAGTACTCACGTATAATTCTGCTAAAATCGTGTCATTAAAAAGATTTAGGACGTATTGGGTTAAGTCTGATCTCAAGTAGGAATTTGATGGATCTATAATTTTACTTACACATATGTAAAGGCGCTTGGTTTTGGAAAGTTGATCGAATGAGTTGTGACCAGTAACAGTTTCCAAAAGTGACACACCAAAACTGAAGATGTCGTGTCCTTGGTTGACAGATATGATGTCATTGTTAGCTCCTCATGCTTAGTGCATCCCCTGTCACATATGCATGTATTACCAATTTAGCAATAATCATAATCATTAATCATTAATCAAAACAACACAATTACAATATACCAGAATTCCAAAAGGATGACATGAACACAAATACTAGCACATGCTATCTTAACGGTAATTATAATTATGACAGGGGATGATCTTGCTCTATAGTAGCTATCATACGCCTTATACCATAATTAATATTAAGGTTGTAAAATTTAAGTTGGGACGACTAGTCAACCGTGACCTTTACGCCTAGTAGGCCATTGACCAACTTTGACTTTAACCGATATTGACCGAAATTTGACCGATTTGGCCTAGTCAAGTCGGACTAGCCCCCATATCTGACTAGTCGGCGACTAATACAACAATGATTAATATCCATTAGGCCGCTACATCACAAATACAATATTTCTTCATTTCCTTTTAATATATTTTGAGAGACTGCCAAAAAATTTACCCGTTGACCCATTAAACCCAAACCCGTTTTGACCCGTTACCCAAACCGACCGAACCGGACCCGTTTGCTAGGTATAATTCCGAGGTAAAGAATCACTACTGATCAGTAACTAACCTCTATATTGTGATGAACAAGGTACTTGTTATCTAGCTAGCTAGGCTTCACAATAACTATCATATATTAGATTTAACCAAACTCCTCCATATATGGCACCCCTTCGTTTGATGCAACATGTTATTCCATATTTAATTCTAAATAAACAACAAAAAAATAAGCAAGAAATAAGAAACTGAGAGTTCAAATGAATATAAGTAGATTCAAAATTTAAAAACATTGTTTCAAGTTGCAGTATCAAAAAAAGCTAATCAAACAATGTAGGCAGTATATGCAGAAATTTAGATGAGTAACCTGACCCTTGACAAAAAGAGAAATCATCAATAATAACTTTGTTAAGTATTCGATTTCATCACTTGGTTAACTATACTTCTTACGTTTGAACTTTTTATCAACTTTGGCAGCGAGCTTGTTCCCCCCAACAGATACACGCAACTTTCCAATAAGCATACCGTATCCTACTCCTACTCCATCACCCAATGAGCTATCTTCAGGCATTAATCCAAACGGCACTCTGTTCATCAGTTTACGCATGTCCGTCATACCATATCTCTCCTTCATCTTCCTAAGCCGACGACTACCTCTTTTCTTCTTAGGTTCGGATTTAGGATCAGGAAGTGGTTTGGGTTGCTTTGCAAGAGGTAGCTCTTGCCACTTTTTAATCTTGTTACAAATTTCTTCACGATATTTTCTTCCTGTGCTTACCGATGGATCACCTCTTTCTAAATCCACACGTGCTGCAAGTGTTGATTTTGCCGCCAAAACCCGGCAGGCACGCTTCTTTAGACCAGGAGGCGTAGTCTGAATAACCTCTGTTTTCTCAAGGTAACCAACACGAAACAGAGACACGTTTACTAGAGATGATAAACCGCCAGCTGTCACAATCAGTTTTGCAGCAACTGAACTCCCAACAATGGCAGAAAGATTCGGTGCAATGTACACCATTCTACTTTCAAAAAAATCTAAAACCTTCTTCTTTGATTCATCGAGGGTAAGAACTCGATCACATCCCTCAATTATCTTTTCAAGAACATGTTTAGGAAGTGGTTTGCCAATGGTAGTTGATGCAATAACAGACATAACCATAATAGTAGCCGAGGGTAACAGCCCTTCGAGATCTACAAGGGTTAAGTCGACTTCATTACCAATCTTCTTCACCACACGTGCATAATCAATTGGACAGCGCACAATAGGCTCAAGCTCAGGAAACTTGAGGCGGTACTTATCAAGAATGAAATTATGGATATTAACAATCTCGTTTTCTATGTCAACCGACAATTCATTACATTCAGCAATGAACTGATACTCTGTATCGTCTGACCCCTTATTAAGAGCATTCTCAATTTTATTCATGATATCGATATATCTCTGTGTTTTTTGTAGCTTTGAGACACTATCGAGATCATCGTAATTGATAGATTTTATATCAGCCAAATCTCCACTAACATCATCATCTTCCATGGGGTCCAAGTTTTCTTTATCATTGTCGGAAAGATCCTCAAGATCTGCTAGAAACGAATCTTCTAGATTTGCCATATACTATAGCCGAATTCGAAGGGTATAATTATAGAAGAAGTAAACCAAAATAATATATGTATTCTATTCTTTGTCGAAAGAAAAATCCAAATTCGTTGGTTTACGTTTGTTTCCGTATGCGGGAGGAAAAAAGAAAGTTAGGGTTTTTAATTTTTTTGCGCGTATCACAAAACAAGAATTAGGCAAACATATATACGAGTACGGAGTATTATGTTAACCGAGTCCAAAGTCGGTGGGTTATAGGCGTTTCTAAAAGAAAAGATATAATTGAATACAATTTAATTACAACTGAATTCCTTATGATGTCCATGAAGCAATTATATATATATATTTTTTTTTTCCGGCAAACAAATATTTTATTTCATTAACATGAACAAGGCCTGGACATACCCAAACGGCCCACAACAAAAGGCAAAAGCCCAAAACAACAAAAAGACCCAAACAGAACAATACACCAATACAGCCAAAAACAAGCTATTACAATCTAAAACCTTGATCTGTCCACTTTAAATTCCACAAGCAAGCAACCTTTAACACTGCAATCGACTTTTTAACCTTTAAAGTCATAATCTTTAGCTTAATGTGATCTTGAATAACTCCATAAAGAACATCTGCAGACCTTTTCTTGTTTTTAAAAATTCTAGCATTCCTTTCATTCCAAATGAAGTACACACACGAAGCTAAAACAGTTCTATTAATGATATTCCATATGTTAGTAAATGGATACCTTGCCAGCATGTTAACAATGTCCTCAAATCGATTAGGAAGCCCTCTAAAAATAATCTTCTGCTTCATATTCTTCCAAATATCACTACTGAATTCACACTGAAAAAAGAGATGTTTGATTGAGTCCTGAACCTTTCCACATAAAGAGCATACTAAAGACTGATTAGGTAACCATCTTTGAATTCTAAAACAAACCCATCTAATTTGATTAAATTATAATCCAATTATAATTTGTAAAAATACATACATGAATTAATTAATATACTAAATACTAATTAATTAAGATGTGTTTCTATGTAGAGCAACCAGTTAACCTCTTCATCTAGCCCAAGAAGGATTAGCCCAAGCCCATTACATGGAAAGCCTACCAAGAAGGAATCAGGCTCAGATCAATTAGTTAGTTATTTGGCTTGTGAGGGAATACTCCGTAATATATAGTCGCTGTGACAGAGAGAGTCATGATTTAGGTGTGCGTTTTGTAGTCGGTTAGACTTAGGGGCAAGAAGCTTATCCTCAACTGATTTTGTAAATAATTGAATATAATATCTTTATCATTCCATTGTTCTTCATTATTATTCAATCACTCACTGTTATATACAATCAATCTGCTGCTGCTATTTTGTTTCCTATCAGCCATTTGTTCTTTTGTTTCTATTTTTCTTGTCATATTCATTTGGTTATTTATATGATCTATAAAACAAGGATCATCAACTTGTTTATTGTATCATGAATACTTGGTCAACTTCAAGTACATTACGTTCTAACAAACATGAGTGCGACAGAAATCACAAAAAAATATAGTGAAAATAACACTTTGTTCAACATTCACATTCAGATAGGCTACAGACTTTGTTTTTACTTGCGTCCTGGCAAGTACTCTGCTGACACGCTCACACGTATACGACTTGCCTTACGAAATTAATGAAGAAAACAAGAGAAAAAAGCCATAGGTTAATTCGACAACCAGCCTAAGATATCATATCTAATATAATTAGTGAAAAAATTAGGTATAAAACGTAGCCCTAAGGGCTACGTTTAAACATATCATAAATAATATAATTCCCTCTTTATAACTCAGACCTGTCATGAATAATATTATTGCCAAAATTATAAAAGGAAAGTCGATATTAAAAAAGGAATAATTATACTTTGTAATTAATAAAAGAGAGTTTACAAACATAATTATGGTAATCTTAAACGTAGTCCTAATGACTACGTTTAGCATTGTCCTTAAAAGAATCTATGTCATTGTTTGAATTTAGAATGACCAAAAAAGACAACAGTTATAGTTACCAGCACTACAGCAAAATGGTCAAATGTACAAACATTTTATTACATATCTGAACATATAAAAGCGTGTAGAGAAATATAGTTCACGCTTGGTAGGAGTGTAAGGAATTGAGGCGTAACAAAATTCACATGGTTCTTCACGATTTTATGTGCATACGTACTTGAACAATCCTCACAATTTTGAGTGTGGGGACATGAGGTAGATATTTACATTTTAAAATGTGAGGAATATAAAAAAAAATTAGTCACACCTATAAATGTAGAATTTTTTGCTTCACGCTTTTGAATGCGAGTAATTTAAACAAATTACTCACTCTTTCAAATGTGAAATTTCTACTTCATACATAAAGCGTGAGCATTTTGATGTATGTATTTTAATTTTATACTCATATATAATATATATATATATATATATATATATATATATATATATATATATATATATATATATATATATATATATATATATATATATATTTTTTTTTTTTTTTTATATCTTTTACATTAGAGCTCTAATTTAAAAAAAAAAAATGTGATCTACTGACATTGTGTAGATTCATAATTTTTTTTTTTCAACATGAGCTTAAAATGCATATGATGCATGTTAATGTTTTTTGAGGTTTTTTTGAATTTTTTTTTAGGATTTAGCCCGATTTAGAGTTTAGGGTTTAGGGGTTAGGGTTTCGGGTTTTCGGGTATACTCCGTAAACCCTCAACCCTAAACCCTAAACTCTAAACCGTTCGTTTAAAAACTCGTTCTAAAACCCTAATTTCTAAACCCTAATTACTAAACCCTAAACACTGTGTTTTTTTAATCAAATTTTTTCTTTGTTTTTTGTTAAGATGCATCTGCGGCATGAAAGGCAGTTAACATGCATCAATAGCGGATAACATGCATCAGATGCATCTTAACGCTCCAGTTAAAAAAAATTATTTTTTTTCTGAATCTGCACACTGAAAATAGATATCAGCAATTTTTTCTTTTAAATCAGAGCTGTAAAATTAAAGATATAAAAATCACAAAATCACTTATCCCCTTATCCCACCAAGTACCACTTAGCGCTGGATTCTTACCATATATATATATATATATATATATATATATATATATATATATATATATATATATATATATATATATAGGGGCAGGATCAATGGGGAAGTAACCAATCGGGGGGAAACGGGGGGAAGCAAATTTTTTATTTTATTTTTTGAATTTTTTTTCAGACATCAAGATCACACGAAAATATGAACATTTAGAAAAGACACTTCGTGATGAATGTTATTATTTAGGCGGAAAAAGGATCGACAAAAATAACATTCAAGATAATATTAATCGTGAAGAATGTTAATGTTTTTTTCTTCATGTTTTGTGAAGTAAAATTTAGCCCGATTTAGAGTTTAGGGTTTAGAGTTTAGGGTTTGGTGTTTTGGGTTTAGTCCCTAAACCCAAAATCCCTAAATCCAAAATCCCAAACCCTAAACCCTAAACTCTAAACCGTTCGTGTGACCATCCAGGCTTAGCTTGGATGGCCACTAGGGCTCCCTGTGAAGCGGGAGGTCACGGGTTCGAATCCTGCCATAGGCAAACGAACTTAATAGTGGCCCCTGACAAGAGGGTGCTTTTCCTGGCACGGGTGATATCTGGGTTGCCTGCTGCCCCAAGGTTTACGCGCTGCGCGGAGGCCAATGTGCCTATTCGTAGTAGTGGTTCCTCGGTTACCAAAAAAAAAAAAAATACCGTTCGTGTTAAAAACTCAATCTAAACCCTAAACCCTAAATTTCTAAACCCTAATATCTAAACCCTATAAACCCTAATATCTAAAACTTCAACATACGCTCGAAAAACACGATAATTGTTATATTTTACTTCTTCGAGCGTTTTTCCGCCAAAATAAAAGCATTTATCACAAAGTGTCTTTATTAAATGTTCATATTTTCATCCAATCTATAATGTTCGTGAACAAAGTTTTTTCAAAAAACGAAAAAAAAAAGTTTTGCTTCCCCCGCTTCCCCCCGATTGGTTACTTCCCTCTTGATCCTAATATATATATATATATATATATATATATATATATATATATATATATAGTGGCGGATCTAGGATGGGTACTCACTGGTGTCACCGGTTAAAACCCTAAAAAAATTTCTACTAGATGTCTTATTTCAATGGTGTCACCCAAAAAAATGTACACTATCCAGTGGTGTCACTAGTTAAATACCCAAAAAATTTCCACTAAATTGCGTATTTCAGTGGTGTCCCGTGCCACCACTGAACACTATATAGGTCCGCCCCTATATATATATATATATATATATATATATATATATATATATATATATATATATATATATCACATGAAAAATACAAAAGTACGTCATTCAACATAAGAAAAGAGATGTGAATTCAAGTTCACGTAATATGTCTCATCACTTTACATATTTTGTTGCTATAGATATATTCAGATTTTATATTACATGAATTCACTACAACAAATACTTCAAATAGACACGTTTATTTTAACAATTGTACACACTTTAAAGAGTTTGGATTCATTAAGTTCACACTTAAATGGAGTGTGTAGAAAACAGGCGTAGTAAAATTATCAATAATCATAAGCGTGACTATATAGACTAATTTCACTCACTCTTAAATGTGAGGTTTGGGAGTAATTCTTCATGCTTTAGAGCGTGAGAATCTGAAGTAGATTCATCACACCCAAAAATGTGAGGTAATTCCTCAGTCTTTTAAGCGTGAGCAATTTATTGAGGATTGCAACGCTTCTTCACACCTCTAAATGTGGGGATTATATATATACACACACACACACACACACACTTAAATAGCAGTATAGCACAAAAAAGAGATAGAAGTCAAGTAACACAAGTTACATCTGCCTCAACATTTCTCAACATTTCAGGCTGTTTCTTGTGATTTATACATCCATATATCATTATATTTTGTACAATTACATCAAATATTCAAATACACTCAAGAAGTCTAAAACTACTACTTGTCACAAAAAATTCTAAAACGAACACCGGTCACAAACGCCCTACTCCATCGCGTATTTTCTGCAACAAAAACAAACAGGTTGGAAATGGTTTTGCGTTCCTTATAAAACGTAAAAAATGCATTTTACCTATTAACTTTCATCTCTTTTGCATCTCTTACTTGACCCATAAACATCTTCACAGATTCAAGATCAGTGTCAGGGTTATTCTTTCCCTGCAAATCAGCATAAACAATGTTATACTTCTCATTTATACCAAATTAATTTAAACAACGTCCAATATATTAAAAAATACTATCACCTGAGAAGCAAGAACATGCAACAGTTTTTCGACTTCTGATCCATGTAACAGTATGTTATCAGGTATCCAAAAGTCCTTCAAATTTTCAGCTTCAGAATCACACAGTAAGGTTCCAATACTGCAAAAATACTTGATTAGCATTTAGTAACATAATATCTAGTTGAACTTTCGATTCAACCTCAACAAAAAGTGAGAAACAAAATCAATATAATATTAACAAGCAAAATATTCTCTACTAGATCATTTTTTTCCTAAAGACGAAAAAGTGGTTGGTACTTATTGTTGTAATACAATTGTTTTTTAATCATCTTATAAATAAATTATGAATTCCAGGAAATAATAATAATAAAATGACTAAAAGGAAAAGTCTATAGGTAAAGCAAACCTGACTCCGCCTGTTTAAGCCCCTACTAAAATGAACCAATTCAACCGAAACCCAATAACCTGCTCATTAAGCCACCTGCAGGGTTCAACAACTATGGATAAACAGAGTCAAATATGGAATCAAAAACTTACAATTGTTGAGCGAAAATGACTAAGTAGATTGTGTTTGTGCGCAATAAAAGTGAACTTAGCATGGAGTAGTAACCCACGCAAGTGATATTCCTTAGCAGACCTATACGAGCAAAATCCGGTATCAAAGGTTTATATTGCCATAAATATAACGTGTGCTGAATCTTTACCTTGCATCAATTTTCAAAACCTCCTTAACGCACTCCAAAGCCTTTGTTGAATTTGCCAAGTCTTGATAAAACTAAAAAAAATAAAAAAATAAATAAAAAAGAAATAAACATTCACACTTCAGAATCTGTTGCTATTATAACCCATAAAAAGCCACGAGATGGTTCCAGGCTTCGAACATTTGTGCCTGTGTAAAAGAGAATAAAGTGATTCGGCATCTTATGAATACCTGAGCTAGATGACCCCATGCCTCAAGAAACTTTTAAGACCTGGTACGAGACTATCTTTAAGACCTGGTACGAGACTATCTTTAAGACCTGGTACGAGACTATCTTTAAGACCTGGTAACCTTAATGGCTGCATAGAAATCCTTAACCTTAGAATTTACAATTCCTGCATCGCTTTCAATTCAATGTTAGTAGCATGAAAATATTGTTAAGACCTGTAAGAGACTATCTTTAACATAATCAAAATGACTAAGTTCGCCACCATTGTGTAACCTAGGCGAGATTCATGCTCAAATGAAGTTGTGTGTACGAGAAATCCCTTGCATCCGCAAGACCATTTGCACCTAAAAGTGAGACAAATTTAGAAATCACATCTATAAATTGTAATTCTACTTCATGGACATATGAAGAAAAGCATCATCGCCAATATAGAAATCGAAATACAAAGGAAAAGATAAGTTGTAGGGTGAGATTCATGTTCAAATGAATGGCCATCAGTTAAGCATATAGCAAAGAGGAACCCTTGTGGTTGGATTGCTACTTCATCAGGAGAGACTTGTATGAAAGTGAAAATCTCAGCAACATAACCATGACAACATTTACCACATGACCTGCATCATTTGTATCACATTGAATGAAGTCACACTAATACTAATTCTGACATAAAAGCAGAAAGACACCAACATAACGCAAACAAGCATACTACACAATTTGATGATCCTTCTGGTCAAATCCATTTAGTTCTCTTTGATTCCATAATCCTTACACAAATCATCTAGATACATATACACATAGTAAAATTTTAATCAAGAGAATGATTTACAGTTCAATTCATACACATTGCTCAAAGTTTCTGAATCATTACAACATCAATAGAGTGTTAGCTTTGAACTTTAAAAATACAATAGCAATTAATTCCCTAACAATCAACTGATAGCTTTGAAACCTGTTTGCGGCATAATATGAGAAAGCAAATAACACATGATCCTATTTGAGACATCAATTAAAATTCCACGTACAAATTAAGAAAAAATTACTTTGAAAACCTAATTAAAATTCAACATAATTGAAAGAAATGCACCAATTACTCAAATATACAAGTTACTAACAACATCAGTTTAATCGAAACCCTAACTAAATAAGTTATTTGAACGGATGAAACATAATCGAACATATAACAGATCCGAAGAACGACATGATGAGTCTACCTGTTCGTATCAGCTTTTATTTTGAAAGGAACACTTGAATTGATGAACAATTTGATGAGCGCTATCAACTTCATATCCATCATGAACGAATTCGTCGGCGGTATCTTATACGAATTCATCGGCGATATCTTATTCAAATCGAATAGAACTTACAACCTAATTTAGCGATTTCGTTTAGGGTTTAGGAGCCTGGTCTGGAGCAGAACTCGATTTATTATTGTGATTGTGATTTAAATTAAATTAGGGCATTTGGTTTATGTGCGTATTAGTAACTGTACAGGGGGAGGGGACCAAGGATAAGGATACTTTGGTATCATTATTTGTAGGATATGTGTGTATTTGAAATTATTGCTTCTCTAAAATTTTCTTCACACTTGTAAATGTGCAGTTCTTTATAATTTTCATCACAAATTTAGGCGTGTAATTTTCCTTGTTTTTTGTTCACGCTTTGAAACATGTATTTCTTTTCCATACGCTTTTTAACGTGTATTTTACTTCCATTTTTTTCACATTTTTGTATGTGTAATTTACTTTAATTTTACTCACGTTTTTAGTTGTATTCATATTTACGCACACCTATACATGTGAAAGATTTGTTAGTACATATTTAAAACCGTAGAAAATTTTACAACATTTATGGGTGTGGAAATATATAAAAATTAAGTACACATTTGATGCAAACGTGAAGAAAAAAGCGTGCCGAAACTACATTTTTGTTGTAGTGATTGTTTGAGCCTCATGTATTCCTATTTTAAAAATCTGAAAGTTCCTGGGTCCACTCTGCTGAATATCATGGTTTCTGAAACAATAAACAAACCAAAAATCATTATAATTATAATTATAATATAATCTAACTTTAAGAACAATACTATTAAACAGTAACCTCACTTATATGTTCAACAATGAGACCAATACCAAATTCTATAGATCTGGTAATAATAAAGAATGATTAAGCATATCAATTCAGCACAAACCAATACATAAATGACATACATTTGGCCAAAGTACTCACCATAAGGTTGATTTTGAACTCAGCTTTAGCTTTGTAAGAGCAAAGTTGAGAGCCCTAGAACATCAACTCTAATCCGAGCTTTAGATTGTCCAAATAGGTTGGTGTTGAGCTCAGCTTTTGGGTAAACCCATTTGTACTTGTGTGGGATCAGTTCTTTCAAATATAATAGCCTGAAAACCAAATATGTCTACATAAGAGTTTGAAACTACAAAAGTAAAGCCAATGTTAATGAAGTATATTTTAACAAAAATGTATTCGAACTATCTATCACCATATCAACCTGTAGCATCAAAAAATATATTAACTAGAAGTTCATAAGAGAAAGGTTTCAGTAATGAGTCGACGAATTTGAGTAAAACGCAGGCCCTTATTATATGGGTCGAAACATATCAGTTCATATATGAATAGCTCCAGACACTAATAGTTTAGTACTTGTAGGCAATAAATGATTTAAATAAATAATATGTAACTTGTGTTCAGACTTTTGGATGTTGTTAGCATAAAAGATATAGTTTAGGCAGCTTTCGACCCATTTGACCACTTCAACCCATTGAAGATACATTTTAACAAATTTACCTACTTAAACACCATCAGATGATGAATGTTTAACTAAAGTTCAACATGAAAGACATTACTAAAACAATATAAGTTCTACACCAATTTTCAGATTCTACAATCTTAAACACTTTAAGTTCTCCATTTGGGTACATTGTTTGGTTTGAAATGTTGAGCTTGCACTATATAATCACAGAGTTGACAGAATACCATAGAAATGCATTGCAATATAGTTCATAATCAGGCAACCCCATAGTCTTTCTACTTCTACCAAGATGAAATATTAGTGCGAATTTCATATTGAATCTTAAGAAATGTATATAATAAAAACTTTACCTGATATCATCAACCATCAGTCTAAGATGAGGACCTGTCCTGATTTCCTTTGATCACCAGCTTCAATCGCAAAACCATAAAAAGAATACAAAGAAAAGCTATAACTCAAAACTAAAGTACATAACTAAACGAAAGAAACCTTTATTAATCAGTGCCCCGGAGGAGCAAAACATAATTATTACAGTACCATGCAACACAATCACACTGCAAAATAGAGTTAAATAGACATATATCTATACATACATCTTGGAGATCATTTAATCATGCATCCTTTATAGTTACATGTAATGAAGCATCGACACATGTCATCGTATACAAGAGTTATATAATTATCAGTTAAAGTTGATCAAATTGCTAATTCAAATAATTCATCATATCAACAAACATACGATCTAATGATTCACCGATCATCATTCGAATAGTTATGAACTAATGATGACTTGAATAGAAATTACCACATAATTGAACACACGAATACCTGTAAGAAAGTTGATGAATTGGAGTTTTAGTAGTATCAGATATCGATAGTAATTCTTCAACCTGTAAGAAGAATAACATTGAAGAACCATTAGTATTTGATAAGCTGTAGTTTCGATCGCGAGCTTGTCTAACTAGGGCTCGAATCACAAGCATCGTTGCATTGGAGTTTGATTAATAGTAATCGCCAGATTAGGTCTTGAACGGCGTACGTGGAGATATATTGTAATCGATTTAGGGTTTAATTTGTCGAATATTTCGAATTAAGGATGGATTGATGAATGTCGTCGATTTGGGGACTGAATTACCTCGATCCTGTATTTAGAATTCAACAAATTAGGGTTTCGTTGGTAAAATTTGTTGAATTAGGACTTCATTTGCAAAAAAGGATCGAATAGAATGGGAAGCCTCTGTTGAACTAATATCGTAACGGAGTATGTAGTATTTATATATTTATTTATTTATTTATATTTATTTATTTATTTATATTTGTGGATTTGTTATATAGTCACGCTTTGAAGAAACGTTTATTTTCACCTGTTGATTCTTCACCGCTCAAAACGTGACTTTTATTCTTCACGCCCAAAAGCATGAATATTTAGCTACAATTTTTCACGTTTATAAACATGATAACATTTATTCACACTCGTATCCGTGAACATTTGTGTTCACACTCATAAGAGTATATTTAATTACTGAATATACGTTCTTCACAATAACAAATGTGTAAACAAATACAGCTCGTATAAGTGTGAGTATTCTTAAATATATTTACACGCTTGGGACAAATGTGAATAAAAAAGCGTGCTTAATCAAATAATTTGTTGTAGTGCAGCTGGCCTATATGAAACCAAAAAGTACTTCTAATATACTTAAAACCAATTTCTATCAAGATACAACTTTATCCAATTAAAATGCTTACAACAAAGAGAATCATTTATGTATAGACCCTTTTCTTCTAAACTCCAGTACTGCTTTTTTGATTTTTTGACAATAATCAATACATCCAAGAAACACAAATAACTATAAGACTGATATCCTTCAATTTTTGTAAGCTTTACACTTTGAAAACAATAAAAATAAGAATGGGAGTTTCAACAATAGAAAAAGGTGTGCTTAAATTGGTGCATCCCGGTAGGCACGTGGAGTATCATCGAAGATCAATAACAGCTGCTGAAATCATGAAGAAGAATCCTCGACACAGAATCACTCGCCCCGACTTTTTTAAAAATCCTGATATTGTCGTTCGTCCTGAATCCGTTATGGTTCCGGGACAAGTGTTTTACATCGTCCCAAACAAAACCGTGCATTCTCTGATGAAAAAGATAAGTCAAAAAGTTGACCAACCCTCTCCACAACAAACCGAGTCTCCAAACACCGGTGAAGACTACAAACATAGTTCAAAACAAACCTCGCCATGTAAATTATGGGCAGGAACAACACCATTGTACAGTTTTGGGTTGAGCTCGTGTGACTGTACTGACTCGTCACCTCAGGTTGAAGAAAGGCCTCAAGGATCTGTTTTAGATGACGTGGTGGATGATAGTTTGACTTTGACTTTTCTAGCTAGAAACTATTATCTGAATTGTAACAGGTCAACAGTATGGTCAATGCCTACAGATTATGGTGAACAACTAAGGAGTGATAAACAAGTAATGAATTTGAAATCCTGCATGAAGAAAGACGGTGGTGTTCCTGTTTTGCCCAACGTGAGAGTGACTTTTGATGTTACTACAATGATCAAAATATAGATCTTGATGTTACTAAAATGAACTTGTTAATATTCATTACTCCATTTCTGCAAAACACGGCAAGAAATATAGATCTTGATGTTTCGTAAGATTGCGTTAGTAAAACAGAACATTATACTGTTCTTTGCATTATAAGATTTGAAATTTCAAGATTCTAATGTTCTAGGGCAATTAGTGTGTATTACGTCACGCAGTTGGGTAACGGGTCAAAATAGAGTCACAACAATTTGGGTCATGGCGAGCCACTAACACTTATCCATCATTTCGTTAAAATAAATAGTCAGTGTGCTTAAACTTATCATATGATAACAAAAACTATACTGATACAATAATTTAGCTACGTTTTTAATAAAGTGACTCGAGAGGTTACGAATCAGAATATACTTCACGTGACTTCAGAGTTTCGACCCGTTTGACCTATGTGAGCCGCTTTCTTTTAGTTAAACCTTCTAACTTAAGATATTTGATCTGCTACAAAAATAACCAACACTGTCCATTTGTATGTAAATGGGTCAAAATTGCTACCTTTACCAACTACTAACAAGATAAAGGCCGCGAAAAGTGTATATACAATCCTGGAGAAAAGAAACATGATGCAATTATATATGGACCATAAATTCACTGATTAACAATAAATACAAAAAGAAAAAAAAAAAAGTTAAACAAATTACTTCATTCTGTCCTCACAGTTACCTTAGACTCTGTTCTTTGTGAATTTCTGAATATTACCTCCCAAAAAGAACAAGATACTATTACTTTACAAAGTTGATTTTGAGGAAGCGTATGATTCGGTGAATTGGAATTATTTATTCTTTATGTTGTCTTCTCTTGGTTTCTTTAAAGTGGTCCACGGTTGATCCGCCACGACTGCTGGTGCACTGGCAATTTCGGGTGTCACCAAGCTCAGAATAGTATAAGGCATTTTTAAGCCGTAACTGCTCGATGTATAAAATGTGAACTATTGATTGAAGCGGAAGTCGATCGTAATTATAAGCAAATGGGTCGTAATTACCACCTAGAATTTCGAAGTACTTGGTTTGTATCCACAAACGGGTCATAATTACCACCTAGAGTTTGGAAGTACTTTTGGTCATAGTGAGCTGGGCTAGATGGTGCAGGTCCATGATGCAAGTGAAAGGAACCACGTAGTAGTTGATACATACACTATTGCATATACATACAAATCCAATAACACGAATTAGGCTTGATATCATCTATGTATACATACTTTACTATTTCTAATTTGGCTTATGTAAGTGAAACAGTGACAAATGACACAAATATATCATAATATAGTACAATACGGAGTAACAGATAGGCGTTTTGAAAATAATAATGTAAAACAAAGTAAAATGAAGTTCAAACTCAAGAAAATACATATAACATTGTATTATAAGTACTAGCAAACCAAAGATTTGCACCAAGAGTATTTAAAAAGATTCGCATAATGTGTGCCAACTCCCAATTCAGTGTCCACATAGAGAGAGTTCCATTAGAAAATTTGATGGGATCGTTACCATGACATCATCGATTGGTCACACTCCTGTAACTATAATATAACAAGAAAAAACCATTAATTACAATCTTTACATAATAAACTTAACAATCTAACCTTGACACCATAGTCTAAGTAAGAAAAGGGTGTTTTGAGAGAAGATACGTAATTAGCCCGTCAACTGTTATCAGCATAGCAGTATCTTTTTTCACTCAAACATTACGAAATATATTATCTATTAGTTATGTTACGCAATCTCCGATACCGAAATATAAAAATACTACTGTAGTAGTATGATTGAAACAGAAAATTCATGATATTTAAATGGCAACTTACCTTTTTTGTTAACTCTGGAAACTGTAATTATCTTCTCTTCTTGTTCTTAAGTTCCTGTTCAAAACAGAACATACCATAGATATCGGCCAATTAAATCGAAATAACTATGTTTAAGTGATTAGAGAATTTTTATTACCTGATTAGCTTTTTGTGCCATACTGACTTTGACAACGGCATCATTAATGGAATAATGTCCATCAAGTGGTACATCTTCCACAAACTTGAGCTTGGGTGTTTCATGGCTTCCATGTCCCCACATCTCCATTTTAAGACAACCAATTAATTCTACTTTCACTAATGATGGATATCTGATGCTACTACAACTGCCCGAGTAGAAGCTATTGACTTCATATAAGCCAACTAACCTAATAGTGGTAAGGCAAGGGAAGACAACTTCATCCGTTTCAGTTTCACCCCAACTCACCTCCTCCAGATTTATACAACATCCAACGTAGACCTCCTTCAGTGAGACAAGACCTTTCGCGACACTCAATGGAAATAGTCTTACTAACTTACCACAACGAGAAATGTGAAGGTTGACTAGGTTAGTTAGACTTATAAATTCATCTGGGCATTTCCATAGAACCTCTAACTTATCTAGGTCTATCAAAGTCAAGTCTTTAACTTCCCTTAAAAACTTTTCATTTGCATTCCCTCCCCAATCACATGTATCCACTACACATGTAACATTCTTACAGCTATCCAAACAAATACGTTCTGTATTATTGAAAAGTTCTTCATCTAGGTCCGGTATGACGTTATTAAAGTTTTCTATTTCACTTAGACTTATGTTATTAGGACGACTTACCTCAATTAGCTTTTGCATCCGTAAGATTGGAAACACATGATTCTCCATGTTCAAAGCTAGAAGACGTTCTGAAGTCCAAGGGTACTCAAAACTATCATCCCTTCCGATATTAATTGCAAATACTTTGAGTTTATCAAAATTAAAAGCTTCAGGAATGTCACGAAGACTTGGCACTTTTAATACCAAAGATGTGAGCTTCGACAAACAGTTCACCGCAACAAGACACTCGTGAACTTCTTTGCAATGGACCGGGAATTGAATGCGTAACTCTTCCAGCCGCCTGAGCTTCGAAATGACATCTGGTGGTATACCAGATAGCTTTTTACAATCTATAACTTCAAGCCGCCTTAAGTTAACCAATTGACCAATACATTCAGGAACTTCTTCGATATCAGTAGAATTGAGAATTAGAATCTCAAGGCCTTTCAACTCACCTATTATACTAATTTCACATATAGAATTATTTCCCTCAAGATTGAGCATGCGAAGTTGTGAGAGCCTAGCTAATGACTGTGGGAGGGATGAGATCTCATTATTAGCCAAATCTAAAACTCCGTTTTTTATTCCTTCAATAAATTCATCAGAAATAGATTCCAAATAATTACCCTGCAAATAGGCAGCTTCAAGATTTGGGAAGCTAATATTATCTTCAGGAAGCTTACTTATTCTATTGTACATCAACGAGATCCCCGTGTAACTTTGTTGGATGTTGTTTCTTGGCAACCATTCAGTCAAACCTTTCCAAGCCATCACCAGAAAATGATTTGTACTACCTTCATTTGCAATTAATAATGCCATATCACGGCAAACATCATGCATTCTGATGTAGTATTTTGAATCATCATCCCCCTTAGCTGCATCCAACAACAAACCATAAGACATGAGGATATTCACTGCATTTTGAACAGTGCTTCTCACATCCTCTATGCTTTCAATCTCCTTAGACTTTTCCAAACCTACCCTGTAAAGTACCAAGTCTTCCACCAAGATATTACAGTCTTCCGGGAAAACACTACACTGTAAGAAGCACCATTGCGCTTCATTTTTAAGATAATCATAGCTTAGCTTCAAACGGTCATATACCGTTTCTATTGCTGCATTGACATCTTTGTTTTTCAAAGCATTTTTCTGTAACTGAGTTAAAGTTGCCTTCCATGAACTGATACCTTTGTTTTTCAAAGTTTTTCCAATCACGTCAATGACCAGTGGCAATCCACCGCATTCTTTAGCAACCTCCCTTGCAACTGAAGCCAAATCGGTGTCGGTCTCCAATCTGTCACCAACAACATTTTTGAAAAGAATCCATGCCTCTTCATGTGGCAAAGACTTCACACGGATTACACTCTGAGCATTCATATTCTCACACACCTTTTTGCTTCTAGATGTCAATAAAATTTTGCAGTTCTTGAGTTGGATACCACACGGAATGCACAATTTATCTAAATTGAATTCCTCCTCCCACACATCATCTAATATGATTAGAATCTTCTCACCTTTCATAATTCGCTTTCTTGCAATTTCAGTATCCTTTAGGATCTTTTCAACATCAAAACTTTTAGAGACAGTTGTAAATGCAACATCAGCAAACATACTCTTTACTCTTGAATTAACTTCCTTGGCCAATGTAGTTTTTCCTACACCTCCTACACCATAGATTCCGATAATTTGTACGCTTTCATCTTCAATAGCTGCAATGATATCCCCCAAAGCTGAATTTTGGGTAGTAATACCATCAAGATTCTTGTTTTGGTAGACATCTAGTTGGCGAGGTGCACGAGTATCAATCGCAATCTCACAATTGTCATAAGTCGTGCCACGTACCTGGAGCTCCGTAAGAGGAGCAATCGTCTGTGTTGCCATCTTACCGTAATGATGAAGAGTGCTCCAGTTACCACACAAACCTATTCCAAAGCAAGTCTTCTTTGCGTTAGCTTCTTCTGTAAGAAATTCTCGGGCCGTTGAAATTCTAGTATCAGCATCGTTGACCCAGTCTTCCACACGAACCACGAGTGTATCTCCTTTATCTTTGGCTATTTGTTTTTTTTGTTGAATCCTCCCTTTCATCTCTTCGAGCTTTTGAACTTCATTTCTATAATTTTGAACACGTTGTTCGCAATTCCACATGTAACCAATCTCCCTCTTGGCAACAACACACGTCAAGTCCATAACTTTTTCGATGACCTTCGCTGCGATTTCCATAGCTTTTCTCTACTAGTGGGTGTTTAATTATAGATGGAATTAAAAGTTTAGAAAATGATGGATGGTTGTGTTGTACAGTAGATGGTAGTGACAATCTCGGTGTGTTTGAGTTGTATGTTTGAAGGGAATTAAGATAGATGAAAATGAACAAGATGTACAAGAATAATATGGAAACATAAATCAGGAAATACTAAAACAGTGAAATTGGAATGCATTCATTATTGGTGTAATTATTTCTGATTGATCATATATATATATATATATATATATATATATATATATATATATATATATATATATATATATTTTTAATTATTACTATTAAAATTAGGAAGCCTTCATCAATAAATGAAGGAACCTTTAAACCGAATACAACCAATCCAAAAACGAAATGCCTCGCGAAGAGCAAACTTGCTAGGCCCATAACCGAAACTAGAAAACTCTAACCAAACCACAACGAAAAGAAACAACTTCTAACCAAAACTATATCGGACGAAAGGAAACAAACAAACATAACAAGACTAAACTATATGACAAAAAAAAAAAAAAAAACCAACAATACTAAACCAATCAAAGATCAAATTAAGTCGCCATTGGAACTACCCTTCCGATTCCTCTCATCCGGTCGTGATGTCATTCCATCAACCTTATCAATACGAAGACCTTTCGTTTGCCGATTAGAAAAAGAATAAGTCAAAACATGTAGTAAATAAGGTCTGATTGATCATATCACGCGAGACTAATACATGTAATTATTTCTATGAATGGTCACATCACTGGAGCCTATGTTTTTAAATGGGGGAACATAAACGGGGAATAGTCAAGCATACTTTATCTTTTCTTTTATACCGTAGCAATGGTTAGGTGGGATAAACTTATTACGAAGAATTCCATTATTTATTTAGATCCTATTTAGTAGTGATGGGGTAAGGGTTTTTGTGGGGTATAGTGTTGATGTGATAGAGGTGACGGGTTGACGGCGTGATAGAGTTTGTAATGGTAGTTATTGGTTCCACATTTTTAATTTATTTTTAATTTTTGTTTGAGTTTTTTATTATTATTATTATTATTATTATAGTAACAGATTTTATATTTTTCAAATTTATATTTATATTGTTCAGGGTCCAAATTGCATTTTTTGATACTTTATATAACTATTTTATAAACTCATATAAAGTCCAGGTACTTAATGTGTAAATAAATTATTTCTAAATCCCATCTTTATTTCATCATCATCTTCATCGATGAAGAACCCCGGACCATCAAAAATTTTGTTTGTTTTCTACATTGAACCTTATTTTATCTTATGTCTGCGGGCGAGTAGATGTTTTAATTGCAGATGGTTTGTTTTTTCAAAGACATAAAATAAAAAAAGATCTTCAAAGGTCTCACATTAGAAGACCTAAACTTTAGCTTCTCACTTTTAAAGACATTTTATTCAACTCCTTTGTAACCTCATTCAATCCTTCCCCACCCACTTCACACATCCAGCAGCACCATCTCCGGCGGCACCACCACCTCCGGCGACACCACCTCCGACGGCACCATACTCCTATGAAGTGTATAATCAAGCAACCGATCTATTGTGTTTTTACAATATACATGTGAAATCTAAAATCAAAGAAACAAAGAATTTAAATAGAAATGAACTAGGTGGCTGATCAAATTCAATTGAATACCCCACGGAATGCACAATTCATCTAAATTCAATTCCTCCCACACATCATCTAATATGATTAGAATCTTCTCACCTTTCATAATTCGCTTTCTTGCAATTTCTGTATCATTTTTAATCTTTTCAACATCAAAGTTTTTAGAGACAGTTGTAAATGCAACATCAGCAAACATACTCTTTACTGTTAAAGCAACTTCCTTGGCCAATGTAGTTTTTCCTACACCTCCTACACCATAGATTCCGATAATTTGTACGCTTTCATCTTCAATAGCTGCAATGATATCCCCCAAAGCTGAATTTTGGGTAATAATACCATCAAGATTCTTGTTTTGGTAGCAGTCTAGTTCTTGCGGTGCAGGAGTAGCTATCGCGATCTCATTATTACCGTCATAAGCCAAGCCACTTGCTTGGAGCTTCGTAACAGAAACAGTCTTTGTTGCCTTCTTTCCGTAACGATGAAGATTGCTCCAATTACCACAAAATCCTATTCCAAAGCATGTCTTTTTAGCATAAGCTTCTTCCGTAAGAAATTCTTCGGACTTTGATATTTCAACATTAACATCGTTGACCCAGTCTTCCACACCAACCACGAGTGTATCTCCTTTATCTTTGGCTATTTGTATTTTTTGTTGAATCCTCCCTTTCATCTCTTCGAGCTTTTGAACTTCATTTCTATAATTTTGAACACGTTGTTCGCAATTCCACATGTAACCAATCTCCCTCTTGGCAACAACAAACGTCAAGTCCATAACTTTTTCGATGACCTTCGCTGCGATTTCCATAGTTTTTTTTCTACTAGATATATGGTGTTTAGAAATGGAATTAAAAGTTTAGAAAATGGTGGTAGTTGTGTAGTACAGTAGATGATAGTGACAATGTCTGTGTTTGAGTTGTATGTTTGAGGGGAATTAAGAAAGATGATAATGAACAAGATGAACAATATGGAAACATACAATCAAGGAATCGAGTCCACTACTTTTTCTGCAACTGAAGTGACAACAGCTTCTGCCATTTCAACTTTTTTTTTTTTCCTTCAAGTTGGTCAGATCTGAAAGTAATTGAAAAACTTGAAATGTCAACTGGATCCACGTTTCTAATTGGAGTTAACTAGAAAGGAATCTTGATGTGTACTTAGTTATTAATTAGGCAAAGCTCGGTTAGTTTTTTTTTTTTTTTTTTTGAAAGATAAAGCTCGGTTAGTTTAGTGGGGCGGGTCTGAATAAAAAGGCCTAAGTTTGACTATTTTCTATTCAGTATTCACTGAAAAGAAATGGGTCTTAACTTGGAGAAAATTGCATGATGCATCTTGTGTTTGTGTAAAAAGTTACCTTTCATCTGTCACTAGATATACATATATCTGTGATTTTGTATCACTATTCGTCGCTAATTAAAAAATTCCGCTAAGTTTCCAATCACGTCAATGACCAGTGGCAATCCACCGCATTCTTTAGCAACCTCCATTGCAACTGATCTCAAATCGGTGTCGGTCTCCAATTTGTCACCAACGGCATTTTTAAAAAGAATCCATGCCTCTTCAGGTGGCAAAGACTTCACACGGATTACACTCTGAGCATTTGTCGGTCTCCTTTTGCTTGATTCCAAATTCTTAAAGATAACGCTTTAACCACAACATTTCTTTTCCAGCTTCTGCGGCAGCAATATACTCTGCTTCAGTTGTGGATAATGCAACACACTTTTGTAGTCTTGACTTCCATGAAACAGCTCCTCCTGCAAAAGTGTAAATGAATCCTGAAGTAGATTTTCTACTATCAGGATCTCCGGCCATATCCGCATCTGTATAGCCTTCCAAGATTGGATCAGCTCCCCCATAACAAAGACATATCTTCGTTGTACCTTTAAGATATTTGAGAATCCATTTTACCGCCTCCCAATGCTCTTTCCCAGGGTTGGAGAGAAAACGACTCACTGTTCCCACTGCGTGTGCAATATCGGGCCTTGTACACACCATTGCATACATCAAACTTCCAACTGCTGAAGAATATGGTACTGAAGACATCTCCCCGATCTCTTCCTTGGATGAGGGACAAGAACTCTTTCTTAACTTGAAATGGTTGGCTAATGGAATGCTAACAGGTTTGGCATTGCTCATATTGAATCGTTCAAGCACTCGTTCAATATACTTCTCCTGAGATAACCACAACCTTCTATTCTTCCTGTCTCGAGTTATATGCATTCCCAAAATCTGTTGAGCCTGTCCTAAGTCTTTCATGTCAAAAGACTTCGAGAGTTCCTTCTTCAGCTGGTTGATCTTCGTTGCGTCTTTCCCTACGATCAAAATATCGTCTACATACAGTAGAAGAGCAACGAAATTTCCTTCAGAAAACTTCTGAATGTAGACACACTCATCTGCTGCAGTTTTCTTGTACCCTTGACTCACCATGCACGAGTCAAACTTCTTGTACCACTGCCTAGGTGCCTGCTTCAAACCATATAAACTTTTCTTCAGCTTGCATACGAGGTTATCTCCTGAAACCTCAAAACCTTCCGACTGCTCCATGTAAATGTCTTCATGTAAATCTCCATGAAGAAAAGCTGTCTTTACATCCATCTGTTCAAGCTCCAAGTTCATACTTGCGACCAATCCAAGTATGACTCTAATTGAAGTCATCTTGACTACTGGTGAAAATATCTCGTCAAAATCAATCCCTTTCTTCTGTTGAAATCCTTTAACTACAAGCCGTGCTTTGTATTTCACCACTTTTCCACTACCATCCTTTTTCAGCTTGAACACCCATTTGTTTTTTAGTGCCTTCTTTCCGCGTGAAAGTTCTACAATCTCATAAGTTTGATTTTTCTGCAGAGAATCCATCTCATCCTGCATTGCGAGCAACCATTTTTCTTTATCCTTATGAGTGACTGCTTCATGAAAACTCTCTGGTTCTCCATCTTCAGTAAGTAGAAGGTATTCGGATTCCAGATATCTACTCGATGGAATCCGACCTCGTTCAGATCTACGAACTTCTGGAATATACTGAGGAGATCCACCATCATCTTCGCCTTGTGATGGTCCTGGAACGTCTAGCAGATGGGGTTGTGGCTCCCCCTGCTCAGCACCGTCATTTTCCTCATTATCTTCTACTTCTGGCATTTCTTCTTGCACTGAAAATTCATTTCTCATGAATGATTCTGTTGTTGCCTCTGGCACCTGAGCAGCAACATTTATCTTCTGAGATATTGTAGGCTTTTCAATATCTTCTATTGTCTGGCTTTCATGGAACACCACATCCCTACTTCTGATCACCTTTTTCTCCTTTGGATCCCATAATCTGTATCCAAATTCTTCATCTCCATAGCCTATGAATATGCATGGAGTGGTCCTTGCATCCAGCTTCTGCCTGAGCTCCTTGGATACATGTGCATACGCCAAACATTCAAATACTCTTAAGTGAGAGTATGATGGATCCTTTCCAGACCAAAGTTTCTCCGGAACTTCAAAATTCAGTGGTACTGATGGAGATCGGTTGATCAAGTAACATGCGGCTCTGACTGCTTCTCCCCAGAATGGCTTTGGCAGCTTAGCCATACTGAGCATGCTCCGAACACGTTCCATGATTGTTCGGTTCATTCTTTCTGCTATACCATTGTGTTGAGGGGTACGTGGAACTATCTTCTCATGTCGGATGCCATATGATCTGCAATAGGCATCGAACTGCCTGGAAGAGTATTCACCGTCGTTGTCGGATCGAAGACACTTTAACTTCTTTCCTGTCTCACGTTCTACCATGACATGGAACTGTTTGAAGTAATCGAACACCTGGTCCTTCGTCCGCAAGAAATATACCCACACCTTTCGAGAAGTATCATCGATAAACGTCAGAAAGTATCGATTGCCGCCAATTGATTCAACCTCTAAGGGACCGCAAACATCAGAGTGTACTAAACTGAGTAACTCTGATTTTCTCGTTGAAGAGGAATTAAACGAGACTCTATGCTGCTTCCCAAACAGACAATGATTGCAAGGATCTAGTGCAGCGTCTGTGATGACCCGAAAATTTTTGACTTATTTAAACCAATTCTCTATACGATTTATTATTTTAACACGTTAAACAAAGTCTGTTAGATTGAGTCTCAAAATTTTAGAACTGTTTCATATATACAATTACCTATGACTACTCTCGACGATTCATGAACAATTATATGTATGTATATATATATACCAATAAAAACGACTTTCCTACAGTAAAACCCTATTTGCTACAGTAAAAATTACTTTGCTACAGTAAAACACAATTTGCTACAGTAAAACACTATTTGCTACAGTGGAACCGTATTTTGCTACAGTGCTACAGTGAAAACGAGTTTGCTACAGTGATTTGCTACAGTAAACACTATTTGCTACAGTAAAATACTATTTGCTACAGTAAAATACTATTTGCTACAGTAACACTATTTGCTACAGTACACTATTTGCTGTCGACGAACTGGCAAACAGAAACAGAAAGGGCGGCCATGCGATCGCATGGCAAAAACACTGAAAACTCATGCGATCGCATGAGCTACAGTAAATCGAAAAGTACTATAAAAGGTCAGTTTTGCTCGACGAAATTTTTCATAAATTATATCTGTACGTAAATTTTATAATTATAATTATAATTATAATTTTAATTTTAAGTTTAATAATAATAAAATATATTCGAGGGTATTTTTAATTCGGGTTTCAAACCGTTTTAAAATAAGGAAATATTGTGTATTGTTCGGGGTATTGTTCTTGAATCCAAGACCAACCATACAGTCGTCTACCATCATTACGTCTACGCAATTTGCCTACAATATTGAATCGCAATATTGAACTGTGAGTTATAGTCTCCCTTTTTAAATACTTTAAATATTTTTGGGCTGAGAATACATGCAATTTATTTTAAACGCGATAAGACACAAGTACATACTAAATTCTACACTGAGTTAAACCAAAAATCCCTTAGCTTTGGTAACTAGTAGCTGCCAGTACATAGGATATGGACTGGTGGGCGCGAATAATTGTATATGGATCCATAGGGCTTGACATCCCCGTCCGAGCTAGAGCGCTAGCCTTTTAACGGACGTATGTTATTTGAGTTTAAGACACGTTGGTTTGCGTGTATTAAAACGAATGGGGTAATTATCACTATAGCGTTAAGTTTAGTTACCAGGGTGCTCTGTTACGTAGAATCTATTGATAAACTTTTGATGAAATTTTGTGGTCTATCTTTATATATGTTTATGACTCGAGCAATTAAACCTATAACTCACCAACATTCGTGTTGACTCTTTAGCATGTTTTATTCTCAGGTCCTTAGAATGCTTCCGCTGTGATGTGCTTGTTGCCTGCATGGAGTCTCTCATGCTTTGTACAAAGTTTATTGCATTCAAAATAAAACTGCGTTGTGTAATAAATAATTGGACTGTGATGTCAACCTGTAAATTAAAGACTTATGTATTTCGGGGTTTTGCTTATACCTAAGCACTTGCCCACATGTTTATAACTTTCTATGTTTAGAAAGTCACTTATTTTAATGAATGCAATATTTTATCAAAACGTATCATATAGAGGTCAAAACCTCACTGTGGAATCAATGATTAACGTGCCGCGTCAATAGCGATTTTGACGGGTCGTTACAGCGTCCTTGTCTACATTGATAAGCTTCTTCTTTATTAGGGTAGACAACCCTTTCTCACTCATGTGACCGAGTCTCTGGTGCCATAAATTTTGTGAAGCCTCCTTTTCTGCAACATTAAGGCTGTCTGTGCAGATCTTCACATGAGTTTTGTATAGTGTGCCACAAATGTGTCCTCGAGCGACTATCATAACGCCTCTTGAAAATTTCCATGTGCCTTTACATAAATGACTATCATAGCCTTGTTTGTCTAGAGCTACCCCAGAAAGTAAATTCAGCCGAAGATCTGGCACATGGCGGACATCCTTCAAAGTGATTGTGCTCCCGGAACTTGTCTTTATCTTGACATCACCAATTCCGACAATCTCAGCGGAACTGGAATTTCCCATCTTCACAGCTCCAAAGTCACCAGCTTTGTATGTTGTGAAGTATTCCTTGTATGGAGTCACGTGGTAGGAAGCTGCAGTATCTACCACCCATTCTGTGTCTTCTCGTGAGACGTGAAGGCATGTCTCATCATGGGTTGAACAATAAGCTACATCACCAGTGATAGTAACTAATGTTTCTCCACCCTTGTTCTTCGACTGTGAACTGCTTTGATCTTGTTCCTCTTTCAATCTATAGCAGTTCTTCTTCATATGTCCCTCTAATCCACAATGATGACATTTATATGTTGGTTTTCTGCCATCAGCTGACCTGCCCCTGCTCTTGCTTCTGTCTCTCCATTTATTTTTGCTACTCATTCGCTGTCTCCCCCGATTCTCCGTGACAAAGGCATGGGTCTGATCTGTGCCCATGTCTTTTCTCCTTGCCTCTTCACTGAATAGCGCATCCTTGACCATTGACATGGTAAGTTTGCCATTCGAGGCTGAGTTGCTGAGTGTTACTACCAGCGTTTCCCAACTATCGGGAAGGGAACTAAGTAACAGTAGCGCCTGAACTGCATCGTCAAGCGGCATCTCTACAGACGATAACTGGTTGACCAAGCTCTGGAACTCACTGGTATGCTCGGCAACTGAAGTTCCACTTTTAAGCTTCATGTTGACTAAACGCCTCATCAGCAGGGCTTTATTCCGAGCAGTCTTGGCCTGGTACATGTCCTCCAACTTTTTCCAGAGGACATATGCGTCTGTCTCTTGTGCAACATGGTGGAAGACACTATGATCAATCCATTGACGGATCTGACCAATAGTTTTTCGGTTTGATTTCTTCCACTCTTTCTCTTTGGCAGAATCAGGGTTTATACCCTTCAATTCAATAGGATCGAACAAATCCTTACAGCTGAGGAGATCTTCCATCCGAGGTTTCCACAGCATGTAGTTTGTGGCTGTGAGCATAATCATAGCTCCGGAAGATGATGTTGACTCTTCTGTGGACATTATCACCTTACAAATAATTTTTCAACACAAACGGGGTTGAATTGTAGAAAACAGAGATCACCGTTACGTCCGGAACGGTTGAAAATGGTGGAATAGACACTTCGGGGCTTATATTCCACTTATGGGGCAAAATTATAATTTTCTAAACTTTTAGGGACCAAGAATGAATTTCTGAAAATTTCAGGGACCAAATTGTAAAATTTCAGAATTGCTACAGTACTGGTACAGGAACTTGCTACAGTGCCGCCAGCTGCTACAGTGAATTGCTACATGACTGCTACAGTGATCGTCTTCTCCGGCGAAAATTCCGGCACCGGACGTCTTCTCCGGCGAGATTCCGGCGAGTTGACCAAACTTTGACCGCGTTTTCTGGGCTCGTTATAACTCCGTTTAAGTCGCCATTTTTTGGCGTTGGACTCGGTTCGACGAGACGAATCCAATGGTACACTCAAAATTGAATTTTGAGAAAACTTCAGAAGACCCAAAAACTCAACCAACGTCTCTAACCTGGCTCTTGATACCACCTGTTAGGAAGAGAGGATCGCCTGGACGTTGGGAGATACAAATTTGAGAGAAAAACAACTCTATTACTCACAAGAATAGATTTAAGAGTATTACAAAACTCTTACAAAAAACTCTCAAACTCACACACACTATCTAGGTTGTGATTACACTTATTTTGAGTAATTTTGGAATGATTTACAATGAAAGTTTGCATCTCTATTTATAGTAAAAATTCTATGGCGGTGAATGGTGTGAACGAAGAAGGTTGGTGGAAGTTGGCGGCCGTCATCATGTTCAAGTTTGCCACTTCCATACGCGTTATCAACGTCGACAGCTTTGAACATCTAGATAACGGCTGGAACAGAGTCATCTAAATGATGGCTGGAAACCACTAGAAACCATTAGTGATCACTCTCTCAATTAGCTTTGATTAACTTAAATTGTATTTGAGCGGTCTCATATATCGAAATCTAAACAGTCATGTTGAATATTTTAATTTAAATTTTATATTAAATTAAAATTCGTACAGTCCAAATCTGATTAAATTAGTAGACTATATAGTAGTGCCTTATAACTAATTGACTTTAAACACATACTCCAATACTCCGTCATATTTAAACACATACTCCAATACTCCATCATATTAGTAGACTATATAGTAGTGCCTTATAACTAATTGAAATCCGAATCTTTAAACACATACTCCAATACTCCATCATATTTTTGGCTAGCTTTTGCAAACATGTCCTCTTGGTTTACTTAAATGTGCAAGCAAGTCCCTGTACTATCACTACTACACAAATGAGTATCCAAACCCCTTTTCCAAACCGGTTTTGTGGGTAACGCGTAAAAACTGGTTCCGATAGGTAAAAGAGACCGGTTTTAAATAATCCGGAAATGGGAAACCGGTTTTTACGAAAAACCGGTTCCGAAAGTCAACTTTGCAAACCTGTTTTTTGTAAATAACCGGTTTCAACTTTGCAAACCTGTTTTTTTGTAAATAACCGGTCTCGATGTTTTAGGCGGGAGTTTAAAATTTTTAAAAGATTCAAAGCCTGATCATTTTATCCTTTATTTCTTTTACCTCTTTTTACCAAAATCTTCATTTTCAATCACCAACACATACATATCTTTGTTCATACACCATCACAAGAACTATCTCTCTTTATTATGGTGTCTCGTCAAAGAATCGATAAGATAAACACACAACAACTCACCATGTACGTTCCTTTTATCACCTTTAATTCCTACTTTTGTTAATTTGAATGTAAATATGATGCAGGTTATGCTAGCTATTTGGTCACCACAACAATATATGTTGAAGATAAGATAATAAAAGTAGCCATCGTAAGTTGCCGTTGTATTTTATTGATTTAGAATCTATTTTTGCTTTTGCTAATGATGATTGCTTTATGTTCTAAAAAATTGCAGGTCGATGATGGCCTTAAAGATGATGGCCTTAAATAACAATGGATTTAGTGACTTAGAAGACAAAAAACTTAACATAATGAAAAAGAAATTCATGATAACTTGTGAGGATGTAATAAACTACCATACTGACTTCGAACATGAACATTACAATGAATATAAGTGACTGCAACTATTGTAAAACTGAGAATGTTTGTGAGTTTAAAAAAAAAAAAAAATTCGACATTGCAAACCGGTTTTTTTTATGAAACCGGTCTCTATTCTCACCCCAACGGAACCGGTTTTAAAACCGGTCTCAACTTTCTAAACCCCTACCTTTGCAAACCGGTTTTAAAACCGGTTTCGAAAGTCCAAAAAACAGGTCTCGAAACTCTTTTTTGTAGTAGTGTATATTACACTTTTGAAACATATATTACAACACACACACACGCACACACACACACACACACACACACACACACACACACACACACACACACATATATATATATATATATATATATATATATATATATATATATATATATATATATATATTAAAAAATTAAAAAGTCAACATCAGAGTTCTCCCCCGTGTTCTCCCCGAGAACTCCTCAAAAACCTCTGGTCGAGTTCTCCCCGAGTCGCGAGTTTTACAACCTTGCCCTTGCCTCTACGGGATTACTACCTTATATAAAAAATATATATATAAAGCACCAAAGGTAAGCAGTTTCTAGTTAAAAGAGAAAATTCTTCTTAGCAGTTAAATAAGTTAATGGAATTTTTTTTCCGACCGGACTTCCCCAGTGTCATCTTCGAGCCGCTTCTGCACCATCTACGCCGTTTAAGAAAGTGTCATTATACTGTGTACTTTTTGTTACCTTTACTGTTTTATTCATTTTTTTTATACATTTATTGTCTTACTTGTATACATCAAGGGTATAATTATAATAAAAGTTTATTCTTTTATTCTTATATATTTATAAACTAGTGAAACGACCCGTAGAATCACGGGTTTGTTTAAACGAAACAGGTTAATTATATTTTTTAGGTATTAAGTGAATGTAATGTTAAAGTCATTTAGTTTAATGACCCGTGAAATCACGGATTCTGACTAAGAAATTTGTCGTTGTTTTTAAAAACATATTGAGACATGTATTTTTGCATACATGTGTAACGTAGTTAATCCCGTAAAAACTCGTATTTGAATATTATTAATAATTAATAATAATAATAATAATAATAATAATAATAATAATAATAATAATAATAATAATAATAATAATAATAATAATAATAATAATAATAATAAAGTTTGCTTAAAATTGAATATTTATATATTTTTAATAATAATTAATAAATAATAATAATTAGTAATAACAAATGCCTCTTGAATATTTCTATTTAAAAAAATTAATTATATTAATGATATCATCATGAGAGCTTACAATTTTTATTTTTATTTTGAATTATTTTTAGACTTAGATATGCCTTATTTATAATATTATCATTATAGAATTATAATAGAAACTATAGAAGTGAACAATTAATTTGGAAAATGTAAAAATAAATATTGAACTAAAGATTTGAGACAGAGTAAGTACGTTATAGGTCATATATAGAGTTGAAGTCATGGAACTCAATACATTGTGGCTCTCATTTCCATCATTTTATAGTTTCATCCTAAAGCTATATTCATATTTTAGGCTTACACACCTATTTTAACCTTTTACTCTTCTAATAATACTCCATTTCTTTAAATTGGTGTGTGAGGATCAAAAAAGTGTGTGTGAGAATCATCCCCCTTAGTACAATGATCTGATCATTGTTTATTGTTTATCACATTGTAAATTTACGGATAAAATATATTTCTTTTCAACATATTAACTTATTAAATCTATGCGATTTAATATAATATTTGGGCTAAAGTTTTACAATGTTTAACAAGGGAGAAAGTGATGGATGCATACAAAAAATGACTTTAACATTACATTCACTTAATACCTAAAAATATAATTAACCTGTTTCGTTTAAACAAACCCGTGATTCCACGGGTCGTTTCACTAGTTTATAAATATATAAGAATAAAAGAATAAACTTTTATTATAATTATACCTTTGATGTATACAAGTAAGACAATAAATGTATTAAAAAAAATGAATAAAACGGTAAAGGTAACAAAAAGTACACAGTATAATGACACTTTCTTAAACGGCGTAGATGGTGCAGAAGCGGCTCGAAGATGACACTGGAGAAGTCCAGTCGGAAAAAAAATTCCATTAACTTGTTTAACTGCTAAGAAGAATTTTCTCTTTTAACTAGAAACTGATTACCTTTGGTGCTTTATACATTTTTTTATATAAGGTAGTAATCCCGTAGAGGCAAGGCCGCAAGGGCGAATCAAGTTAGCATCCCACCATTCATGTCATGCCTTGCTTATCTAGTTAGCTATAATTCCTTCCAAAAAAATAGATTTTGCGATGATTTGCGGAATCGATCTCTGTTAGTGCATATTTTGTAATTCCTAGTTCCAATGAAAGTTAATGTATTATTCGATCGTGTAATAACCTGTAATATTATTAAACGTTTAAATGTATTGTGAATTGTTACTCGACAGTCGGCCGACTGACATAGTCAGTCGACCGACTGTCAACCTATGTCGACCGACATATAATCTGGGATATTTAAGCCAAGTTAATCTCCATTTGTTTGGTTAATCACTTTACACACTTTTTTCACATACATACAAACGGTTCTAAGTCCGGTTTCAACGTAAATCTTCATGTCCAAATACCACAGAATGTCAGTCTAGGCTTCGTGTTTATCAAGATCTAATCTTGGTTTGACTCGTACGAACCCGAAAACCCATAGATATTCGTTTAAGCTCGTTCTAGTGTTATTCCGCCTCTAGAACGTGTTAGGTTGATTCTAAGGTCCTCTTCCAGCGTCTACAAAGTGGTATCAGAGCATTGGCTTGCTGAATCAATTGTTTTAAACGAGTTCTTGATATATTTTTGGGTAAAAAAATTGGTTTTGGATTGAATTTTGTATACTTTTACGTTAAACTTTTGATTTTAATTGCTTTAGAGTATTTGCAGAAGTCATTCTAAGTTGTCTAAGGCGTTGGTCAGTTGTTTTAGTTCGATATTTGAGCTTGAAATCGTTTAGAAGTCAAAAACCTGAATTTTGGATTCTAGCTCTGAGAGAAATCACAGTCGACCGATTTAGGTGTCAATCGACCGATTTAGGTGTCAATCGACCGATTTAGGTGTCAATCGACCGATTTTAGTTTATTTCGACCGATTGTAAGTAGTTCGACCGATTGTCTGCAAACCGACCGATTTACGTTCTAAACCGACCGACTTTCGTTCTAAACCGACCGATTGAAGTAACATCGACCGATTGAGAATAGTTATACCATTTGACTAAATGTAAACAGAACTTCGACCGATTAACCATAGACAATCGACCGACTGTAACTGTTAATCGACCGACTGTCACTCAATCGACCGACTTTGGATCAGATTCTACCTTAATTAATTTTTAACAATGTCTGATCAGGCAATGGCAATTACTTCTGGCGTTCAAAACATTTTACTATCTGATAGTGAATCAGGCAGTGCCAATCGCGCTCCTAGACTTGATAATACAAATGATTACATTAGATGGAGGTCTAGGTTTATGAATTACATTAGAGGCCTTGATCCTAGAATGTGGGATTTGATACAACATGAATATAAAGAGCCTTTAGGTACTGATGGTAATAGTAAAAAGTATGAAGATTATAGCGTGACCGAAAAAGAAACATATGCCTTAGAATGTAGATGTTATGCTCAATTGACTCAGGGTTTAGATGGTGATATTTATCATCAATATCAGATGCACTTAACATCATATTCTCTTTGGAACGCTATTAAGATAGGTGTAGAAGGAAATAAGGCGTATCGTGAAAAGAAAGCTAAAGTAATCAAAAGTGAATGGAAAAGGTTTGCTGCTCTAAGTCATGAAACGTTAGAGGAGACAATCATTTGTTATCGTCATCTTGTCTCTGAATTGGGTAACTTAGGTGTAGAAGTTACAGAACAGAAAGCTATCAAACAATTAACAGATGGTTTACCACACAAGTGGGATGCGTTTATTGAACAGGTAGAAGACAGAGCTTCGTCTGCTGGTGAATCACTTACCCTAGATAAATTCACATCAAAATTGATGGTAAAGGACTTGGATATGGAAACCAAGAAGAAACGCCTTGAGGGTCAGCAGAGTCCTATAATTTACAAAGCTGGTACTTCTGGATTGAGTAATGTTCATGCTCCCTTACAAACAGCGTTTGTTTCTAGTGATAGTGCTGTAAATAGATCACAACCTGCTCATAATGTGACGTTTCAAACCCAAGTAAGTAAGCCTATTAGTACAAATCAGTCCACCATTAGACAGGAGCCAAAAACCGTAGTTCTCAACACTGAGAATTTAAGAACTAGGTCCCTTGCAGTTGTAGAGGAAGATATGGCTTTAGTTGCTTTGGTAGTTAATTCTTATAATGAAATGGTTGGTGGTCAAATTGGTAATGCTCATTTAGAAGCTGAAGATTATGAGCAGATTGACGAGGATGAACTTGAAAAGATGGATATCCTCTGGGCTATGGGTAGTGTTATTAGACGAGCGAAGAAATTTCTGAAAAGGACAGGTCAACAGAGCTTAGGTGTTACTAGAGATACTAAGTTAGGCTTTGATATGTCAAAAGTGAGATGTTTTAATTGCAATGAGTTAGGACACTTCAAAAGAACATGTACCAGGCCACAAAAAACTGGTTTTCACAATCCATTTCACAATCAGTATAATAAGACAAAGGTTAATGTGCCAGTTGAAACAACGAGCAGTGATACTACCAGAAATGATAAAGCAAAAGGCTTAATTGCAACATATTCAGACGAAGGTTGTGATTGGACAGTGTTTGCTGATGAAGAAAATCATGCTAATGTTGTTAGAATGCCTAAGACCGAAGAAGAAACTGAAAGTGAGAAACAAGAAAGAGAGAAAGCTGGTTGTGTTGGTACTGTGAATGAATGCATGTGTTACATCTGCAAGATGGAAGCAAGAATTGAGCGAACTTATGCAATGATCAGATATGTTAGAAGAGGTGTTCTTAACAAGATAGTGTATGAGAAGTTCAAATACGCAATGCACAATGACGGCGATGTATGGACTGATTACAGTAGTTCGTCTTCATCAGATGGCGAAACTATTGTGGTAGATGATGTCAAGACTTCAGTTGAGTTGAGTAATTCTGACTGTTCCAGTTCTAGTTCAAAATATGAACCTGAATCAGAGACTGAAGAAAAGGAATATGCGTTCATGGCAAACACATCAAGTGACTCTAAGGTACAAACTGAATTTTCTTTGGTATGTAACGATTGTGCTGATCATAAGTTAGAAATTGCTAAACTTGAATGCATTGTTTCTAAACTGAATGATATCCCCTTAGGATGTATTTATTGTCCTGAAGTAGAACAGGAACTTAGGATTGTTAAAGCAGCTTATATTGAGGTAAAAGTCCTATATGAAACTAATTTAACTCTGTTTAACAATAAAAAGGAATTCAGGGAGACAATCAAAACTCTAGAAAATCAAGTTCATGATTTAAGAGCTACAATTTCAGGTGACCAAAAGGCCATAATGATGTACTTAAATCAACTTGAATGTGCTAAGATAGAAAAGGAAGAGTTTAAGATTAAGTATGAGTCAGAAAAGGCTAGAAATGACACTTGGCAACGAATGTCATATGTCATTGACTATACTGTCTACAACAAGAATGATGGTAAAAAGGGTTTAGGTTATAAAGAGTGTCCTCCTCCTCTTAGGAATGAGTACATTAATAAACCTTCAGATTCTTGCCTTAGTGAAATCCTAAGTGTTCAGCCTGTAGAGAATGAAAAATCAGACAGTACTAAGCCTGTTGTCGAAGGCTTAGTGGAGGACAGTAAATCTGACTCAGAGTATGAAAAAGTTTATGAGATTGTTACACCAAAATCCAAACCTATCACTATCTTGAAAAATCCATTGAATGCTGGTAAGACTAGTGAAAGCAGAGGACCCACACCTAGAAAACAAGTAAACTCTAGGAACTCTAATGGAAAGAAAATATTTCAGACACCTGTTAAGTATCAGCAGGGACTCAACCTAGATAAGGAATATGTTCTTTCACAACCATCTGAAGAACTATTTAATAAGAGGAGTCCTAATACTAACAATGTGCCTAAATATGTACACCCTAACCGTCGACCGGGCTTGAAACATCAAGTTGAGAAGCCTATGTCAACCAAGAAACAGTCTTTGCCCAATAAGAATCTGAGTTCAAAAGCACCTACTCAAGGAACTCAAAACTGTAATAAATGTGGGAAAAAGGGTCATTGTGCTGTTAACTGTCAACAGAGTTGGAAAACACCAAACAGAAAATCTGACACTGATACGAAAACCAAACACTATTCTTCTAGTACCAGTTCCTTAGGTACTTCAAGTAATAGTTCAAAAGGTTTTTACAGACCAAAGTCAAATTCTGTTGCTAATTCAACCACAAGGGTACAGTCAAGGGTAACCACAAATTTTCAAACGAATGACTATTATAAGAAATCTGTTGGAAAATGTACCGTTTGGAAACCTAAAACCGAGACAAAGGTTGTTGACAAGTCCAAAGATCCATCAGGATCAAAGGGTCAATGGATGGATGTGCAAGTTATTGGTGTCGATGGGAAACCCACTGCCATTCGGACATGGGTGTTCATCTCAAACTAACTTCTTTTCTTGCTGTGCAGGTCGCCTACGATCCGAGTAGAAATACCTGGATTGTTGATAGTGGGGCATCCCGGCACATGACAGGAAACATGTCATTACTTTCTAATGTCAAGTCAATAAATGGAGGATCTGTTTCTTTTGCAGGAGATGAAGGAGGTTTTATTACAGCTCAGGGTGTGATTTCTAATGCTAATGTTAGTTTTGATAAAGTGAATTTTGTGAAGCAGATGTCAAATAATCTGCTGTCAGTTTCGCAAGTAGCAGATAAAAAGCATAAGGTTGCTTTTGATGATCAAAGATGCTACATTTTGAAGAAAGAGTACGTAATACCGGAAGATATGATTCTTATGACAGCTCCCAGAAATAAAGACTTGTATATTTTGGATATGTCCACAGCCCATGTTAAAGCTGCAACAGGTCATCAAGCTTTCATATCCAAAGCTACAGAACAAGAATCAATATCATGGCACAAGCGTATGGGTCATTTGAGCTTGAGAAAGATGAACAATCTTGTTCATAATAATCTGGTTGAGGGAGTAAAAGTTAAGAGTTTTCAAATTCCTGAAGGATGTCTTCCGTGTAAGAAAAGCAAACATACTAAAAAGTCACATGCAACAAAGAAACATCATTCAATTGTTATTCCTCTAGAGTTGTTACATATGGATCTTTTTGGTCCGATTAATCGAACAAGCATCTCCGGAGATTCATATTGTTTGGTAGTGACTGATGAATACTCACGATACTCTTGGGTAGTGATGTTAAAGAAGAAGTCTGACACGTTTGAAAATATAAAGTTGTTGTTTTTGAAGCTGGAATCTTTGTACATGTTAAAGGTTAGGAAGATTCGAACAGATAATGGTACTGAATTCAAGAATCAGCAGATGGAGAATTTTTGCAACGAGAAAGGCATTCAACAACAGTTCAGTCCAGCTTATACTCCGCAATCAAATGGTGTTGCTGAAAGACGTAACAGAACGTTAATTGAAACTGCGAGAACAATGTTAGCCGACTCACGTTTACCGGTTAACTTCTGGAGTGAAGCTGTTGCTACAGCATGTTATACAATGAACCGATTGTTAGTAGTCAAGAGACATGGAAAGACTTGCTATGAATTACTACATAAAAGGAAGCCTAACATTAAACATTTCGAACCCTTTGGTGCACCGTGTTCAATCATGATACGAGATACTGGAGGAAAATTTAATCCTAAGGCTGTTCCTGGTATGTTTCTTGGCTATGGGAATCCAAACAAAAGAGTTTTCAACACTGTATCTAAACGTGTTGAAGAACATTTCGAAGTAGATGTTCAAAGAAATGCTGCTATTCCCGCTGGGAAAGGTTTTTCATGGCAGTTTGATTATGAAGAATTGTTTGATTCGTTTGGTCTTCCGTCGGTTGCTACTGATGATGAAGTTATTGCAAAATTGATGAATGAAATGCATACGTCTCCATCAAAAATGGTTCCGCAATCACAAACGACACCACAACCACAAACAGTGTCGCAACAACAATTTGTTCAAGATGATGAAGAATCCGGTGATTATCAAGATGATCCATCTTATGATGGATCTGATTCTGAAGAGGAGTCACAACCTATAGATAGTGGCGAAAGCGTTCATATTCTGCCACAAATTGTAGAAGTTCAGGAAGAACAACCAGAACCTGAAGGTGTTCGTAGATCATCACGAACAGTTGTACTACCTCGACACTTAGATGATTTTATTGTGGATTCGAAAGGAGTTTCTGGAGCACCATCAAATAATGCCTCAACGTCTGAAAATCAAGAAGCTTCAACTGCAAATGTTATGCAAGCTTTCTACTCCTCGCTAAATAGGTCAGGCAAACTCTTTTTACATGCACATTCATGCTTTGTGTGTCAAATTGAACCAGGCTCTGTTGAGGAAGCTCTACTATTTGATGATTGGGTAAATGCTATGCAAGAAGAGCTTCTGCAATTCAAGCATTTAGGTGTATGGAAACTGGTGAATCCGCCTCATGGTTGCAAACCTTATGGGCTTCGATGGGTATTGAAGAATAAGAAAGATGAGCAAGGTATTGTAATCCAAAATAAAGCAAGACTGGTTGTGAAGGGATATCAACAGATCCTTGAAATAGATTATGATGAAGTATTTGCACCAGTTGCTAGACTTGAGGCTATTCGAATATTTTTGGCATTCGCATCATTTAAAGGCTTCAAGGTCTATCAAATGGATGTCAAAAGTGCATTTTTGTACGGGACTCTCAATGAGACCGCGTATGTTGAGCAACCACCTGGTTTTACAGATCCCCACTCTCCAGAAAAGGTATATCGTCTAGAAAAAGCACTGTATGGGCTTCATCAAGCTCCAAGAGCGTGGTATGCCACATTGTCCAACTATATGATTGATAATGGTTTTAGAAGAGGTGTAATCGATCAGACACTTTTCATCAAAGAAAAGGGCAAGCATATTATGCTAGTGCAGGTGTACGTGGATGATATTATCTTTGGATCTACAGATAAGACGATGGTGGATGATTTTGAGGAAGTAATGCAGAAACGGTTCAAGATGAGTTCGATGGGAACTATCAAATTCTTCCTTGGTATCCAGGTTGTACAAACAAATCAGGGTATCTTTTTACATCAAACGAAATATGTATCAGATATTCTGAAAAGATTCAAAATGGAAGATGAACGTCCTGCAAGAACTCCGCTATCGGTGAATCACGGGATTACACCGGATATGGAAGGTGCTAAGGTTGATCAAACCTTATATAGGGCCATCATTGGTTCTTTGATGTATCTGACAGCGTCTCGCCCAGATATCATGTTCGCAGTTTGTTTATGTGCTCGCTATCAAGCAAATCCGAATGTACATCATTTGTTTGTGGTGAAAAAGATAATGCGTTATTTGAAGCAAACTCCGAATTTGGGCCTATGGTATCCTTGTGATAATGATTTTGAACTGACGGCTTATAGTGATTCCGACTATGGTGGATGCAAGAAAGATTTTAAGTCAACATCAGGAGGTTGTCAATTTCTTGGAAATAGACTAGTTACATGGCAGTGCAAGAAGCAGACAGCAGTAGCATTGTCTACTTGTGAAGCTGAATACATTGCTGCAGCAAGCTGTGCATCTCAGGTTGTGTGGATACAACAGCAGCTTCGTGACTACGGTTTGAATATTTCTAACACTCCTATTTTTGTTGATAATACTGCTGCTATAGACGGCCGATGTTCTTTATTTCGTGCGATTGTGTTGATTTACCAAAAAATTCGAACTTTGTAAGGAGGAGTTTTTGATCGTGTTTTTCTTATACAACTTTGTTTCGTGATTCCAGCGCCGTAATCCAATCGAGGTAACTCCTTCAAAATCGAAAGTTATTGAGGTTTCTTGCTTATTTTTTTTTTGATTCGTTTTGTGTTGTTTAGGACCTGTTAATGTTAATTGTTGATTAGATAATGTAAATCGGCATCCTCTGTACTTGTATTAGTCATTGATTGAGACAAAACAACATAAAATCGACGAATTTGTGTTCCGATCTGTGTTTTGTTTCGTTGATCAGTCGGCCGATTGACCTCCTAAGTCGACCGACTTACCGTATGTCAGGCGACTTTATAAGTCGATCGATTTATATATATATCGGTCGACTGTCCTTGAAAATCGACCGACTTATATAGTATGTCGACCGACTGTTGTTTCTTGTATTTTTTTTATGTTTTTCGTGTTAACGCTTTTCGATTATTGTATATATGTTTGTATAGCAGAATCAATGGCTCAACAGGGTAGTCCTGTGAACGAAGACGTACATGAGGAAGAGGTGATTCTGTCCAAGAATCTTCCGGGCTTGACGGCAAGCGAAAACGCCAATCTAGAGGCATGTCTAAACGAGGAAGGACCTGAAGCAAAGGAAGGCTTCGTGATATTATCAAATTCTTGAAAAGGTCCAGGATTCATACTGCAATCACTCTAGAATGCAAGGCATACTACTCGCATCAACAAGAATTCTGGAACAATGCTTCTATTGTCACTGAACAAGGAAGAAAGGTGATACGAAGCAGCGTTGGTAGTACAATTGTGAAGATCTCAGCTCAAACAGTTCGTGATGGCTTAGGCTTTCCCGATAATGATTCTATGCCAGTCACACTGAATAGAACTAAGGTCCGAAGGTGTTTAGTAAGATGTGGATACTCTGGTGATCCAATGAAAGGTGCTGTTAAGAGAACTCGATTCTGTCATCAATACAAATACTTAACTTTGGTGTTGCTGAGATGCATGAGTCCGATGGTAGGCGGTTTTGATGAGCTAAACGAGACTTATAGTTCGATGTTTGCAGCACTAGTTCTTCATGCGGACTTCAATTTCTCCGAAGTGATTTTCAGAAGCATGTTAGTGAACGTGAAAAAGAAAAGCCACTTAATGTTTCCTAGGTTCTTGCAAGTGATGATTGAAAAACAAGTGCAAGGATTGAATAAGGTTTGGGAGGATGAGATTAAACTGAATCATCTGAGCGACTTGACTTTCAATCGAGTCAAGCAAAAGAGAGGTCCGGATGAACCATTCAAGAGACTGGTTGGCCACCTTGCAAATGAAAACTATGTATGTCCGCCAGGTGCTGCCTGTCGTCATGAGAACAGTACTTCTGGTAATGAAGATGATATCGTCGCAGTTGGTGAAGACGATCAAGAGGTTAATCAGCCACCGCCAGCTGTTGCATCTGAACAGATTCTGGTTGATGAAGACGATGAAGAAGATGACTTTGACCCTGATCAATTCGAGCTGAGAAAGCGAAAACAAACAGAGGGTCCTTCAGTTACTACAAAGCCGAAGCAGAGGAGAATAAGGTTCATTAAAAAGGCAAAAAGAACTGAGTCATCTTCAGCTGCTGAACAACAACCATCACAACAACAACGACAATCTTCAGCAGCTGCTACTCGAGAAACACGTGCTGAATCTGATACAGGAGTTCATGCTGCTGCATCCACTACTGTTATTTCACAAGATTCTGCGGTTTCTATTTTAAGCGAGAAGGTTGTAAATATGGCTTCTGAATTTGAAAAGTTTAAAGAAGAAGCTGCTGAACGAGAAAGAAGAAAGGATGCTGAGATTGCCAAACTGTCCAAGCAGGTTGAAGATCAATAGGTTGAAATGAAGAAGTTACAAACTAAAGTTGATGCTCAGAATTTGCTGATTGTAAAGGCCGAGACTGCAGCGAGCAAGGCACTGTCGAAGGTGCTTGAGTGGGAAAATAATTTCGATATTGAGGCTGTTGATCTCGAGGAGGATATAGACTTTGGTAATTTTAACGATCAAGGCGAGGATGAGCTAGGTTTGGATCTTGCTAAAGGCACAAGCGAGAACCCACTGTCAGTAATTCCTCTAAATATTGATTATTCTTTACGTGATTTTTTGGCAAAGCAGGATCGTCTGAATCACTCAGTTGTATTTGATGATTTAGAAGAAGGGGAGATCCCTCCGGATCTAAGCGCTGAGGAGCAGACCGAGCTAGTGCGTCAAGAGCAACAAGCAAGTACTTCAGCTGACGCGACTACTAGCTCATCTTTTGAGAATCGTTGCGATTCTAGTGATGATTTTGAGGAAATTGTCGTAATAAATGAAAACGACAACGATTTTGATGAAGTAATTATTGAAGATGAACCAATAGGTGATTTTCCGGAGTACGAATGTAATAACGATAAAGATCTACCTACGTTTCAAGATTACTTCAAAATGAATGAAGAGCTTCTAAACCGTAAATGCGAAGAAAAAGAAAAGAAAAAAAGATTTGCCTCCAGTGTTTTTACCGGTCAAAATAAATGAAGAAAAGGTAGAAGTTCTAGAAGCTGAATGGAAGATCCTGTTGAGGATCCGAAAATATTGTGAGAAGCCAGCGCCAGAGCCTGAATGGCTGAATTACATTAATAGGCCGGCGAATCTTTTGGCTAAAGGAAAAATCATTGCTTGGGCCTACATCAAAGAGTTTGATATATACGCAATAAAGAAGGAGTACGGAGTGGACTACATCAAACATGGATTCGAGTTCAAGACTCTACCGTACTTTGAATTTATGCAGGTGGCTAGGCTCAAGATGTTATATCGGGATTATGTCGGAATTCCTGATATTATTTGCAAGAAGATAAGACGATCGTTCTTGTCAAAGAACTTTGAGGGTTTCAGACCTCAATTTCCCACGATCACTTATCGAACAAACAAGAAAACGGGTGAACGAAGAAAGATTGTTAAATACCAGCCGGTAAAATATATGAGAAAAGTTCCTGTGATGAAAATGCCGCAGAACTTTAGCCCACGTTTTCGCTGGTGGTACTATGATGATCGCTCAGAGGAATCAGTCATTGTTTTGGACAAAACGAAGGAAGATGAGACCGATTCGATACGGGTTTTAGATCCCGTTTGGTTGAGAAATTGCTGTGAAGCCGACATCTTCACACTGTACTACAATCGGATGCTGTACAAGCCAGAGAATAGAGTTCAAGCACAACAGTACATTCGTGTTGCAAAAGTTTGCTACTTGAGCAATATGGTTACAGATCCGTACAGAGATTGAAGCAGATCGAAGACTTATGAGGAACTAGGTCTTAGGGGGAGTTTGTTAGTGCATATTTTGTAATTCCTAGTTCCAATGAAAGTTAATGTATTATTCGATCATGTAATAACCTGTAATATTATTAAACGTTTAAATGCATTGTGAAGTGTTACTCGACAGTCGGCCGACTGACATAGTCAGTCGACCGACTGTCAACCTATGTCGACCGACATATAATCTGGGATATTTAAGCCAAGTTAATCTCCATTTGTTTGGTTAATCACTTTACACACTTTTTTCACATACATACAAACGGTTCTAAGTCCGGTTTCAACGTAAATCTTCATGTCCAAATACCACAGAATGTCAGTCTAGGCTTCGTGTTTATCAAGATCTAATCTTGGTTTGACTCGTACGAACCCGAAAACCCATAGATATTCGTTTAAGCTCGTTCTAGTGTTGTTCCGCCTCTAGAACGTGTTAGGTTGATTCTAAGGTCCTCTTCCAGCGTCTACAATCTCTTATATTGGGACAATAGAATTGGGAATAAGGGAGTAGTATTTAAGCCCTCACATGTTACATTTTGATTCTTAAATGAGGTTAGGTTTGCATTATATGGGAATAGAATGACAAAAATACCCAAAACTCTATATTTTTTGGCCGGCTTCGGGTTCGAGGTCCATGTATGTAGGCTTAGACCGGGTATGGGGATGATTTGAATATTTTTAGCGGGTCTGGGGGCGGTTTATATACAAATTCGAATAGCTGACCCGTATACCCGAAAATGACCAGAATTTGTATACCTGACACGTTTAAATTACAATAGAAATTATTTCCATGTTTTGGATTTGTAAGAAAATTCTGACCAGAAACCTTTTAAAGCTAGGCAGTATTGAATAGCTAGGCAGCACCGAAAGAAGCACAAATCCGTCGGTGCTAGTAGTTCGAAATCCTTGTTCCTTTCTTTAATTTTGTTCTAAGCTTCACAATACTCAAGAATGTTAATGGTGTCCTTCATCAAGAAAGTTAGATTAGATGTATGAATTTTATAAGTATGTTTCACTTTGAAACAAATTAGAAAAGGTCTCTTGACGATATAGAAAGAGAGAGAGACATCTAGCTATAAATACTATACTGTGAAGAATGATCTATAATATCAACTATGTTAATGCCGAGATACAACTTAATGACTAGTCACGTACTACATGATGAAGTAACAGAATTCCTCACAGATCTATGCCCGAGATAGTGTACGTGATGCAAACTGCATTTCTTAATACACCGTACAGTCTATTGTTGATCATCAAACTTGAATTGACATTAATTTTCTAGGATCAATTAGATTAGATTTGAAGCTGTTTCTTCCAACCAATTTTCCAAACCTACAACACAACGTGTCTGTAACTATGATCCTGCCATTCTGTTTACGTCTTTCAAATAAAACCTGCTATTTATCAATTCCTTTATTCGTTTTCCGTTTCATTTCATGACCATGAGATTTATAATCAGTACTCACGTATAATTCTGCTAAAATCGTGTCATTAAAAAGATTTAGGACGTATTGGGTTAAGTCTGATCTCAAGTAGGAATTTGATGGATCTATAATTTTACTTACACATATGTAAAGGCGCTTGGTTTTGGAAAGTTGATCGAATGAGTTGTGACCAGTAACAGTTTCCAAAAGTGACACACCAAAACTGAAGATGTCGTGTCCTTGGTTGACAGATATGATGTCATTGTTAGCTCCTCATGCTTAGTGCATCCCCTGTCACATATGCATGTATTACCAATTTAGCAATAATCATAATCATTAATCATTAATCAAAACAACACAATTACAATATACCAGAATTCCAAAAGGATGACATGAACACAAATACTAGCACATGCTATCTTAACGGTAATTATAATTATGACAGGGGATGATCTTGCTCTATAGTAGCTATCATACGCCTTATACCATAATTAATATTAAGGTTGTAAAATTTAAGTTGGGACGACTAGTCAACCGTGACCTTTACGCCTAGTAGGCCATTGACCAACTTTGACTTTAACCGATATTGACCGAAATTTGACCGATTTGGCCTAGTCAAGTCGGACTAGCCCCCATATCTGACTAGTCGGCGACTAATACAACAATGATTAATATCCATTAGGCCGCTACATCACAAATACAATATTTCTTCATTTCCTTTTAATATATTTTGAGAGACTGCCAAAAAATTTACCCGTTGACCCATTAAACCCAAACCCGTTTTGACCCGTTACCCAAACCGACCGAACCGGACCCGTTTGCTAGGTATAATTCCGAGGTAAAGAATCACTACTGATCAGTAACTAACCTCTATATTGTGATGAACAAGGTACTTGTTATCTAGCTAGCTAGGCTTCACAATAACTATCATATATTAGATTTAACCAAACTCCTCCATATATGGCACCCCTTCGTTTGATGCAACATGTTATTCCATATTTAATTCTAAATAAACAACAAAAAAATAAGCAAGAAATAAGAAACTGAGAGTTCAAATGAATATAAGTAGATTCAAAATTTAAAAACATTGTTTCAAGTTGCAGTATCAAAAAAAGCTAATCAAACAATGTAGGCAGTATATGCAGAAATTTAGATGAGTAACCTGACCCTTGACAAAAAGAGAAATCATCAATAATAACTTTGTTAAGTATTCGATTTCATCACTTGGTTAACTATACATCTTACGTTTGAACTTTTTATCAACTTTGGCAGCGAGCTTGTTCCCCCCAACAGATACACGCAACTTTCCAATAAGCATACCGTATCCTACTCCTACTCCATCACCCAATGAGCTATCTTCAGGCATTAATCCAAACGGCACTCTGTTCATCAGTTTACGCATGTCCGTCATACCATATCTCTCCTTCATCTTCCTAAGCCGACGACCACCTCTTTTCTTCTTAGGTTCGGATTTAGGATCAGGAAGTGGTTTGGGTTGCTTTGCAAGAGGTAGCTCTTGCCACTTTTTAATCTTGTTACAAATTTCTTCACGATATTTTCTTCCTGTGCTTACCGATGGATCACCTCTTTCTAAATCCACACGTGCTGCAAGTGTTGATTTTGCCGCCAAAACCCGGCAGGCACGCTTCTTTAGACCAGGAGGCGTAGTCTGAATAACCTCTGTTTTCTCAAGGTAACCAACACGAAACAGAGACACGTTTACTAGAGATGATAAACCGCCAGCTGTCACAATCAGTTTTGCAGCAACTGAACTCCCAACAATGGCAGAAAGATTCGGTGCAATGTACACCATTCTACTTTCAAAAAAATCTAAAACCTTCTTCTTTGATTCATCGAGGGTAAGAACTCGATCACATCCCTCAATTATCTTTTCAAGAACATGTTTAGGAAGTGGTTTGCCAATGGTAGTTGATGCAATAACAGACATAACCATAATAGTAGCCGAGGGTAACAGCCCTTCGAGATCTACAAGGGTTAAGTCGACTTCATTACCAATCTTCTTCACCACACGTGCATAATCAATTGGACAGCGCACAATAGGCTCAAGCTCAGGAAACTTGAGGCGGTACTTATCAAGAATGAAATTATGGATATTAACAATCTCGTTTTCTATGTCAACCGACAATTCATTACATTCTGCAACCAGCTGGTACTCTGTATCGTCTGACCCCTTATTAAGAGCATTCTCAATTTTATTCATGATATCGATATATCTCTGTGTTTTTTGTAGCTTTGAGACACTATCGAGATCATCGTAATTGATAGATTTTATATCAGCCAAATCTCCACTAACATCATCATCTTCCATGGGGTCCAAGTTTTCTTTATCATTGTCGGAAAGATCCTCAAGATCTGCTAGAAACGAATCTTCTAGATTTGCCATATACTATAGCCGAATTCGAAGGGTATAATTATAGAAGAAGTAAACCAAAATAATATATGTATTCTATTCTTTGTCGAAAGAAAAATCCAAATTCGTTGGTTTACGTTTGTTTCCGTATGCGGGAGGAAAAAAGAAAGTTAGGGTTTTTAATTTTTTTGCGCGTATCACAAAACAAGAATTAGGCAAACATATATACGAGTACGGAGTATTATGTTAACCGAGTCCAAAGTCGGTGGGTTATAGGCGTTTCTAAAAGAAAAGATATAATTGAATACAATTTAATTACAACTGAATTCCTTATGATGTCCATGAAGCAATTATATATATATATATTTTTTTTTTTTCCGGCAAACAAATATTTTATTTCATTAACATGAACAAGGCCTGGACATACCCAAACGGCCCACAACAAAAGGCAAAAGCCCAAAACAACAAAAAGACCCAAACAGAACAATACACCAATACAGCCAAAAACAAGCTATTACAATCTAAAACCTTGATCTGTCCACTTTAAATTCCACAAGCAAGCAACCTTTAACACTGCAATCGACTTTTTAACCTTTAAAGTCATAATCTTTAGCTTAATGTGATCTTGAATAACTCCATAAAGAACATCTGCAGACCTTTTCTTGTTTTTAAAAATTCTAGCATTCCTTTCATTCCAAATGAAGTACACACACGAAGCTAAAACAGTTCTATTAATGATATTCCATATGTTAGTAAATGGATACCTTGCCAGCATGTTAACAATGTCCTCAAATCGATTAGGAAGCCCTCTAAAAATAATCTTCTGCTTCATATTCTTCCAAATATCACTACTGAATTCACACTGAAAAAAGAGATGTTTGATTGAGTCCTGAACCTTTCCACATAAAGAGCATACTAAAGACTGATTAGGTAACCATCTTTGAATTCTAAAACAAACCCATCTAATTTGATTAAATTATAATCCAATTATAATTTGTAAAAATACATACATGAATTAATTAATATACTAAATACTAATTAATTAAGATGTGTTTCTATGTAGAGCAACCAGTTAACCTCTTCATCTAGCCCAAGAAGGATTAGCCCAAGCCCATTACATGGAAAGCCTACCAAGAAGGAATCAGGCTCAGATCAATTAGTTAGTTATTTGGCTTGTGAGGGAATACTCCGTAATATATAGTCGCTGTGACAGAGAGAGTCATGATTTAGGTGTGCGTTTTGTAGTCGGTTAGACTTAGGGGCAAGAAGCTTATCCTCAACTGATTTTGTAAATAATTGAATATAATATCTTTATCATTCCATTGTTCTTCATTATTATTCAATCACTCACTGTTATATACAATCAATCTGCTGCTGCTATTTTGTTTCCTATCAGCCATTTGTTCTTTTGTTTCTATTTTTCTTGTCATATTCATTTGGTTATTTATATGATCTATAAAACAAGGATCATCAACTTGTTTATTGTATCATGAATACTTGGTCAACTTCAAGTACATTACGTTCTAACAAACATGAGTGCGACAAAAATCACAAAAAAATATAGTGAAAATAACACTTTGTTCTACATTCACATTCAGATAGGCTACAGACTTTGTTTTTACTTGCGTCCTGGCAAGTACTCTGCTGACACGCTCACACGTATACGACTTGCCTTACGAAATTAATGAAGAAAACAAGAGAAAAAAGCCATAGGTTAATTCGACAACCAGCCTAAGATATCATATCTAATATAATTAGTGAAAAAATTAGGTATAAAACGTAGCCCTAAGGGCTACGTTTAAACATATCATAAATAATATAATTCCCTCTTTATAACTCAGACCTGTCATGAATAATATTATTGCCAAAATTATAAAAGGAAAGTCGATATTAAAAAAGGAATAATTATACTTTGTAATTAATAAAAGAGAGTTTACAAACATAATTATGGTAATCTTAAACGTAGTCCTAATGACTACGTTTAGCATTGTCCTTAAAAGAATCTATGTCATTGTTTGAATTTAGAATGACCAAAAAAGACAACAGTTATAGTTACCAGCACTACAGCAAAATGGTCAAATGTACAAACATTTTATTACATATCTGAACATATAAAAGCGTGTAGAGAAATATAGTTCACGCTTGGTAGGAGTGTAAGGAATTGAGGCGTAACAAAATTCACATGGTTCTTCACGATTTTATGTGCATACGTACTTGAACAATCCTCACAATTTTGAGTGTGGGGACATGAGGTAGATATTTACATTTTAAAATGTGAGGAATATAAAAAAAATTAGTCACACCTATAAATGTAGAATTTTTTGCTTCACGCTTTTGAATGCGAGTAATTTAAACAAATTACTCACTCTTTCAAATGTGAAATTTTTACTTCATACATAAAGCGTGAGCATTTTGATGTATGTATTTTAATTTTATACTCATATATAATATATATATATATATATATATATATATATATATATATATATATATATATATATATATATATATATATATATATATATATATATATATATATATATTTTTATATCTTTTACATTAGAGCTCTAATTTAAAAAAAAAAAAAATTGTGATCTACTGACATTGTGTAGATTCATAATTTTTTTTTTTCAACATGAGCTTAAAATGCATATGATGCATGTTAATGTTTTTTGAGGTTTTTTTGAATTTTTTTTTAGGATTTAGCCCGATTTAGAGTTTAGGGTTTAGGGGTTAGGGTTTCGGGTTTTCGGGTATACTCCGTAAACCCTCAACCCTAAACCCTAAACTCTAAACCGTTCGTTTAAAAACTCGTTCTAAAACCCTAATTTCTAAACCCTAATTTCTAAACCCTAATTACTAAACCCTAAACACTGTGTTTTTTTAATCAAATTTTTTCTTTGTTTTTTGTTAAGATGCATCTGCGGCATGAAAGGCAGTTAACATGCATCAATAGCGGATAACATGCATCAGATGCATCTTAACGCTCCAGTTAAAAAAAATTATTTTTTTTCTGAATCTGCACACTGAAAATAGATATCAGCAATTTTTTCTTTTAAATCAGAGCTGTAAAATTAAAGATATAAAAATCACAAAATCACTTATCCCCTTATCCCACCAAGTACCACTTAGCGCTGGATTCTTACCATATATATATATATATATATATATATATATATATATATATATATATATATATATATATATATATATATATATATATATATATATATATATATATATATATAGGGGCAGGATCAATGGGGAAGTAACCAATCGGGGGGAAACGGGGGGAAGCAAATTTTTTATTTTATTTTTTGAAATTTTTTTCAGACATCAAGATCACACGAAAATATGAACATTTAGAAAAGACACTTCGTGATGAATGTTATTATTTAGGCGGAAAAACGATCGACAAAAATAACATTCAAGATAATATTAATCGTGAAGAATGTTAATGTTTTTTTCTTCATGTTTTGTGAAGTAAAATTTAGCCCGATTTAGAGTTTAGGGTTTAGAGTTTAGGGTTTGGTGTTTTGGGTTTAGTCCCTAAACCCAAAATCCCTAAATCCAAAATCCCAAACCCTAAACCCTAAACTCTAAACCGTTCGTGTAACCATCCAGGCTTAGCTTGGATGGCCACTAGGGCTCCCTGTGAAGCGGGAGGTCACGGGTTCGAATCCTGCCATAGGCAAACGAACTTAATAGTGGCCCCTGACAAGAGGGTGCTTTTCCTGGCACGGGTGATATCTGGGTTGCCTGCTGCCCCAAGGTTTACGCGCTGCGCGGAGGCCAATGTGCCTATTCGTAGTAGTGGTTCCTCGGTTACCAAAAAAAAAAAAATACCGTTCGTGTTAAAAACTCAATCTAAACCCTAAACCCTAAATTTCTAAACCCTAATATCTAAACCCTATAAACCCTAATATCTAAAACTTCAACATACGCTCGAAAAACACGATAATTGTTATATTTTACTTCTTCGAGCGTTTTTCCGCCAAAATAAAAGCATTTATCACAAAGTGTCTTTATTAAATGTTCATATTTTCATCCAATCTATAATGTTCGTGAACAAAGTTTTTTCAAAAAACGAAAAAAAAAAAGTTTTGCTTCCCCCGCTCCCCCCCGATTGGTTACTTCCCTCTTGATCCTAATATATATATATATATATATATATATATATATATATATATATATATATATATATATATATATATATATATATATACAGTGGCGGATCTAGGATGGGTAGTCACTGGTGTCACCGGTTAAAACCCTAAAAAAATTTCTACTAGATGTCTTATTTCAATGGTGTCACCCAAAAAAATGTACACTATCCAGTGGTGTCACTAGTTAAATACCCAAAAAATTTCCACTAAATTGCGTATTTCAGTGGTGTCCCGTGCCACCACTGAACACTATATAGGTCCGCCCCTATATATATATATATATATATATATATATATATATATATATATATATATATATATATATATATATATATATATATATATATATATATATATATATATATATATATATCACATGAAAAATACAAAAGTACGTCATTCAACATAAGAAAAGAGATGTGAATTCAAGTTCACGTAATATGTCTCATCACTTTACATATTTTGTTGCTATAGATATATTCAGATTTTATATTACATGAATTCACTACAACAAATACTTCAAATAGACACGTTTATTTTGACAATTGTACACACTTTAAAGAGTTTGGATTCATTAAGTTCACACTTAAATGGAGTGTGTAGAAAACAGGCGTAGTAAAATTATCAATAATCATAAGCGTGACTATATAGACTAATTTCACTCACTCTTAAATGTGAGGTTTGGGAGTAATTCTTCATGCTTTAGAGCGTGAGAATCTGAAGTAGATTCATCACACCCAAAAATGTGAGGTAATTCCTCAGTCTTTTAAGCGTGAGCAATTTATTGAGGATTGCAACGCTTCTTCACACCTCTAAATGTGAGGATTATATATACACACACACACACACACACACACACACACACACTTAAATAGCAGTATAGCACAAAAAAGAGATAGAAGTCAAGTAACACAAGTTACATCTGCCTCAACATTTCTCAACATTTCAGGCTGTTTCTTGTGATTTATACATCCATATATCATTATATTTTGTACAATTACATCAAATATTCAAATACACTCAAGAAGTCTAAAACTACTACTTGTCACAAAAAATTCTAAAACGAACACCGGTCACAAACGCCCTACTCCATCGCGTATTTTCTGCAACAAAAACAAACAGGTTGGAAATGGTTTTGCGTTCCTTATAAAACGTAAAAAATGCATTTTACCTATTAACTTTCATCTCTTTTGCATCTCTTACTTGACCCATAAACATCTTCACAGATTCAAGATCAGTGTCAGGGTTATTCTTTCCCTGCAAATCAGCATAAACAATGTTATACTTCTCATTTATACCAAATTAATTTAAACAACGTCCAATATATTAAAAAATACTATCACCTGAGAAGCAAGAACATGCAACAGTTTTTCGACTTCTGATCCATGTAACAGTATGTTATCAGGTATCCAAAAGTCCTTCAAATTTTCAGCTTCAGAATCACACAGTAAGGTTCCAATACTGCAAAAATACTTGATTAGCATTTAGTAACATAATATCTAGTTGAACTTTCGATTCAACCTCAACAAAAAGTGAGAAACAAAATCAATATAATATTAACAAGCAAAATATTCTCTACTAGATCATTTTTTTCCTAAAGACGAAAAAGTGGTTGGTACTTATTGTTGTAATACAATTGTTTTTTAATCATCTTATAAATAAATTATGAATTCCAGGAAATAATAATAATAAAATGACTAAAAGGAAAATTCTATAGGTAAAGCAAACCTGACTCCGCCTGTTTAAGCCCCTACTAAAATGAACCAATTCAACCGAAACCCAATAACCTGCTCATTAAGCCACCTGCAGGGTTCAACAACTATGGATAAACAGAGTCAAATATGGAATCAAAAACTTACAATTGTTGAGCGAAAATGACTAAGTAGATTGTGTTTGTGCGCAATAAAAGTGAACTTAGCATGGAGTAGTAACCCACGCAAGTGATATTCCTTAGCAGACCTATACGAGCAAAATCCGGTATCAAAGGTTTATATTGCCATAAATATAACGTGTGCTGAATCTTTACCTTGCATCAATTTTCAAAACCTCCTTAACGCACTCCAAAGCCTTTGTTGAATTTGCCAAGTCTTGATAAAACTAAAAAAAATAAAAAAATAAATAAAAAAGAAATAAACATTCACACTTCAGAATCTGTTGCTATTATAACCCATAAAAAGCCACGAGATGGTTCCAGGCTTCGAACATTTGTGCCTGTGTAAAAGAGAATAAAGTGATTCGGCATCTTATGAATACCTGAGCTAGATGACCCCATGCCTCAAGAAACTTTTAAGACCTGGTACGAGACTATCTTTAAGACCTGGTACGAGACTATCTTTAAGACCTGGTACGAGACTATCTTTAAGACCTGGTAACCTTAATGGCTGCATAGAAATCCTTAACCTTAGAATTTACAATTCCTGCATCGCTTTCAATTCAATGTTAGTAGCATGAAAATATTGTTAAGACCTGTAAGAGACTATCTTTAACATAATCAAAATGACTAAGTTCGCCACCATTGTGTAACCTAGGCGAGATTCATGCTCAAATGAAGTTGTGTGTACGAGAAATCCCTTGCATCCGCAAGACCATTTGCACCTAAAAGTGAGACAAATTTAGAAATCACATCTATAAATTGTAATTCTACTTCATGGACATATGAAGAAAAGCATCATCGCCAATATAGAAATCGAAATACAAAGGAAAAGATAAGTTGTAGGGTGAGATTCATGTTCAAATGAATGGCCATCAGTTAAGCATATAGCAAAGAGGAACCCTTGTGGTTGGATTGCTACTTCATCAGGAGAGACTTGTATGAAAGTGAAAATCTCAGCAACATAACCATGACAACATTTACCACATGACCTGCATCATTTGTATCACATTGAATGAAGTCACACTAATACTAATTCTGACATAAAAGCAGAAAGACACCAACATAACGCAAACAAGCATACTACACAATTTGATGATCCTTCTGGTCAAATCCATTTAGTTCTCTTTGATTCCATAATCCTTACACAAATCATCTAGATACATATACACATAGTAAAATTTTAATCGAGAGAATGATTTACAGTTCAATTCATACACATTGCTCAAAGTTTCTGAATCATTACAACATCAATAGAGTGTTAGCTTTGAACTTTAAAAATACAATAGCAATTAATTCCCTAACAATCAAACTGATAGCTTTGAAACCTGTTTGCGGCATAATATGAGAAAGCAAATAACACATGATCCTATTTGAGACATCAATTAAAATTCCACGTACAAATTAAGAAAAAATTACTTTGAAAACCTAATTAAAATTCAACATAATTGAAAGAAATGCACCAATTACTCAAATATACAAGTTACTAACAACATCAGTTTAATCGAAACCCTAACTAAATAAGTTATTTGAACGGATGAAACATAATCGAACATATAACAGATCCGAAGAACGACATGATGAGTCTACCTGTTCGTATCAGCTTTTATTTTGAAAGGAACACTTGAATTGATGAACAATTTGATGAGCGCTATCAACTTCATATCCATCATGAACGAATTCGTCGGCGGTATCTTATACGAATTCATCGGCGATATCTTATTCAAATCGAATAGAACTTACAACCTAATTTAGCGATTTCGTTTAGGGTTTAGGAGCCTGGTCTGGAGCAGAACTCGATTTATTATTGTGATTGTGATTTAAATTAAATTAGGGCATTTGGTTTATGTGCGTATTAGTAACTGTACAGGGGGAGGGGACCAAGGATAAGGATACTTTGGTATCATTATTTGTAGGATATGTGTGTATTTGGAATTATTGTTTCTCTAAAATTTTCTTCACACTTGTAAATGTGCAGTTCTTTATAATTTTCATCACAAATTTAGGCGTGTAATTTTCCTTGTTTTTTGTTCACGCTTTGAAACATGTATTTCTTTTCCATACGCTTTTTAACGTGTATTTTACTTCCATTTTTTTCACATTTTTGTATGTGTAATTTACTTTAATTTTACTCACGTTTTTAGTTGTATTCATATTTACGCACACCTATACATGTGAAAGATTTGTTAGTACATATTTAAAACCGTAGAAAATTTTACAACATTTATGGGTGTGGAAATATATAAAAATTAAGTACACATTTGATGCAAACGTGAAGAAAAAAGCGTGCCGAAACTACATTTTTGTTGTAGTGATTGTTTGAGCCTCATGTATTCCTATTTTAAAAATCTGAAAGTTCCTGGGTCCACTCTGCTGAATATCATGGTTTCTGAAACAATAAACAAACCAAAAATCATTATAATTATAATTATAATATAATCTAACTTTAAGAACAATACTATTAAACAGTAACCTCACTTATATGTTCAACAATGAGACCAATACCAAATTCTATAGATCTGGTAATAATAAAGAATGATTAAGCATATCAATTCAGCACAAACCAATACATAAATGACATACATTTGGCCAAAGTACTCACCATAAGGTTGATTTTGAACTCAGCTTTAGCTTTGTAAGAGCAAAGTTGAGAGCCCTAGAACATCAACTCTAATCCGAGCTTTAGATTGTCCAAATAGGTTGGTGTTGAGCTCAGCTTTTGGGTAAACCCATTTGTACTTGTGTGGGATCAGTTCTTTCAAATATAATAGCCTGAAAACCAAATATGTCTACATAAGAGTTTGAAACTACAAAAGTAAAGCCAATGTTAATGAAGTATATTTTAACAAAAATGTATTCGAACTATCTATCACCATATCAACCTGTAGCATCAAAAAATATATTAACTAGAAGTTCATAAGAGAAAGGTTTCAGTAATGAGTCGACGAATTTGAGTAAAACGCAGGCCCTTATTATATGGGTCGAAACATATCAGTTCATATATGAATAGCTCCAGACACTAATAGTTTAGTACTTGTAGGCAATAAATGATTTAAATAAATAATATGTAACTTGTGTTCAGACTTTTGGATGTTGTTAGCATAAAAGATATAGTTTAGGCAGCTTTCGACCCATTTGACCACTTCAACCCATTGAAGATACATTTTAACAAATTTACCTACTTAAACACCATCAGATGATGAATGTTTAACTAAAGTTCAACATGCAAGACATTACTAAAACAATATAAGTTCTACACCAATTTTCAGATTCTACAATCTTAAACACTTTAAGTTCTCCATTTGGGTACATTGTTTCTTTTGAAATGTTGAGCTTGCACTATATAATCACAGAGTTGACAGAATACCATAGAAATGCATTGCAATATAGTTCATAATCAGGCAACCCCATAGTCTTTCTACTTCTACCAAGATGAAATATTAGTGCGAATTTCATATTGAATCTTAAGAAATGTATATAATAAAAACTTTACCTGATATCATCAACCATCAGTCTAAGATGAGGACCTGTCCTGATTTCCTTTGATCACCAGCTTCAATCGCAAAACCATAAAAAGAATACAAAGAAAAGCTATAACTCAAAACTAAAGTACATAACTAAACGAAAGAAACCTTTATTAATCAGTGCCCCGGAGGAGCAAAACATAATTATTACAGTACCATGCAACACAATCACACTGCAAAATAGAGTTAAATAGACATATATCTATACATACATCTTGGAGATCATTTAATCATGCATCCTTTATAGTTACATGTAATGAAGCATCGACACATGTCATCGTATACAAGAGTTATATAATTATCAGTTAAAGTTGATCAAATTGCTAATTCAAATAATTCATCATATCAACAAACATACGATCTAATGATTCACCGATCATCATTCGAATAGTTATGAACTAATGATGACTTGAATAGAAATTACCACATAATTGAACACACGAATACCTGTAAGAAAGTTGATGAATTGGAGTTTTAGTAGTATCAGATATCGATAGTAATTCTTCAACCTGTAAGAAGAATAACATTGAAGAACCATTAGTATTTGATAAGCTGTAGTTTCGATCGCGAGCTTGTCTAACTAGGGCTCGAATCACAAGCATCGTTGCATTGGAGTTTGATTAATAGTAATCGCCAGATTAGGTCTTGAACGGCGTACGTGGAGATATATTGTAATCGATTTAGGGTTTAATTTGTCGAATATTTCGAATTAAGGATGGATTGATGAATGTCGTCGATTTGGGGACTGAATTACCTCGATCCTGTATTTAGAATTCAACAAATTAGGGTTTCGTTGGTAAAATTTGTTGAATTAGGACTTCATTTGCAAAAAAGGATCGAATAGAATGGGAAGCCTCTGTTGAACTAATATCGTAACGGAGTATGTAGTATTTATATATTTACTAGATTTATGAGCCCGTCCGTTGGACGGGTACTCATCCGAAAACATTATATAATATTTTTCGGGCATTTTCCTAATAATTGGTGTGCGTTTAATTTGTAAAAGTCAAAGAATAAATATAAATAAAAGGTTCAAATATCAAAATATGTTTTCGCACAGTTCTTCATAGCACAAGTTTACGTTACTGATTCATGTAAACATGCAATAGATAAAAAGCGTGTTCCTTGTATTGGTAGCGCAATAAACATTTTGTGCTTGCCTTGAGTCGATTTTGTTGTTTGAAACGTTTGAATCCATAACTCACATAATATAAAAAAGTTCATTGAAAGAAGTAAATTTACAGTTAACAAACTAATATAGGTAATGTTAAGTCACAGTAGGTTGATCATTGTAGCCCATATTCGTCCTTATAACAAAATCCATCAAAGCTTTTAAGCCATTATTTGATCAGAATAAGACCAAAAGCCTGAATGCCCAATTTGTTGTGTAACAACAACACTTCTAAGAAATTGAATGTTTTCGGTCAGATCCTTTGATAAAAAAAAAAGTATCTAATATGTTGGTTTTGTTTACCCATAATTAGTTGAGTGAATATTCACATTCAACTAACTTTTTATTACCTACATACATAATATAAATATAAGTGAAGATTAAATTTTACAAATTGTACATGTAAGTGGATTTATTATTACTAAGCACTCATAATCAAATAACACCAAAAACACAAACAACCAAAGCTTGGTCACTAAAAGATAGATACACAAAAAAGTAACTACAAGGTAACTTTATGGTTGTAGTTCTTTTTACGAATTATAAATAGAGTCAAAAATAGGCAACGATTGTAGATGAGTCGGCTCAAACATGTTTTGTCCCGTTTACCCAACTGACCCGACTTGCCCTTACAACCTCAAATATTCACGCCTAAAAAACTATTTGAAATTTTGAGTCTAACTTATTATTGACCTCTTTGCACGAATGCAACTTTCATTCGATAAATCGTGTATAGCAAAAAATTATTTGCCGACCCGCCCAAGTTGCAACCAATGGTACTCTCTCATTTTGTGAAAGGCCCAACTTCACTTTCTAATAATCTTTGCAACAGAAAAGGAACATTTTAATATAACAATGAGAAGCAAAAATGATATGATCTATTAGATATAGCTTAAAGCAAATTAGTCACACAAATGAATAAACCATATTAATAACTAAATATAAAATTAACAAAATAATAATTGTTGTCAACCAGAGCACACCATTTTGCTAGTGTGATCAACTACCTCAAAAACTATATACATATGTGTCCAGAGATTTATTCGAAGACTAAGAACAAAGCCCATTCCCTTTCAACTAATTTTTGTATTTAATTCGTGTGATATACTGTGAAAAACCATAACCCACATTGTCATCCTTCAAAAGTTAATGGGTCAAAATGACCACTTTTAGTATAAATGCTACATACACAATGCAATTAGCAAGAAGTCAGATAAACTGCCCACATTAACCTATATAGTCAAGACTCATATCACCATATACATATACAAGCTAAAAATATACAGGAAAGTGTTTTAACTGTTGCGGACTTGCTACATTCAACAATAGTGGCAGCCTTGATATGAAACGTATACACTAAAGCGTCAAAAAACTGTTGTCGTGTTACGGAACTCTAAAGAACTAATCCTTCTTCTTGTTGGATGAGCTGCTTTGTTTTTCGAAATCTGGAGAAACATCAGTCATTTGGCTGCACGTTGGGATGCGCTACCTTTTGCTGCATTTGATACTTCAGATTGATCTGTGTGGGGTGGTGTTGTCATTGTGGTTTGTACTGGTACGTATAAAATGAAATGGCATATGAAATAGGGTCTGATCTTTTGTTGGCAATGGATGCAGGTCAAATAATTAAATTTAAAAGTGAAAAACACCAACACGAAAGCCTTTTACAGGCAAAGCTTCTACAAATCCTCAAAAAAACACACATGAACAAAAACATGAATCTTGACTTGATGAGAGTAGCAACATATATGTTGACAGAATATGACACCTATACTATAATGGAACTAAAAATTACCATCACCAGATAGTTCAAAAGATGCAAAATAATGAAATTAGCAACATATGTTAACATTGAGTCACATCAGTTGCATTACAAAATTTAGCAAACATATGAGATACCACAAAACTTGAATGGCATTCAACGTAAATTAATGTGAAGCATAGTAACAAACAAAAACCACAAAAGTCAACACCCGTGTGACTCTAGAACCCGTTCAAATGATAGACCAAAAATCGAAAAAAACATTAAATCTTACATACACGACCTATATCTATACTGCTAGTCTAGACGACAACACACTAAAACGTTCGAGCGGGTATATAGATAACAGAAGTACAAACTGACGAATGGGTTAATATTGGTCATTATATTCATAAAGTCAAACGGAGATAAAAAGGTTAGCTGAAAAGGGTGGATGATTATTCACATTGTATTTCTTATGTATATAACCTTCTAAACCATTCAATTTTTTATAAGAGAATATCATTTTTGTAATCACACAGAATACTATAAGAAGTGCAAAATTTTTGAGCAACAAATGTTTCAGTCAACCCGACCCATTTTGGCCTATACAAAACAGGACCCAATATCAAACTAAACACAAAAAATCTTATACTATTAAGGTGTATGACGAAGAAATCGTGAAATTAATTGAGGACAAAAGAGTATAGCGTACCTCGTCAGTGCAAATGCTTCACATATAGGCATTCGTGAAACACACTATCCTCAATAACCATCTAAGATTCTAAACTAATTTAACTACCATGTACCTTTGGAGCAAGACTGGTTAGCAGGATAACTACCATGTTTTACACCTATAGACAATAACCGAAAGTTAGCTCAGATAAAAAATATATTCTCAAACGCATACAACACCATTACCTAATTAATAAAAGCATCAAACGGTAGTTACCAAATGGTACATGCCGCACTCTTCAGTCTCAACCTCAAATTGATTCACATCTCATAATTTGAAATTAAAATTAAAATATATAAGTAGATTAAGAACGCATACCTGCATAGACGATTCGATGATGACTTGATTTTAATTTATTTCACATCCAACTGATGTGTATCAAAATTCGATTGATTTGTATCCCTAAAAATCTAAACTTGATAAAAAGATTACATACCACATATACATATCTAAGATAAATTAATAATTTCATTCTATGTGACATTTCCTCGAACACGTTATGTGCGAAATTTGAAAAGCACGAAACCTAAGAGATAAAAGACATCAATTGACATACCTTTATTCACCCATTTGAAGCTCCTTTGTTCACCCATTTGAAGCAGGTGTCTACGATGGTGAAGGAAGGAAGAAATCATCAACAAACAAACCTGAAGATCAACGATGAAGATGAGAAATTCAGAAAATATTGAACTGAAATTTGATCAAATTAACATCAACGATGAGAATCGATGATTAAAATGATGAGATCTGACATACCCTATCAGGTGTAACACTTTGATTTTGGTTGAAGGTAGGTTTTACGCTACTGTGTTTATTTAGGATTTCAATTGGGACGCATGACTATTGATTGATTGTTAAACACCAACGAATCGGAGATGGATTGAAGATGAAGATTAAATCAAGCGAAGCGTGGTTTAATTAGGGTTTAAAAATTCTCAATCAGAGATGGATTGAGAAGGATGGGTAGTTTTCAATATTTAGGAGAGGAACGGTTTGAAGATAGGGAAAATAGTGGTTTGATTTAATCCGTGTTTGTACACGGACGCGTGTCAGATCTACAAAATTAGTGATTTATTTAATTCAAAATTCTGAAAAAATTGTATTTTGTGAGGATGAATACACAGCTGACACGTGGCGGATTTATGCTTGTGATTTATGTATATAAAAACGATTTATTTATTTATATTTATTTATTTATTTATATTTGTGGATTTGTTATATAGTCACGCTTTGAAGAAACGTTTATTTTCACCTGTTGATTCTTCACCGCTCAAAACGTGACTTTTATTCTTCACGCCCAAAAGCATGAATATTTAGCTACAATTTTTCACGTTTATAAACATGATAACATTTATTCACACTCGTATCCGTGAACATTTGTGTTCACACTCATAAGAGTATATTTAATTACTGAATATACGTTCTTCACAATAACAAATGTGTAAACAAATACAGCTCGTATAAGTGTGAGTATTCTTAAATATATTTACACGCTTGGGACAAATGTGAATAAAAAAGCGTGCTTAATCAAATAATTTGTTGTAGTGCAGCTGGCCTATATGAAACCAAAAAGTACTTCTAATATACTTAAAACCAATTTCTATCAAGATACAACTTTATCCAATTAAAATGCTTACAACAAAGAGAATCATTTATGTATAGACCCTTTTCTTCTAAACTCCAGTACTGCTTTTTTGATTTTTTGACAATAATCAATACATCCAAGAAACACAAATAACTATAAGACTGATATCCTTCAATTTTTGTAAGCTTTACACTTTGAAAACAATAAAAATAAGAATGGGAGTTTCAACAATAGAAAAAGGTGTGCTTAAATTGGTGCATCCCGGTAGGCACGTGGAGTATCATCGAAGATCAATAACAGCTGCTGAAATCATGAAGAAGAATCCTCGACACAGAATCACTCGCCCCGACTTTTTTAAAAATCCTGATATTGTCGTTCGTCCTGAATCCGTTATGGTTCCGGGACAAGTGTTTTACATCGTCCCAAACAAAACCGTGCATTCTCTGATGAAAAAGATAAGTCAAAAAGTTGACCAACCCTCTCCACAACAAACCGAGTCTCCAAACACCGGTGAAGACTACAAACATAGTTCAAAACAAACCTCGCCATGTAAATTATGGGCAGGAACAACACCATTGTACAGTTTTGGGTTGAGCTCGTGTGACTGTACTGACTCGTCACCTCAGGTTGAAGAAAGGCCTCAAGGATCTGTTTTAGATGACGTGGTGGATGATAGTTTGACTTTGACTTTTCTAGCTAGAAACTATTATCTGAATTGTAACAGGTCAACAGTATGGTCAATGCCTACAGATTATGGTGAACAACTAAGGAGTGATAAACAAGTAATGAATTTGAAATCCTGCATGAAGAAAGACGGTGGTGTTCCTGTTTTGCCCAACGTGAGAGTGACTTTTGATGTTACTACAATGATCAAAATATAGATCTTGATGTTACTAAAATGAACTTGTTAATATTCATTACTCCATTTCTGCAAAACACGGCAAGAAATATAGATCTTGATGTTTCGTAAGATTGCGTTAGTAAAACAGAACATTATACTGTTCTTTGCATTATAAGATTTGAAATTTCAAGATTCTAATGTTCTAGGGCAATTAGTGTGTATTACGTCACGCAGTTGGGTAACGGGTCAAAATAGAGTCACAACAATTTGGGTCATGGCGAGCCACTAACACTTATCCATCATTTCGTTAAAATAAATAGTCAGTGTGCTTAAACTTATCATATGATAACAAAAACTATACTGATACAATAATTTAGCTACGTTTTTAATAAAGTGACTCGAGAGGTTACGAATCAGAATATACTTCACGTGACTTCAGAGTTTCGACCCGTTTGACCTATGTGAGCCGCTTTCTTTTAGTTAAACCTTCTAACTTAAGATATTTGATCTGCTACAAAAATAACCAACACTGTCCATTTGTATGTAAATGGGTCAAAATTGCTACCTTTACCAACTACTAACAAGATAAAGGCCGCGAAAAGTGTATATACAATCCTGGAGAAAAGAAACATGATGCAATTATATATGGACCATAAATTCACTGATTAACAATAAATACAAAAAGAAAAAAAAAAAGTTAAACAAATTACTTCATTCTGTCCTCACAGTTACCTTAGACTCTGTTCTTTGTGAATTTCTGAATATTACCTCCCAAAAAGAACAAGATACTATTACTTTACAAAGTTGATTTTGAGGAAGCGTATGATTCGGTGAATTGGAATTATTTATTCTTTATGTTGTCTTCTCTTGGTTTCTTTAAAGTGGTCCACGGTTGATCCGCCACGACTGCTGGTGCACTGGCAATTTCGGGTGTCACCAAGCTCAGAATAGTATAAGGCATTTTTAAGCCGTAACTGCTCGATGTATAAAATGTGAACTATTGATTGAAGCGGAAGTCGATCGTAATTATAAGCAAATGGGTCGTAATTACCACCTAGAATTTCGAAGTACTTGGTTTGTATCCACAAACGGGTCATAATTACCACCTAGAGTTTGGAAGTACTTTTGGTCATAGTGAGCTGGGCTAGATGGTGCAGGTCCATGATGCAAGTGAAAGGAACCACGTAGTAGTTGATACATACACTATTGCATATACATACAAATCCAATAACACGAATTAGGCTTGATATCATCTATGTATACATACTTTACTATTTCTAATTTGGCTTATGTAAGTGAAACAGTGACAAATGACACAAATATATCATAATATAGTACAATACGGAGTAACAGATAGGCGTTTTGAAAATAATAATGTAAAACAAAGTAAAATGAAGTTCAAACTCAAGAAAATACATATAACATTGTATTATAAGTACTAGCAAACCAAAGATTTGCACCAAGAGTATTTAAAAAGATTCGCATAATGTGTGCCAACTCCCAATTCAGTGTCCACATAGAGAGAGTTCCATTAGAAAATTTGATGGGATCGTTACCATGACATCATCGATTGGTCACACTCCTGTAACTATAATATAACAAGAAAAAACCATTAATTACAATCTTTACATAATAAACTTAACAATCTAACCTTGACACCATAGTCTAAGTAAGAAAAGGGTGTTTTGAGAGAAGATACGTAATTAGCCCGTCAACTGTTATCAGCATAGCAGTATCTTTTTTCACTCAAACATTACGAAATATATTATCTATTAGTTATGTTACGCAATCTCCGATACCGAAATATAAAAATACTACTGTAGTAGTATGATTGAAACAGAAAATTCATGATATTTAAATGGCAACTTACCTTTTTTGTTAACTCTGGAAACTGTAATTATCTTCTCTTCTTGTTCTTAAGTTCCTGTTCAAAACAGAACATACCATAGATATCGGCCAATTAAATCGAAATAACTATGTTTAAGTGATTAGAGAATTTTTATTACCTGATTAGCTTTTTGTGCCATACTGACTTTGACAACGGCATCATTAATGGAATAATGTCCATCAAGTGGTACATCTTCCACAAACTTGAGCTTGGGTGTTTCATGGCTTCCATGTCCCCACATCTCCATTTTAAGACAACCAATTAATTCTACTTTCACTAATGATGGATATCTGATGCTACTACAACTGCCCGAGTAGAAGCTATTGACTTCATATAAGCCAACTAACCTAATAGTGGTAAGGCAAGGGAAGACAACTTCATCCGTTTCAGTTTCACCCCAACTCACCTCCTCCAGATTTATACAACATCCAACGTAGACCTCCTTCAGTGAGACAAGACCTTTCGCGACACTCAATGGAAATAGTCTTACTAACTTACCACAACGAGAAATGTGAAGGTTGACTAGGTTAGTTAGACTTATAAATTCATCTGGGCATTTCCATAGAACCTCTAACTTATCTAGGTCTATCAAAGTCAAGTCTTTAACTTCCCTTAAAAACTTTTCATTTGCATTCCCTCCCCAATCACATGTATCCACTACACATGTAACATTCTTACAGCTATCCAAACAAATACGTTCTGTATTATTGAAAAGTTCTTCATCTAGGTCCGGTATGACGTTATTAAAGTTTTCTATTTCACTTAGACTTATGTTATTAGGACGACTTACCTCAATTAGCTTTTGCATCCGTAAGATTGGAAACACATGATTCTCCATGTTCAAAGCTAGAAGACGTTCTGAAGTCCAAGGGTACTCAAAACTATCATCCCTTCCGATATTAATTGCAAATACTTTGAGTTTATCAAAATTAAAAGCTTCAGGAATGTCACGAAGACTTGGCACTTTTAATACCAAAGATGTGAGCTTCGACAAACAGTTCACCGCAACAAGACACTCGTGAACTTCTTTGCAATGGACCGGGAATTGAATGCGTAACTCTTCCAGCCGCCTGAGCTTCGAAATGACATCTGGTGGTATACCAGATAGCTTTTTACAATCTATAACTTCAAGCCGCCTTAAGTTAACCAATTGACCAATACATTCAGGAACTTCTTCGATATCAGTAGAATTGAGAATTAGAATCTCAAGGCCTTTCAACTCACCTATTATACTAATTTCACATATAGAATTATTTCCCTCAAGATTGAGCATGCGAAGTTGTGAGAGCCTAGCTAATGACTGTGGGAGGGATGAGATCTCATTATTAGCCAAATCTAAAACTCCGTTTTTTATTCCTTCAATAAATTCATCAGAAATAGATTCCAAATAATTACCCTGCAAATAGGCAGCTTCAAGATTTGGGAAGCTAATATTATCTTCAGGAAGCTTACTTATTCTATTGTACATCAACGAGATCCCCGTGTAACTTTGTTGGATGTTGTTTCTTGGCAACCATTCAGTCAAACCTTTCCAAGCCATCACCAGAAAATGATTTGTACTACCTTCATTTGCAATTAATAATGCCATATCACGGCAAACATCATGCATTCTGATGTAGTATTTTGAATCATCATCCCCCTTAGCTGCATCCAACAACAAACCATAAGACATGAGGATATTCACTGCATTTTGAACAGTGCTTCTCACATCCTCTATGCTTTCAATCTCCTTAGACTTTTCCAAACCTACCCTGTAAAGTACCAAGTCTTCCACCAAGATATTACAGTCTTCCGGGAAAACACTACACTGTAAGAAGCACCATTGCGCTTCATTTTTAAGATAATCATAGCTTAGCTTCAAACGGTCATATACCGTTTCTATTGCTGCATTGACATCTTTGTTTTTCAAAGCATTTTTCTGTAACTGAGTTAAAGTTGCCTTCCATGAACTGATACCTTTGTTTTTCAAAGTTTTTCCAATCACGTCAATGACCAGTGGCAATCCACCGCATTCTTTAGCAACCTCCCTTGCAACTGAAGCCAAATCGGTGTCGGTCTCCAATCTGTCACCAACAACATTTTTGAAAAGAATCCATGCCTCTTCATGTGGCAAAGACTTCACACGGATTACACTCTGAGCATTCATATTCTCACACACCTTTTTGCTTCTAGATGTCAATAAAATTTTGCAGTTCTTGAGTTGGATACCACACGGAATGCACAATTTATCTAAATTGAATTCCTCCTCCCACACATCATCTAATATGATTAGAATCTTCTCACCTTTCATAATTCGCTTTCTTGCAATTTCAGTATCCTTTAGGATCTTTTCAACATCAAAACTTTTAGAGACAGTTGTAAATGCAACATCAGCAAACATACTCTTTACTCTTGAATTAACTTCCTTGGCCAATGTAGTTTTTCCTACACCTCCTACACCATAGATTCCGATAATTTGTACGCTTTCATCTTCAATAGCTGCAATGATATCCCCCAAAGCTGAATTTTGGGTAGTAATACCATCAAGATTCTTGTTTTGGTAGACATCTAGTTGGCGAGGTGCACGAGTATCAATCGCAATCTCACAATTGTCATAAGTCGTGCCACGTACCTGGAGCTCCGTAAGAGGAGCAATCGTCTGTGTTGCCATCTTACCGTAATGATGAAGAGTGCTCCAGTTACCACACAAACCTATTCCAAAGCAAGTCTTCTTTGCGTTAGCTTCTTCTGTAAGAAATTCTCGGGCCGTTGAAATTCTAGTATCAGCATCGTTGACCCAGTCTTCCACACGAACCACGAGTGTATCTCCTTTATCTTTGGCTATTTGTTTTTTTTGTTGAATCCTCCCTTTCATCTCTTCGAGCTTTTGAACTTCATTTCTATAATTTTGAACACGTTGTTCGCAATTCCACATGTAACCAATCTCCCTCTTGGCAACAACACACGTCAAGTCCATAACTTTTTCGATGACCTTCGCTGCGATTTCCATAGCTTTTCTCTACTAGTGGGTGTTTAATTATAGATGGAATTAAAAGTTTAGAAAATGATGGATGGTTGTGTTGTACAGTAGATGGTAGTGACAATCTCGGTGTGTTTGAGTTGTATGTTTGAAGGGAATTAAGATAGATGAAAATGAACAAGATGTACAAGAATAATATGGAAACATAAATCAGGAAATACTAAAACAGTGAAATTGGAATGCATTCATTATTGGTGTAATTATTTCTGATTGATCATATATATATATATATATATATATATATATATATATATATATATATATATATATATATATATATATATATTTTTAATTATTACTATTAAAATTAGGAAGCCTTCATCAATAAATGAAGGAACCTTTAAACCGAATACAACCAATCCAAAAACGAAATGCCTCGCGAAGAGCAAACTTGCTAGGCCCATAACCGAAACTAGAAAACTCTAACCAAACCACAACGAAAAGAAACAACTTCTAACCAAAACTATATCGGACGAAAGGAAACAAACAAACATAACAAGACTAAACTATATGACAAAAAAAAAAAAAAAAACCAACAATACTAAACCAATCAAAGATCAAATTAAGTCGCCATTGGAACTACCCTTCCGATTCCTCTCATCCGGTCGTGATGTCATTCCATCAACCTTATCAATACGAAGACCTTTCGTTTGCCGATTAGAAAAAGAATAAGTCAAAACATGTAGTAAATAAGGTCTGATTGATCATATCACGCGAGACTAATACATGTAATTATTTCTATGAATGGTCACATCACTGGAGCCTATGTTTTTAAATGGGGGAACATAAACGGGGAATAGTCAAGCATACTTTATCTTTTCTTTTATACCGTAGCAATGGTTAGGTGGGATAAACTTATTACGAAGAATTCCATTATTTATTTAGATCCTATTTAGTAGTGATGGGGTAAGGGTTTTTGTGGGGTATAGTGTTGATGTGATAGAGGTGACGGGTTGACGGCGTGATAGAGTTTGTAATGGTAGTTATTGGTTCCACATTTTTAATTTATTTTTAATTTTTGTTTGAGTTTTTTATTATTATTATTATTATTATTATAGTAACAGATTTTATATTTTTCAAATTTATATTTATATTGTTCAGGGTCCAAATTGCATTTTTTGATACTTTATATAACTATTTTATAAACTCATATAAAGTCCAGGTACTTAATGTGTAAATAAATTATTTCTAAATCCCATCTTTATTTCATCATCATCTTCATCGATGAAGAACCCCGGACCATCAAAAATTTTGTTTGTTTTCTACATTGAACCTTATTTTATCTTATGTCTGCGGGCGGGTAGATGTTTTAATTGCAGATGGTTTGTTTTTTCAAAGACATAAAATAAAAAAAGATCTTCAAAGGTCTCACATTAGAAGACCTAAACTTTAGCTTCTCACTTTTAAAGACATTTTATTCAACTCCTTTGTAACCTCATTCAATCCTTCCCCACCCACTTCACACATCCAGCAGCACCATCTCCGGCGGCACCACCACCTCCGGCGACACCACCTCCGACGGCACCATACTCCTATGAAGTGTATAATCAAGCAACCGATCTATTGTGTTTTTACAATATACATGTGAAATCTAAAATCAAAGAAACAAAGAATTTAAATAGAAATGAACTAGGTGGCTGATCAAATTCATAAAATTAAGCAAGTCAACAGATCAAAAATCCAATATACATTAAAGTCAACTCCCTTATGCTAATCAAGCTCATCAATCAAAAATTAGAGTATTCAACATCGTGATGGTTACAAACTTATAATGGTGTTGTGCACTTATGTTGGGATATCTTGACAATTGAAGTCATATTCTAATTTCTAAATCTGCTTTTTGAAGAAGAAAATCTTTAGATGGGTGTTTGGCTGTTTTGAAGAAGATAGAAGGATGAAAAATAAGCACGTAGGAGAAAAAATTAGATGGATGTTGAAGTAAGAGAGATGTGATAGTAGGTTGGAGAGGGGATGGTATCATAAACTAATGGGCCAATAGCCTAGTTGGTGAATGACTCACTCTAGTTGGTGAATGACTCACTCTCCCTTAGGGGAGGTGAGGGTTCGATTCCCACTAGGTGAGGATTTTCCAAATAATTGGATCAAAAACCATTCTTACCGGGCCCAAATGATCCCTTCGTCCCACGCATGCGAAGATTGCAACAATAACAATGCAGGTTCGAATCTCGGGCCTGGCATGCTGTGGGGTAATTGGTGATGGTGTTTCGCCAGGCTCCAGTGGGCTACCGGGGACCACTGGATGGGTTGACAAAGTCAACACAGGGCTAACATGTCCCTGCCGATACACATGTTTTTGCAACAATAAACTAACCTGCCCATAGTTTTAACACCACAAAGTAGTTTCCTTTTCTATTTTCTCAATCAATCAATAAATCAGAATTTAGTATATAGTACTCTCTCAGTCTCAAATCTATTGTGCATTATTCCATTTTGAGATATCCTAAATTAATTGTCCAGATTCTTTTTTAACCAATCAAAATAGATTATTCTGGAGAGAGAAGATATATTATTGGTGGAGAATGAAGTTAGTGGGATTTCCTAAAAATGCATTTTTTTGTCTAGGGACAATAGATTTGGGACGGAGGGAGTAACATAGTAAGTAAAGTATAATGTAAACAAGTAATCGTAATTGTTGATTATTAGAGTAGATTTTATTATTATTACAAGTATTATTATTATTATTTTATTAATTCAACAAATTTTAGTTCTCAGATAAAGATTGAAAATTTTATAATTCAGGGTTTTAAATTGTATTTGGCAGACATAAAAACAAACAGTCTTCAATTGTCATTCAGCAGACTTTCAGACCACATATTCTTCACAGACATGGTTCGAAGTTCTTCAGACAAAAACATCTTAAAAAACAAACGGCACCTAAAAATCATAATACAAATCAAAATCAAAATCAAGATAGAGAATGAGTTTGGATGCTTTTCAATTGATATACCATCCACCAACCACCATCGAACACGTCTCCCTCACTCCTCATTTCTCTTCCGTGAAGCAGCCATCGCGCCGGAGGAATTCTTCTCCGATCACGCCGCGTTAAGGCGCCATCAAGACGCGATGGTGATGATTTCAGGGTGTTCACGCTGCGTTAAAAAGGGTCTTACTGTATGTATTACATATAGGTAATGATAAATTCACTTCTGTTTTTATTTTTGATAAATTCAAATTTGTGCATTAACCAGTTATAGATTACAATCGGTTAATTATTTACTGTATGTATTACATATAGGTAATGATAAATTCCCTTCTATTTTTATTTTTGATAAATTCAACTTTGTGCATTAACCAATTATAGATTACAATCGGTTAATGCATAAAATATAGTGGATATATCAAAAATCAAAGTGAAAATATCACCTCCCATTACATATGGAGGATAATAATAATAATAATAATAATAATAATAATAATAATAATAATAATAATAATAATAATAATCAAGGTTGGAAAATTCGTTATTCAGGTACTCGGCTAGAGTTTTGAAATGAGTAATTGGTAATTCGGGGATTAATCAGATTGTACTTTATACATTTAAATACTAAATTTCAAAAATTATATGTGTAAATAAATAATAAAACCATAAACATTTATATATATATATATATATATATATATATATATATATATATATATATTAACGCAATTGTTTAAAATTGTCCATTTTGTGCAAAAACTCTAAGAACTGACTTTTAAATTCATGTTAAAATGTTGACCAATTTTGACTTTGACCGACTTTGTGCTAAGGTTTGAAATGACCCGTTCATATACATTATAAACGATTCACAATAGCTGATTTCATTGTGAGGTATTTGACCTCTATATGATACATTTTACAAACATTGCATTCGTTTTTAAAAGACAAACTTTCTTTACATCGAAAGTTGACGGCATGCATACCATTTCATAATACATCCAACTCTAATTGACTTAATGATAATCTTGATGAACTCAACGACTCGAATGCAACGTCTTTTGAAATATGCCATGAATGACTCCAAGTAATATCTCTAAAATGAGCAAATACACAGCAGAAGATTTTTTTTCATACCTGAGAATAAACATGCTTTAAAGTGTCTACCAAAAGGTTGGTGAGTTCATAGGTTTATCATAAACAATAAAATTCATCATTTTGATAGACCACAAGATTTAAACACAGTACACCTATCTCGTGTACAAAACCATTTTTCATAATGCTTAGCAGAGTAGGTTCGTATCCTTTTCTCCCCCGTAGGTTGCCTCGCGATTTTTTAATAACCGTACACATATCTCGTGCACAAAAATAACATACACATAACCTGTGTATAAAATCATTCTCTCGATACATAACATTCACTTTGCTTTCATTGCTTGGCTTGGTAACCGACCTTAACATATAATGCGCATCAATAATATCCCCAAAACAGAACATCTCGTCTGTATAATATATAAACCTCGAAGTACTAAACACCACACCCACTAGCTCTTCCGTCTAGTGAACATTCTGGGTGGGGGTGTTAAACCCGGTAGCTACCTTTAGGATTCGCGTGAATTAGGGCCATACCCGTTTCTAATTCTTAGGTTACCAAGCAATAATAATCAGGGGAAATATTCACAACAATTAGTGGCACTTATAACGTCCAAATAATTCAATAATAATCCACAGAACTTCTGTCTGCATAATAATTCATTCGAGGAATGTTTTGCTTGTGTCATATCGCGTCAAACATTTATAAAAGCATTTCATGTATTCTCAGTTCAAAATATATTTCAAAAGCATTTCATAAAGCAGTTGTAAAAACAGCGCATGTATTCTCAGTCCCAAAAATATAAAGAGTAAAAGGGAATCAAATGAACTCACAATACGATATTTTGTAGTAAAAATATGCATACGACGATACTGAACAACGCAAGGTTGGCCTCAGATTCACGAACCTATATCAAGTATATATATTAACACATATACTTGTAATCGAACAAATTTAGGTATTATTATTAATTGTTATTTTAGTAACTTGTACGTTTCAATAATAACTAAATTATCTATATTTATTTTTATATACATTAAATAGATAATTAATATTTATTACAAACATATTAATATAGTTATAATATATTTTTATATAGAAAATATTTATTTGATATATTAATAATAATAATGATAAAATAATAATATTAGTGTTAGAATAATAAAAATGATAATAAAAATAATAATGATAAAAATAATGATAATTCTAATAATAATAATAATGATAGTTCTAATAATAAAAATGATAATTTTTATAAAAAAATTTAGTTTCAATAATAATACTACTTACATTAAAAATGATAATAATAATAATAATAATAATAATAATAATAATAATAATAATAATAATAATAATAATAATAAAAATGAGTAATAAGTAAACTACCTCAAAGAAGTAGTCCTAAAAAATGCCCAAGTTCGGGTTTGAACCAGCGACCTCCCACTAACCCGATAATATCCTTAAGCCATTCCTCTACTGTTTCCTTTATGAATTAATTGATGCCTAAATTATTTTAACCCATTTTATTTTGGTTTCTTTTTATTCTTCTTCTAAAACATCATCATTTTCAGTCCATGATTCCTTCAGCCCAAGTTTGGAATTCTAGCCCAACAAATAATTGTATCCTCTCAGCCGAACTATCAATCTTTAAAGCCCAACTGACCCCAACTCTTAAAACGTCTTTTATTGAAGGAGAAAAAAATATAAAGACTTCTGGTTTCGAACCCATAACCTCCTGTTCAACACCATCACTCCAAACCACTTAGCTGTTACTTCTTTTCTGAAACAACTCACAGATTTATTTCTCTTAACCTTTAAATCTGGGCTCTTCTTCTTCTTCTTAAAAACCCATTTCGTAATCATCATCATCAAAACGCCATCGTGTATTATTATCATCTCATTGTACAAATAATAAACGATTATCATTATCAAACAATCACTTACCCTAAACATCATCAACTTTATTAATTAATCATGATCATATCGTGATCATCTTCGTTATTCTCGTCACAGCCATAATCAAAGTATCTTCATTATTATCACGTTTCATTTCATTATTACCATCATAATCACCATCATCGTCATCGTTCACCACAAATAAAAGAAAAAGAATATAAACAGAAACTGCAGTAACAGTTAACGTTATCATTTTCATTTACGCGAATCATGTAAAGTGAGGGAATATTACGCGGAACGCGTAATGTTACGGCTAAATTCAGGTTCCAGCTTAACTCTTACGCGAAACTTGTAGCCTTATACGTGAATCGCGTAATGTTTTGGCACAATTACTGTAGCATCATCTTCATGTTTCATTTTTTATTTTTCACCGGAGTAGCTGCAGCAGTGTTAGTTTATGATGGTTATTGTGGTTGTTTTGGGTTCTTTTTGAAACAGGAAAAACAAACGCACAGATGGTGGTAAGGTGGTGATTTGATGTGAACTTCGATGATGATAAAAATATATATATATATCACGAGTTGTAAATGGAAGGAGAGAGAGAGAGATTGTGATGTGGTGGTGATATAGGTGATCTGAATAAAATGGTGGTGGTTCAAACTAGTCAGACAGCCAAAGCAATTCGAGGATAACAATAGGGTTTATTAGTAGTAAAAAATATAGAAATAACAAGTACTGTAGGTGATGATCTTCAACAGAAGAAGAAAGTTATCAATTGCAGCAGCGATTTTGCTTGTTTTAACGTGAACAGAAAACAGAAGCAATAAGTAGTATGTTGCCTTGATGATGGCAGGTGTGTGGGGTTATAAAAGAAATATATATATAAAAAAAAATTGATCACATAATAGCATTCTATGGTTGTTTGAAGTGGATGGTGATTTCAATTGTGGTCTGGGTGTTTTTGGAATGGAAACATGAAAAATGTTGGGTGTAGCTCGATGGACAGCCGTAGCAACTGGTAGCGGTGGTGATCATTGAACCCAAACAGAAAAATAATAAGTAGAGTGGTGGTTTATGGTGTTGTTCATGGTAAGGATGGTGTCGGTTATCTTGGCTCAAAGTGTAGTAACGGCTCGACAAGGTGGTGGGTTTGGTAGTGATGATGGTGGCTCTGGTGGCGGTTGTGATAGGTGGCGGACTAGAGGATATTGGAAGGAACAAAGAGGGAGGTGATCATGGAGTGTAAGCATATGTATATAATATATCTCTTACCATGTTTACGTACGTGTATCAATATATATAAATGAGATTGGATAAAGCAAAAATGCAGTGATTCAATGATATGCATATTTAACTCAATTATCATCAATTAGGCACAGTAGTTTGAGAGACAAGTTGTACTAGTTGTCTGTAAATAGATATTGATATTCAATAATATAAACGATTGATATCTATCATAAAGTTAATAAATATAATACAATAATACTTATAATATAATTTAAAATTTAAAATGTGTGATTAAGTTAGCCGTCGTCTACTATTTCATTCGCGGACTGAATTTCATACTCCGTTGATAATTAGTGGCGGATAAAAGTCTTCTAAAAATTTCCATATTTTTAAATTAAATGTCTTTATTTATTTTGGTCATTATGGTATAAAATTCGATCATTAATTTATTAAATAAAATTTACATCAACTGTCCTTCTCAATTCTGGGTAAAATATAAAAAATGCTAAAATTTTAATAACTAGATCCTAAATACATTTTTAGTAAGTCTAAAATTTATAAAACTCATTTTCGGATCACCGTTTATTTTAAAATTATATAAGTTTGAATTTAACTTACTTAATATTGATTGACTGACAAACGAGTGCTATTATCGTTTACTAAATAAATTCGAAACCATGTAAATATATACCTTACATATATATATATATATATATATATATATATATACAAACAATTGTTGGTGAATCATCGAGAATGGTTAAAAGGGCAAATGCATTCATGTAAACTGTTCCAACGTTTTCGAGACTCAACATTACAGACTTTGCTTATCGTGTTGGAAACATATAAAGATTAAGTTTAAATTTGGTCGAAAATTTTCGGGTCGTCACAGTACCTACCCGTTAAAGAAATTTCGTCCCGAAATTTGATTGGAATGGTCATGGCTGACAGTAAGTATGTTTTCATGACACATACGAGCTGAAAATTAGAGCTTTATCATTAGCGAGTAATATGGATAAAACAATTCATTTTGTGAAGAGTACGAGTGAAGATATCACAAAAGAGTGAAATGAGTAAATGTAGGTTTGTCATATCTTTTGACGTAGATATGATTGATTTCCAGAGTTTAAGGGATTTAGAGAAAATCTTTGTAATAAGATTTGATTCTTCGATAATTAAGAAATTAGGATCCTCTTCGGTTAAATGCGATGATCTGTCTCGATTCCTCTGTCTGAGATTTCACTACAAATCCACCCTCTTTATTTCCTTTATATTTTGGAGTTTCATCCTTTTGTTTTCTCTTCCCGACTTTAAGTCAAGCAAATAATGGTCCAGAATTCGTAGGTATGAAATTTCGAATGAACATGACTAACGTTCTAAGATAGAAATTGTTATAGCACGATCTTGATTGGTTAAATTACCAGAATTCAAGAGAAAAGATAGAACTATCAAGAAATTATGTTCTTGATATGTTTATGTTTTAGATAGAATGTAAGAGTCGTGTAACATGGCATATGATGACGTTATAATCTGTGAATCATCACGTTCCATTAGAAACTCAGCATGACTTACTGTAATATAATCACGTTGATCAAGTGTCATTATATTATACTAACTCATGCTTCAGTCCCCAACATTACTTCAATAACATTCATATTTTAAGTTAAAATTTAGAAACTAAACCAGTTTCATTTCTGATGTAACACTGATATCGTGAAGAGATAAATGATTTCATATAAGAATAGTTATGAGAATATCTTCAGAAATATCGAGGATATTTATAATGAAAGATACGATGATATCTTAGAATTTCTAATATCGATGGATGATGAAGAAGATTTGTTCATAAACGTTTAGAGTCACGAGCAAGGTATTCGATAATGACTTTAGCAGATACTGAATCATTTGGATTCTTTGAAGGCAAGTTTAGTCTTTGTGATTTGTCCACAGCCTCCTTCATGATTTGCTCAATCCGTTTTCCAGTTCCAACACTTCTGAGCTTTGCCAACATACTATTCTTTATCATCAAACTTTTTGGCTGTTAAGATCATTTACAGTTTTTGCTGCTTAATTCAGCTTTTTCAACATTACGAGTATTGATTCGCAGACTGGGTGCTTCTCAGACTTTCAGAATGGAAGTTCATAATTCTAAGAGATAAATGTTATATATATATATATATATATATATATATATATATATATATATATATATATATATATATATATATATATACATATAGCTGTTGATGTAGAAATGCTGCGAGATTTCAAAATACTGATTGCTAATTCCTGGTAATTGGTATGGCAATTCTCGTTATAAGATGTGGATGAGTATTTGATAGGCTTTTAATGAACAAATATAATGGTTCTTCGGAGAGGTTTAAGCCAATGAGTAATGAAGTTGCTGGTAAATTTACTGTTAATGTGGTGGGATATAATCGGCTCTTCGGTAATGATGACGAAGGGGCAAACGTATATATCAAAATTATAATAAGAATTATTCGAATGAAAGGTCGATGTTGATTTGCAGGAGCTGTGACAAAATTGGCTAATTTGAAAAGGAATTGTAAAGTTATTTTCGGTAATATCAATGCCAAAGGAGCTAGCACAGATACGTGTGAAACGTTTACTCAGGTTCCGAGTGTTTTCAGGTGCATAACTATATGCATCAATCTTTTCTTCCGTAGATGAAGGGCGGTTGGTTCATCCTCTCGATTGAGGTGTTTTCAAGAATCATGAAAGGTTTGAACGCAGATTGTAATCGTCAAGATACAAATGAGGTTTAAGATGAAATTAAGTGGCAACTTGAAGAAATGTTTAGTTTCATATGTTATAATCAATATTTTAATTCATTTTAATTGTCCAATGTTAGTAGTCCACAGTTAGTAGTCCACAATTAGTAGCTCAACAATTCATATATAGTTTAATATATAATATTCGAATTAATTAATACATGTCGTGACCCATTGTATACAAGTCTCAGACTCGATCACAACTCAAAGTATATATATTACTATTTGAGAATCAACCTCAACCCTGTATAGCTAACTCGAGTATTACTGCATATAGAGTGTCTATAGTTATTCCAAATAATATATATAGATGCGTCGATATGATATGTCAAAACTTTGTATACGTGTCCCGATATTTAAATGCGTAAATAACAGTATTTAAATGACGATAAATAAAGTGCGTAAAATAAATAACAGAAATTAAATGACGATAATTAAAATTACGAAAATTAAAATTGCGACAAATAAATTGCGATAATTAAATTGCGATAATGTAATAGGAAATTAACAGTTAGCTAGGAACAGTTAGCTAGGATTTTGTTAGCGTGGATTCTTAACAAAATTTCTCATATTTAATTTATTTGTTTCTAACAAATTTTATTTTTGTCCAATGTTTTCTTCATTATGCCACTTGTTGGATTCTGATAAGTCAAAATCCAAATATGAAATTGAATGAAAATGATTATTCTGTGGTGAACGGATTCGTATATCTGTGGATGTAAGTAGGATAGTAAATGACTGTTGAATTAGATTCGGAGAATTTACAGTGTAACTTATTAATGTGAAATCTAAATATTCCTCGGGTATTACCTACCCGTTAAAATATTCTCATCATTAACAATTTGTACAAAAGAATTTTTAATTACAATCTTTATGAAAACATATATACATATATATTTTCTTCAGATGTAATCATGGATTTAATGAATTAATATGATATTAATCTCATTTGCTTTACCGTTAAAACAAGAATATATAATCTCTAAAACATTAGAGATTGCATAATCGTCATGAAGAACGAAGATAATTGATGTAGAACGATACGTAGAACGATGATTATACTCGAGGTACAGAATGAGATGTTGAGGCATGGATTGTTGATGGTACTGGTGCTGTTACTGATGGTACTGTTGGGGCCGATGATGTTGCTGAAGCTGGTAAATTTTGCACCATATTCTCCAAATTGATTACTCGAGCGCGAAGTTCGTTGACTTCTTCTATTATTAAGGGATGATTGTCGGTCGGAACGAGCGAATGAACAAGGTTTAGAATTTGAGATAGTATATAATCATGACGAGATATTTTTAGAAATGAGAGTGAAAATGGTGTTTCGGACAGGTTCACCGATAAGTGCTTCAGGTTCTGCGCCAAGAGGGGAATGTGGTGGATGGAAGGGATCACCTTCTTCTTGTCTCCAATGATTAAGTAAGCTACGAACCCATCCCCAATTCATCCAGAATTGATGATGGCTGATTGGTTGATCCATTCCGGTTACACTGCTTTCGGAGCTCGAGTGGAAATCCATATTGGAATGGCTGTCGGAATCCGAGGAATTTGAACTAGTTGCGAGTTCCATCTTGTATGGTTAGATAAAGGGTTTTCGGTATGAAATGATTTTCGGATATCGGATGATATTCTAATTACCTAGAATACCTATATTTAATATATAAGATCCCGTAGATTACGGAGGAAATTAAGGAAATGTGTCAGACAAGGTTTAACGTGATGGGATATGAATTTGTCTGTACACCATCTATGCAATAATTGCAATAAGACGTGTCGAGACTGAAAATGATAGGTAGATATTTTGACAAAGAATGGTAAGCAAAACTTTTAACATGCAGACCAGGTTCAAGTCCAGATTTATTAATGTATCCTAACAACTACTAGGCCGAAGTCCAGACTCATTAATGCATCCTAACAACTACTCCCTCCGTCTCATTCCAATAGTCTACAGACAAAAAACACGCAGTTTTAGGAAATCCCACTAACTTCATTTCTCCACCAATGAAATATCTTCTCTCTCCAGATCCACCAATGAAATATCTTCTTTCCTTTCTATTTATGGAAGTGGACTATCAGAACCCAAAATGGAATACTGCCCTATTGAAATGAGACGGAGGTAGTACTAGTTAGACACACTAATGCAAGACCTGGTTCGCTACGACCACCACTCTGATACCAACTGAAATGACCCGTTCATATACATTATAAACGATTCACAATAGTTGATTTCATTGCGAGGTATTTGACCTCTATATGATACATTTTACAAACATTGCATTCGTTTTTAAAAGACAAACTTTCTTTACATCGAAAGTTGACGGCATGCATACCATTTCATAATACATCCAACTCTTATTGACTTAATGATAATCTTGATGAACTCAATGACTCGAATGCAACGTCTTTTGAAATATGCCATGAATGACTCCAAGTAATATCTCTAAAATGAGCAAATGCACAGCGGAAGATTTCTTTCATACCTGAGAATAAACATGCTTTAAAGTGTCAACCAAAAGGTTGGTGAGTTCATAGATTTATCATAAACAATAAAATTCATCATTTTGATAGACCACAAGATTTAAACACAATACACCTATCTCGTGTACAAAACCATTTTTCATAATGCTTAGCAGAGTAGGTTCGTATCCTTTTCTCCCCCGTAGGTTGCCTCGCGATTTTTTAATAACCGTACACATATCTCGTGCACAAAAATAACATACACATAACCTGTGTATAAAATCATTCTCTCGATACATAACATTCACTTTGCTTTCATTGCTTGGCTTGCTAACTGATAATGCTAAAAAGGAACATATATTTAGTATCAATATCCTTCCAATATGTAAAGCTTTTAGTTGCAATTGTTCTATTTTTATGTAATATTCGTTTAAATAAATAAGTGTGAAGACAAAAGAAGAAAACGACGATTTGAAGACGCAAATGACCAAAAAGCTAAAAAGTACAAAGTACAATCAAAGTGGTTCAAATTAATGATGAGAAACGTCTAAAATTGCAAGAGTACAAGTTACGAAACGAAAAGTACGAAGATTAAAGAATTGAAAAAAAAGCGTCCTAAAACTGGAAAAGGGTCCTTAAAGCCATAGTGCACTCAAAAGCGTCCCAAAAATTGAGTTAAAAGACTTGCGCGGATTTTGGGAGTTAAGGAAAATAATTTTTTGTGCAAATTACAAATTGCAAAACGAAAAGTACAAGATATTAAATAGTACGAAAGGACGTTCGAAAATCCAGAACCGGGACCTGAGCCAACTATCAACGCCCGACTCAACGGACCAAAAATTACAAGTCTACTATGCATAAGAATATAATATAATATTTAAATAATTATATAAATTATTTATATATTATATATATTTAAATAATACGTCGACAAAGAAGAAAACAATTCAATGTGGCTGGATCCAGCTGGCCATGCGATCGCATGGCCTGGAAGAGCAAATTCCATGCGATCGCATGGGGCCAAAACTCAGGCCACATCTATAAATACCAGACTTCTGATCGAGTTTAAATACACAAAATATATATATTACTCCCTCTGTTTAAGTATAATATATATATATATATATATATATATATATATATATATATATATATATATATATATATATATAAAATATATATAGTATAGGTTAGTTTTATATTAGATTAGTTTGGGTAATGTAAATGTTATTTTACGGGTTTTGAAGTCGAAGCTCTGTCCATGTAACACTACGCGATAAATAATCAATGTAAGCTATGTTCTCCTTTTTAAATTAATGTCTCATACTTAAGTTATTATTATGCTTATTTAAGCCGAAGTAATCGTGATGTTGGGCTAAATATTAAGACGGGGTAATTGGGTTTTGTACCATAATTGGGGTTTGGACAAAAGAACGACACTTGTGGAAATTAGACTATGGGCTATTAATGGGCTTTATATTTGTTTAATCAAATGATAGTTTGTTAATTTAATATAAAGATTTACAATTGGACGTACCTATAAATAACCATATACACTCAATCGGACACGATGGGAGGGATATTTATAAGTACTAATAATCGTTCATTTGACCGGACACGGGAATGGATTAATAGTTAATGGACTTATTAAAACAGGGGTGAATTATGTACAAGGACACTTGGCGTAATTGTTAACAAAGTATTAAAACCTTGGGTTACACGCAGTCAATATCCTGGTGTAATTATTAAACAAAGTATTAAGACCTTGTTACAGTTTAAGTCCTCAATTAGTTGGAATATTTGACTTCGGATGTAACGACCCGGAAATTTCCGACCAAATTTAAACCCTAATCTCTATATGTTTCCGACACGATAAGCAAAAACCCTAATGTGGAGTCTAGAAAATTTGAAATCTGTATTCGGTTAATCAATTACCCTTTTGACCATGCCTGACGATTCACGAACAATTGATTATAACTTTATATGTGCATATATATATATATAAATAATATGTTGATATAATAATTGATATGTACAAATTGTTATAGTTTTATAATTATTGAGAATGAGATTATAGTGACATTATTATAATTAATATTATTATCATTATGAATGATGTTTTTACCCCCCTTTGAGTTTAAGTGTTAGTACTTCGTACACGATAATTGAAACAGAAAATAAATAATTAGTGAACCTTTTTGATCAGGTTTCAATAAGGTAATGAGTGAAATACTTTAATATATTTAATCTAAAAACTTAAGATTTTTAGGAGCAATTTTATACGTTAACTGTTTAACAATGGTCACGATATAGTCACTCGGGGAAAAATTGTTACAAATATCTTCGATGGCTATTCTATTTAAAATCCCTGTGCTTGATTGATGGAGTAATTGAGGTCTTTTATCACCTACTACATATTTACATTATGAATATAATTATAAATATAATACATATACATATATATATATCACATATTAGAGATTAGGTATGGTGCTTTTTCCTTCTTCAAACCTTCACCTCGTCACACCTATCTCGATATCTTTCTCTCTTAATCGATGAACCAACCGCTGGGAACTACCGTCTCCCTCATTTTCTCTCCCATCGAGAACCACAAACCACTCTTACTACTACCTCCTGTCGACGCAAAACACCTCAACCATGATCTCCATTTCATCACCTTTGAGCCCTCCTTCATATGACTACTATATCTATTTTTTTGTTTCTATTTTTAATTATCAACATTCACCACCTTCCATCACTACAACATCACCCACAACCATAAACAACCACCTTAGAACTGCTACCCTTCTTCATCAACCCTATACCAATCACCACCTTAACTCATCGCCATCGAGCTCCATTATAACCCGCCATCTTCTACCTCTCTTCGCCTATTTCATTGCTATTCGAACATCTCACCAAACAATAACAAAAACCCACCTGCAAAAATAAACTACCACGTTTGTTTTATATATTTTTTCCCTTCTGTTCATGTTCCTGTGATAAACTATTACGCTACCTATCTGTTTCTGTTTACTAACCGTGATTCAGTCCCCACCTATATACAACTCTCATTAATTCAACTACTATTAAATTGAATTACCTCATGTGACAAATGGTTGTTGTTATATGTTTTATTCCTTGGTGGCCGACCATCAGTAAACATTTAACCCCACAAGAACTAAAAAAAAAAAAACTCACTTGCACTAAATATCTAGAAACGATTTGTTTGGCAAGAGGGGCCGTATAGTTTTTTTTTTGGATTTGCATGGGGTACCGATTTTACGGTTAGGCCATGGTCTAACTTATGATACACTATTGGGCCGAATATATTTTTGTAGTTGGGCCGCTTGTCATGCAAAACCCACGAACCACATACTGTTATATGTATTTTTTTTGGTTATTCAGTTCAAGTGAAATAAGATACAAATGATGATTTACGAATTAATGGTAGATGTTGTAATGATAAGTTATGAAGCGAAAAAGAAAATTATGATTAGGAATGATAAGGATGATGATGAGATAATGACTAAATGATGATAAAGGGAGAATAGGTAATCCATGATAATTTGATGATCATAATGATCATGAAAGTTACGGTTAGTATGGTGATAATGATTTTATATTTAAGATGATGGTGATTCACTATAGAAGTAACACAATAATAATAATCAACTGTAAATGATTAATGGCAAAATGATGAAGTTGGGATTTGGAAAATGAGACGATCTTTACGGGTTAATTAATTAAGTGGGTTAGAAATTACAAGAAAGTGACTATTGGAACAATAGTTTGGAGTGTGATCATTGAAGAGCGGATGGTGGCGGGTTCAAACCCGGACCTGGGCATTTTTTTAGGAGTACTCCTTGAGGTAGTTAATATTATTATTATTATTGTTATTATTATTATTATTATTATTATTATTATTATTAGCATTATTATTAAAAATATTATTAATATTATTATTAGTATCATTTTTATTAAAAACTATTAATTATATTAATTGTATCATCATTTCTATTATTATTATCATTATTAGAAAGATTATCATATTTATCAAAATTATTATTATTACTATCATTATTATTATTTTGAAATTAATATTATTATTTTCATATTATTAATTATCAATATTATTATCAAAATAACTATTATTATTACTTTTAGTTATTTATTATTATCAATATTATTTTGTCAAATAACTGTTAGATACATAAAACTATATTTACTACATATAACATAACTATATGAATATTTTAATAATAAATATTAATAAATGTAACTGAATAGGGTTTTAATGAAACACTTAATTAAGATAATAATTATTTCACTATTAATAAGTAAATTCGTTCGATTACAATTATATGTGTTAATATATATATATAAATGATATAGGTTCGTGAATATGAAGTCAAACCTACACCTGTTCAATGATGTTATATGTATTTTTACTACAAAATACAATATGGTGAGTATATAGTCCCACTTTTAAACTCTAAGTATTTCGGGATGAGAATACATGTATTTTATGTTTTACGTTATGGACACAAGTAACTGAAAAATATATTCTACGTTGAGTTGTACCACTGGCATACTTCCCTGTAGCTTGGTAACTGTTATTTACAGCGGTATTGTAAACGCGAATCCTGTTGATAGATCTATCGGGCCTGACAACCCCAACCGGACTGGACGACCAGTATTCAACGGTTGCACAGTACTTCGTTTCGTGACTACACTTGGTACGGTGTAGTAAGATTTCTTAATAAAGGGAATATGCGACGTGATTGAATGTTAAGTATGGTTACCAAGTGCTCAACCACTTAGAATATTTTTATTAAAATGTTTACATATGAAATCTTGTGGTCCATAGTTATAACGCTGCTAGCATCAAACCTATATATCTCACCAACTTTATGTTGACATTTTAAAGCATGTTATTCTCAGGTACGAATTAAGTTTTCCGCTGTGCATTTGCTTGTGTTAAGAACATTACTTGGAGTCGATCATCGCAATGGAACCAGATGTTGATGATTTCGTCCAGGGGGATAAGGACGGGTTACTACAGATGGTATCAGAGCGTTGGTCTTAGCGAACCAGGTCTCCCATTAATGTGTCTAACTGATAGTTGTTAGGATACATTAGTGAGTCTGGACTTTGACCGTGTCTGCCTGTCAAAAGTTTTGCTTATCATTTCTAGTCAGGAATCATCTGCTTATCATCCTTAGGAAATTGCCTGCCTATCATTCTCAAGTCTAGACACGTCCTACTGCATTTAGTGCATCGATAGTGTATGGACGAAATTCATATCTTAGCATATCTGATAATTCATATCTTAGCGCTTCCGTAGACTTGCTTGTCATATGCCGTAAGATCCTCCGTAGGCTACAAAATCTCTATTATTATAGATATTCTATGAAGTTAGAATATCATTCTATATTCGAAAATCATTTCACGTTAAAGATTCTTCTCAAATTGTCCTTCTGGTGATGAACCTGAAAGTACTTACCGGCAAACCTGTTCGAGAAACCATTTACCCTCTCATTTCTAGAGTATCCCGTCACGATTATATATTATCCTATATTTCAAATCTTACTCAACCGCTCATCTCAACCGTCAATCATTCCGTAGTATTAGAAGAAATTAACGAACTACGCACTCGTGCGACGACTTTGGTGAATCTGGTGCGAAGGTTACGAACACTAGCAGCAGCACCAGCAGCATAATCAGTACCACCATTATCGACGTCGACAGTATCCTTATCATCCCTAAACCATAACCGCGCCGTAACTCTCAACATCACAATCCGTACCTCGAATATCAACATTTCACGCCTCAATATCACCATCTGTACTTTGAGTATGAACTTCGTTCTACACATCGATCTACATCGACTATCTTCGCTTTACGTATCATTTTACCCCATTTTTTTTTTCCCTCGTTCGACATAGTGATTATGTAATTTCTAAAGTTTTAGAAATTATGTAATCTAGTATTAACAATAAATCAGATGAGTTTTTGACTCATTAAATCCATGGTTACATCCGATGAAAATATATATGCAAGTATATTTTCATAAAGATTGTAATTAAAAATTCTTTTGTACAAACTGTTAATGATGAAGATATTTTAACGGGTGGGTAGTACCCGCAGAATATTTAGAATTCACATTAATAAGTTACACTGTACATTCTTCGAATCTGATTCAACGATCATTTACTATCCTACTTACAATTACCGATATACGTATTCGTTCACCACAGAATAACCATTTCAATTCAAATTTCATATTTGAATTTTGACTTATCATAATCCAACAAGTGGCATAACGAAGAAAACATTGGACAAAAATAAAAAAGTGTTAGAAACAAACGAATTAATTAATTGGAATTGTGATAGGATTTCACGCTAACTGTTCCGGCTAACTGTTCCCAGCTAACTGATTAACATTTAATTTATCGCAATTTACATTCTCGCAATTTTATTTATTGTCATTTAATTTCTGTTATTTACTTTTACGCACTATAAATAACGGGACACGTATGCAAGGTTTCGACTTATCATATCGACCCATCTATATATATATTTCGGAACAACCGTAGACACTCTATATGTGAAGGTGGGAGTTGGCTATACAGGGTCGGAGTTGATTCCAAAATATATATATACTTTGAGTTGTGATCGACACCGAGACCGGTACACGGGTCACGATACGTATTATTTAATTCGAATATTATATATTAAATTATATATGAATAATTGAACCATCGGACTGCTAACTTTGGACAATTAAAATGAATTAAATTAAAATATTGATTATAACATATGAAACTAAATAATTCTTCAAGCTTGCCACTTGATTTCATCTTAAACCTCATTTGTATCTCGACAATTACAATGCGTGTTCAAATCTTTCATGATTCTTGAAAACCCCTCAATCGAGAGGATGAACCAACCGCGTTTCATCTACGGAAGAAAAAAACTTATGCTCCTGTAAGACTCTCGGAGACTGAGTCAACATTTAACACGCAGCAGTGTTAATTTCTTTAGTGTTATTATTACACAAAATAACTTTGCAATCCCTTTTCAAATTAGCCAATTTTGTCACAGCTTCAACAAGTTAACCTCGACTTCTCAGAAAGGTTAGTTTCGATATATATACACGTTATTCTTTCGCTGTCGTTACCGGAGAATCTTTTATATTCCACCATCAGCGTTTAACCATCTAAAAACACAATTCTCCTGAAACCACCTCGGTTTGAAAACCGATGACCCATATTCGTTAACTTTGAAAATGCTGATGAAGCAGCATGTTGTAGATAGTTTTAATGGTCAAAAGTTGATAATAAAGAAGGAAATGTTAGGAACGCTCGATAGAAAATTCGGTACTAAAAATCGAATTGAGCACACCATGAAGGAAACAAAGAACAAATACAAGGATCAAACCCTATATTCAAAGAATCCAGATGATTCGGTATCTGATGAAATCTTTAGCGAACACCTTGCTTCTGAATCTAAACCCTTACGGGTAAATCTTCATCATCATCCTTCGATATTAGAAATTTCAAGATATTATCGTATTGAAAATATCTTCAGTACCTTTGAAGATATCTTCAAAATACTCTCGTCCGATATTACTTCTCCGCTCAATCTGTACTACATCATAAAAGAAACTATGTTAGTTTCTAAATTCTGAAACCTTCGAAATTGAAATATGAATGTTTTGAAGTAATGTTAGGAACTGATGCATGAATTAGTATAATATAATGAAACTTGATCAACTTCATTATATTACAGTAACTCATGTTGAGTTTCTAATGAAGCATGATGATTCTCAGTACCGTCATCATGTGCCATGTTACACGACTCTTACATTCTATCCAATCTCCAAACATATTAGGAACATATCACTTTGATAGTTCTATCTTTCCAGAATATCCTGGTAATTTGACAATTCGAAACCATTCCATTACCATTTCTTTCTATGAACATTAGCTATATTCATTCCAAATTTCATACCTACGAATTCCGGACCATTGCTCGCTTGACTCAAGGACGGGAAGATATCAAACCCAACAACCACCCAGAAACTACAAACCGTGTATATCAATACGTATTGCAATGTAAAGACACGGGAGAATTAAAAAACAATATAATTCCAAGGAAATCATAAAAGTGAATAGATTTTTCTGGCGGCAGATGAAAAAGAAGAATAAAGGATATGAAAATTAGAAGTATAATAAGAATCAGGATTGGGTGGAGCATATTGGCGAATATTTTAAAGTAGGAATTAAGGAGAAAAAGTAAAAGATATAGGATATGGAAATAAGGAAACGAAGGGGGTAGATTTATAGTGAAATATCCGACAAAGAAATCAAAATAGATTTGCCACATTAAATCAAAGGAGATCCTGTTTCCTAAATCGTTGAAGAACCAAATCTTATTACATAAGATTTTCTTTAAATCCCTTAAATTCTGGAAATCAATTCTAATCACGTCATCGGTTGAAACAATTCCATATTCACTCATTACATTCTTTTGTGATAGCTTCACTCGTGCGCTTCACATGATCGAATCATTTTATTCATATCTTCCGATAATGATAAAACTCTATTATTACCTCATATTCGTCATGAAAACATTCCTATTGTTATTTATGACAACATCTACCAAATTTCGGGGACGAAATTTCTTTAACGGGTGGGTACTGTAACGACCCGGAAATTTCCGACCAAATTTAAACCCTAATCTCTATATGTTTCCGACACGATAAGCAAAAACCCTAATGTGGAGTCTAGAAAATTTGAAATCTATATTCGGTTAATCAATTACCCTTTTGACCATGCCTGACGATTCACGAACAATTGATTATAACTTTATATGTGCATATATATATATATATATATATATATATATATATATATATATATATATATATATATATATATATATATATATATATATATATATATAATATGTTGATATAATAATTGATATGTACAAATTGTTATAGTTTTATAATTATTGAGAATGAGATTATAGTGACATTATTATAATTAATATTATTATCATTATGAATGATGTTTTTACCCCCCTTTGAGTTTAAGTGTTAGTACTTCGTACACGATAATTGAAACAGAAAATAAATAATTAGTGAACCTTTTTGATCAGGTTTCAATAAGGTAATGAGTGAAATACTTTAATATATTTAATCTAAAAACTTAAGATTTTTAGGAGCAATTTTATACGTTAACTGTTTAACAATGGTCACGATATAGTCACTCGGGGAAAAATTGTTACAAATATCTTCGATGGCTATTCTATTTAAAATCCCTGTGCTTGATTGATGGAGTAATTGAGGTCTTTTATCACCTACTACATATTTACATTATGAATATAATTATAAATATAATACATATACATATATATATATCACATATTAGAGATTAGGTATGGTGCTTTTTCCTTCTTCAAACCTTCACCTCGTCACACCTATCTCGATATCTTTCTCTCTTAATCGATGAACCAACCGCTGGGAACTACCGTCTCCCTCATTTTCTCTCCCATCGAGAACCACAAACCACTCTTACTACTACCTTCTGTCGACGCAAAACACCTCAACCATGATCTCCATTTCATCACCTTCAGCCCTCCTTCATATGACTACTATATCTATTTTTATGTTTCTATTTTTAATTATCAACATTCACCACCTTCCATCACTACAACATCACCCACAACCATAAACAACCACCTTAGAACTGCTACCCTTCTTCATCAACCCTATACCAATCACCACCTTAACTCATCGCCATCGAGCTCCATTATAACCCGCCATCTTCTACCTCTCTTCGCCTATTTCATTGCTATTCGAACATCTCACCAAACAATAACAAAAACCCACCTGCAAAAACAAACTACCACGTTTGTTTTATATATTTTTTCCCTTCTGTTCATGTTCCTGTGATAAACTATTACGCTACCTATCTGTTTCTGTTTACTAACCGTGATTCAGTCCCCACCTATATACAACTCTCATTAATTCAACTACTATTAAATTGAATTACCTCATGTGACAAATGGTTGTTGTTATATGTTTTATTCCTTGGTGGCCGACCATCAGTAAACATTTAACCCCACAAGAACTAAAAAAAAAAAAACTCACTTGCACTAAATATCTAGAAACGATTTGTTTGGCAAGAGGGGCCGTATAGTTTTTTTTTGGATTTGCATGGGGTACCGATTTTACGGTTAGGCCATGGTCTAACTTATGATACACTATTGGGCCGAATATATTTTTGTAGTTGGGCCGCTTGTCATGCAAAACCCACGAACCACATACTGTTATATGTATTTTTTTGGTTATTCAGTTCAAGTGAAATAAGATACAAATGATGATTTACGAATTAATGGTAGATGTTGTAATGATAAGTTATGAAGCGAAAAAGAAAATTATGATTAGGAATGATAAGGATGATGATGAGATAATGACTAAATGATGATAAAGGGAGAATAGGTAATCCATGATAATTTGATGATCATAATGATCATGAAAGTTACGGTTAGTATGGTGATAATGATTTTATATTTAAGATGATGGTGATTCACTATAGAAGTAACACAATAATAATAATCAACTGTAAATGATTAATGGCAAAATGATGAAGTTGGGATTTGGAAAATGAGACGATCTTTACGGGTTAATTAATTAAGTGGGTTAGAAATTACAAGAAAGTGACTATTGGAACAATAGTTTGGAGTGTGATCGTTGAAGAGCGGATGGTCGCGGGTTCAAACCCGGACCTGGGCATTTTTTTAGGAGTACTCCTTGAGGTAGTTAATATTATTATTATTATTATTATTATTATTGTTATTATTATTATTATTATTATTATTATTAGCATTATTATTAAAAATATTATTAATATTATTATTAGTATCATTTTTATTAAAAACTATTAATTATATTAATTGTATCATCATTTCTATTATTATTATCATTATTAGAAAGATTATCATATTTATCAAAATTATTATTATTACTATCATTATTATTATTTTGAAATTAATATTATTATTTTCATATTATTAATTATCAATATTATTATCAAAATAACTATTATTATTACTTTTAGTTATTTATTATTATCAATATTATTTTGTCAAATAACTGTTAGATACATAAAACTATATTTACTACATATAACATAACTATATGAATATTTTAATAATAAATATTAATAAATGTAACTGAATAGGGTTTTAATGAAACACTTAATTAAGATAATAATTATATCACTATTAATAAGTAAATTCGTTCGATTACAATTATATGTGTTAATATATATATATATATAAATGATATAGGTTCGTGAATATGAAGTCAAACCTACACCTGTTCAATGATGTTATATGTATTTTTACTACAAAATACAATATGGTGAGTATATAGTCCCACTTTTAAACTCTAAGTATTTCGGGATGAGAATACATGTATTTTATGTTTTACGTTATGGACACAAGTAACTGAAAAATATATTCTACGTTGAGTTGTACCACTGGCATACTTCCCTGTAGCTTGGTAACTGTTATTTACAGCGGTATTGTAAACGCGAATCCTGTTGATAGATCTATCGGGCCTGACAACCCCAACCGGACTGGACAACCAGTATTCAACGGTTGCACAGTACTTCGTTTCGTGACTACACTTGGTACGGTGTAGTAAGATTTCTTAATAAAGGGAATATGCGACGTGATTGAATGTTAAGTATGGTTACCAAGTGCTCAACCACTTAGAATATTTTTATTAAAATGTTTACATATGAAATCTTGTGGTCCATAGTTATAACGCTGCTAGCATCAAACCTATATATCTCACCAACTTTATGTTGACATTTTAAAGCATGTTATTCTCAGGTACGAATTAAGTTTTCCGCTGTGCATTTGCTCGTGTTAAGAACATTACTTGGAGTCGATCATCGCAATGGAACCAGATGTTGATGATTTCGTCCAGGGGGATAAGGACGGGTTACTACATCGGATATAAGAATAATTTGACGAGGACACTCGCACTTTATATTTATGACTGATGGACTGTTATGGACAAAAACCAGACGGACATATTGAATAATCCAGGACAAAGGACAATTAATCCATGATAATAAAATTAAAATCAACACGTCAAACATCATGATTACGAAAGTTTAAATAAGCATAATTCCTTTATTTTCATATTTAATTGCACTTCTAATTATCGCACTTTTATTTATTTCATATTTAATTGCACTTTTAATTATCGCTATTTTATTTACCGTTATTTATTTTACGAACTTTAATTATTGTTATTTATCTTTACGCTAAAACACTAAAAATTGACAAACCAGTCGTTAAACGGTAAAAACCCCCTTTATAATAATAATATTACTTATATATATATTTATATTTTTATAAATTAAAACTAATATAGCGTTAAGCTTTGTTTAAAGATTTCCCTGTGGAACGAACCGGACTTACTAAAAACTACACTACTGTACGATTAGGTACACTGCCTATAAGTGTTGTAGCAAGGTTTAGGTATATCCATTCTATAAATAAATAAATATCTTGTGTAAAATTGTATCGTATTTAATAGTATTTCCTAGTAAAATATAAACTATTTCGTATACACCTCTACGCACATCAAGTATTTTTGGCGCCGCTGCCGGGGAACCTTTGCTTAAACGCCGGAAGCATAACGCTATAAAAAAAAAGATTTTTATTAAGTTCTTTGTATAAAAATACGTTTTAAATATTTAAAAATTCGAAAATATAAAAAGAAAAACAAAAATATAAATATTTTTAAGAGTTTGTTAAACATATAAGTTTTATAAAGTTTCTTTATTTTTATTTTGTAAAAATTTAAGTTTTATTTAATTTATAAAAATATTTTATATAAATATATAATACAGCAAAACAGAAAAAAAAAATTAAATTACTCGAGGCCCGGTACTGTAGCAGCCCAACTCTGGCCCGTAACCCTAGCTCATGCGATCGCATGAGCCCGAAGGCAAATTCTCATGCGATCGCATGAGAGTGTCTGACACGCCACATCTGAACCTGGTACTGCATTAATTACGGTTATTATTAATTATTATTATTAAACCCTAATTAGGGTTGATATTTAATATTATTAATTTAGTTTTATTATTAATTTGTATTTTAAGTTTTATAAGTTTTAATAAATTATAAAATTAATAGTTTTATAAAATAAATATATAAAAATAATATTTTTTATAAAAATTATACTTTTTACAACTTTAAATTTATTTTTATATTTTGGAACCTTTTAATTGTTTTAACGTAATATTTGTATTTTTCGCTCGTAATTAGTTTTAAGTCATAATTTTTGCCATAGTTATTTTTATTTCTAGATTTTTAGGCTTTGTCGTAAAATCCCTTAAGTGCTTTTTCTTTAGACTAAGATTTAGGTACTTTAGAATTTTGCGACACCGTTCTAAGATTTTAGTACTTTTTAAGTTATTGCCATTTTGAATATAGATTTCCTTTTAAGCTTTAATACCTTTAGGCGCAACTTTTTAGATTTAGTTTTTAGACTTTTAAGTTTCGACGTTTTTCTTTCTTATTTTTATTTTTTGACCTTTTATTTTTCGAAGTTTTTCGACGCACTCTTTTTTTTTTTTTTTGACGCTCTAGTTTTAGGACGTAGAATTTTCTATTTCTTCTCTAAAAATTTCAAAACGAAAAATTATTTTAAGCGGTTAAATTGATAGACGTCCAAAATTTTCTGGTTCGTAGTAATAGTTGGATTTGTTAGTGGCGAGTTGTGGGCTTTCGATTTAAAGGGTACTGGCTACCTGCTGCATCTATTGGCTATTCGAAACGTGGGCAAAAGCAGAAAAGACTATTAATTTGATAACCTATATAATTTTTAGTTTTATAACTAATAGGATAATTAGTAAATGCACCACATTGTAGCTAAAATTCGGTAAAAAGTGTATTATGGAAAATTTTGAAAACAAGGCTATGGAAACTCTTTCTGACATGCGAAATCAATTAAATCAATACTCTCAAACGAGTGTTGATGAAAATTCATTCGGTCAATCTTGGATCACGAATGACGAAACAATAACTGGTTGTGAAATCTGTGGAGATTATCACTCAACATGGGAATGTTATTATTACGTTCCTATGGAAAATTATGCACCCATGGAACCTGAATGGAATGATTATGAGGAATACAATTCTAATTGAGATTATTCCCAAGAATATATCCAAACTCAACAACCAGAAGACGAGGAAAATTATGTGCCTGAAAATTCTATAGATTATATGAAAATCAAACTCGAAGAACTTGATGCTCAAAATGAACAAATGAGAGAGTTTGTAAATCGGCAAGCTGAAACTCTATCAGATTACACACCTGTTGATCTGAGGAGTCGTGTGCAAGAAAATCTCATATCATCGAATTTTGATGAATTCGAGAGCTCCGAAATCACCAACTATCCCGATGATACTTTTTATTCAGTCTTACCAATTTCACAACATATCGACACATTAGCCTCTACCAACGAAATCATCGATCCATCAATGGATGAAGAAGAAGTAAGGGTGACAAATTGGTACTCTTGGGAAAATGATAACGTTGAAAATTTTACCCCCGAGACCAAAATGGTGGAACCGATAAGTACCATTAATGAAGAAGAATTTGCTTCAATCCCAAAATTCACCATTCCACAACCTTCTAACCCAATATTCTCAAAAGACGAGTCATCTACCAAAGATGAACTACAAGCTGTAATAGATATTGACACCTCAAATTTCACCTAATTGGGTAATAGAGGTGAAAACCTTGATCCCGAGAATGAACGAAAGGAAATGTTAGGAATTGTCCACCCTATAGAAATATGTATGTCGGTGTATATCGATCCATTTGACCAAGAACCAGAAAAGAGACATATCCATTTACTAAAAGCTACACTTAAAAAAGAATTAAGTAGTGACGATCGGGTGGTCTAAACTTTAAACCCATTGATATATTTTATACCACCCGAGATGTAAATAACTGGCTCAATATTTTAATTCGTGGAACTTATTCTACCGACTTCACATGTCGTCAGCTGAGTATGGGGAAGTCTAACCCTACTTAACGTTAAATTCGGGGTTCGGGTTAGTACATAACTCGTTAATAAACATGCATAATAAGTTAGGGTAAAAGACGCATTTTCAAATAAGAGCAAACAGTTCAGAAAAGCAACCGTTTTTGAAGAAAAACATGTGTGATAAAACAAGAAGGAATGAACGATGAGGCGCGCCATCTATCATTCGACGAGCTTTGTAATTACAAACTGGGTATTTTAATCACTTTTCTACACTTATCACCCTCGTGAATTTATAATTATAGTCTGATTTCATGCAAATGAGGGCATTGCATGATCTCAAGTGTGGGGAAAGGTTATAAATTCTCTCGGGTTTGCAGTTAGTTTATTTGCCAAATTTTGTGAAAATTTTAAAAATTTTCAAATAAATGAATTCAAAATCATGTTTATACATATTTATGAACGATGAAAACTAGGTGTTAATACCGAAATTATCGTTGCCTCAAAAAGGACATAAATTGAGAAACATCCTTAAATGCTAGAATTCATTTAAAATGAAACGGAGGAAAATAAAAAGGCAAAGAAAAACATAAATAAAAGCTAAGTGTGGGAAGAATTACCAACTTCTTTAAAAACTATCTATCACATATTTCTGTAAAGTTATTGCAGGTACTTTTGCTTTGGACGATTGTAATCAGTTTTACCCGATTTACTGTAATATATTTGAAAGAAAGATGGATCTACATGATGAATCAATTCCATCATTATAAGAAGTAAAGTCTTCCAAAAAAGACACGCGCTTCTTGATTTAGGTTAAGAAGTTGTCGTCCAGACCAGCTGTAGGTTGACGAAAAATCTAGAAAAGTCATCTCTAAAATCAGCAGGAAATCCACGGACCTCAGCATCAAACAGGGTCGCCAAGTGGTCAGACTTATCCTAACCATGAGAGGATCTGTCTCGTAAAATGGGGAGGGCGCCGTGCAAATTAGCTGGATAAGACTAATGAATCAGACCCCCAGAAAGGATAATCTCCTTAAAGATTAAAAATCAGCTTTTAAGCCTGATATTACCCAATCCTTGAGATTGACCTTAAAGGTTTAGAATTCAAACTCATGGAATTCAATGATATCTAAACTCGAGCTTGAACGAGAAAATATTTTGATCAAAACTAAAACCGATTTGTTTTCTGAAAAACCCATTTTTAATGCGTTCATTACCGTTGAACGTAAAATCCTAAGATTTCGTCAGAATTCATTAGGTCACCTGAACCAAATCGGGTGTCAACCGTAAGAACGGTGGTTGCATAGCATGGTCGAAGACAGGACCTTGTGCCAGACCGAAAAACTATAGGGTGATCTTTACTATTGCTCCTACCAAGGATAGTAATTGCATCCGACACGTTTTAGACCATAATCATACGCATGTCATTAGACATCGTCTTAACAGTTGCTTGTTCATCGCTTTCCTTTACAACCGAACGGTCGTTTACCGAAAGGTAATATACGGGACAAGTAGACTGGATGTGTGCTTTCCTAATACAAGGTTAGCAAGTGGGTGACACAAAACCGCAAGTTTTGAGCTAAAATTTTAAAATCTGAAACCCACAACCCACAAAAACAATTTTGCAAACACCGGTGAAGGGTTATTCCGGAAAACCTGTCTAGGGTAAAACCTAGCTTGAATTTTCAAAAGATCAAATGTTTTCATAAAGATCCTATTTCTTAAAGGATCTAAATTTTCATAGTCATGTGGGACTGTAAACCTCATCGTTACTATCATTGTTCATACCGCCGTATCAAAATCACTGATGTATAAAGTGTGAAAATAAAAAAGTGATTCGAGTGAAGTGTGATTTAATTTCAAATTCTGTATTGCTTGAGGACAAGCAACGTTCAAGTGTAGGGATATTTGATAATGCTAAAAAGGAACATATATTTAGTATCAATATCCTTCCAATATGTAAAGCTTTTAGTTGCAATTGTTCTATTTTTATGTAATATTCGTTTAAATAAATAAGTGCGAAGACAAAAGAAGAAAACGACGATTTGAAGACGCAAATGACCAAAAAGCTAAAAAGTACAAAGTACAATCAAAGTGGTTCAAATTAATGATGAGAAACGTCTAAAATTGCAAGAGTACAAGTTACGAAACGATAAGCACGAAGATTAAAGAATTGAAGAAAAAGCGTCCTAAAACTGGAAAAGGGTCCTTAAAGCCATAGTGCACTCAAAAGCGTCCCAAAAATTGAGTTAAAAGACTTGCGCGGTTTTTGGGAGTTAAGGAAAATAATTTTTTGTGCAAATTACAAATTGCAAAACGGAAAGTACAAGATATTAAATAGTACGAAAGGACGTTCGAAAATCCGGAACCGGGACCTGAGCCAACTATCAACGCCCGACTCAACGGACCAAAAATTACAAGTCTACTATGCATAAGAATATAATATAATATTTAAATAATTATATAAATTATTTATATATTATATATATTTAAATAATACGTCGACAAAGAAGAAAACAATTCAATGTGGCTGGATCCAGCTGGCCATGCGATCGCATGGCCTGGAAGAGCAAATTCCATGCGATCGCATGGGGCCAAAACTCAGGCCACATCTATAAATACCAGACTTCTGATCGAGTTTAAATACACAAAATATATATATTACTCCCTCTGTTTAAGTATTATATATATATATATATATATATATATATATATATATATATATATATAATATATATAGTATAGGTTAGTTTTATATTAGATTAGTTTGGGTAATGTAAATGTTATTTTACTGGTTTTGAAGTCAAAGCTCTATCCATGTAACACTACGCGATAAATAATCAATGTAAGCTATGTTCTCCTTTTTAAATTAATGTCTCATACTTAAGTTATTATTATGCTTATTTAAGCTGAAGTAATCGTGATGTTGGGCTAAATATTAAGACGGGGTAATTGGGTTTTGTACCATAATTGGGGTTTGGACAAAAGAACGACACTTGTGGAAATTAGACTATGGGCTATTAATGGGCTTTATATTTGTTTAATTAAATGATAGTTTGTTAATTTAATATAAAGATTTACAATTGGACGTACCTATAAATAACCATATACACTCGATCGGAAACGATGGGCGGGATATTTATAAGTACTAATAATCGTTCATTTGACCGGACATGGGAATGGATTAATAGTTAATGGACTTATTAAAACAGGGGTGAATTATGTACAAGGACACTTGGCGTAATTGTTAACAAAGTATTAAAACCTTGGGTTACACGCAGTCGATATCCTGGTGTAATTATTAAACAAAGTATTAAGACCTTGTTACAGTTTAAGTCCCCAATTAGTTGGAATATTTGACTTCGGATATAAGAATAATTTGACGAGGACACTCGCAATTTATATTTATGACTGATGGACTGTTATGGACAAAAACCAGACGGACATATTGAATAATCCAGGACAAAGGACAATTAACCCATGATAATAAAACTAAAATCAACACGTCAAATATCATGATTACGAAAGTTTAAATAAGCATAATTCCTTTATTTTCATATTTAATTGCACTTCTAATTATCGCACTTTTATTTATTTCATATTTAATTGCACTTTTAATTATCGCTATTTTATTTACCGTTATTTATTTTACGCACTTTAATTATTGTTATTTATCTTTACGCTAAAACACTAAAAATTGACAAACCAGTCGTTAAACGGTAAAAACCCCCTTTATAATAATAATATTACTTATATATATATATTTGTATTTTTATAAATTAAAACTAATATAGCGTTAAGCTTTGTTTAAAGATTTCCCTGTGGAACGAACCGGACTTACTAAAAACTACACTACTGTACGATTAGGTACACTGCCTATAAGTGTTGTAGCAAGGTTTAGGTATATCCATTCTATAAATAAATAAATATTTTGTGTAAAATTGTATCGTATTTAATAGTATTTCCTAGTAAAATATAAACTATTTCGTATACACCTCTACGCACATCAGTAACCGACCTTAACATATAATGCGCATCAATAATATCCCCAAAATAGAACATCTCGTCTGTATAATATATAAACCTCGAAGTACTAAACACCACGCCCACTAGCTCTTCCGTCTAGTGAACATTCTGGGTGGGGTGTTAAACCCGGTAGCTACCTTTAGGATTCGCGTGAATTAGGGCCATACCCATTTCTAATTCTTAGGTTACCAAGCAATAATAATCAGGGGAAATATTCACAACAATTAGTGGCAATTATAACGTCCAACTAATTCAATAATAATCCACAGAACTTCTGTCTGCATAATAATTCATTCGAGGAATGTTTTGCTTGTGTCATATCGCGTCAAACATTTATAAAAGCATTTCATGTATTCTCAGTTCAAAATATATTTCAAAAGCATTTAATAAAGCAGTTGTAAAAACAACGCATGTATTCTCAGTCCCAAAAATGTAAAGAGTAAAAGGGAATCAAATGAACTCACAATACGATATTTTGTAGTAAAAATATGCATACGACGATACTGAACAACGCAAGGTTGGCCTCGGATTCACGAACCTATATCACATATATATATTAACACATATAATTGTAATCGAACAAATTTAGGTATTATTATTAATTTTTATTTTAGTAACTTGTACGTTTCATTAATAACTAAATTATCTATATTTATTTTTATATACATTAAATAGATAATTAATATTTATAACAAACATATTAATATAGTTATAATATATTTTTATATAGATAATCTTTATTTGATATATTAATAATACTAATAATAATAATGATAAAAATAATAATATTAGTGTTAGAATAATAAAAATGATAATAAAAATAATAATGATAAAAATAATGATAATTCTAATGATAATAATAATGATAGTTCTAATAATAAAAATGATAATTTTTATAAAAAAATTAGTTTCAATAATAATACTACTTACATTAAAAATGATAATAATAATAATAATAATAATAATAATAATAATAATAATAATAATAATAATAATAATAATAATAATAATAATAATAATAATAATGAGTAATAAGTAAACTACCTCAAAGAAGTAGTCCTAAAAAATGCCCAAGTCCAGGTTTAAACCCGCGACCTCCCACTAACCCGATAATATCCTTAAGCCATTCCTCTACTGTTTCCTTTCTGAATTAATTGATGCCTAAATTATTTTAACCCATTTTATTCTGGTTTCTTTTTATTCTTCTTCAAAAACATCATCATTTTCAGTCCATGATTCCTTCGACCCAAGTTTGGAATTCTAGCCCAACAAATAATTGTATCCTCTCAGCCGAACTATCAATCTTTAAAGCCCAACTGACCCAAACTCTTAAAACATCTTTTATTGAAGGAGAAAAAAATATGCAGACTTCTGGTTTCGAACCCATGACCTCCTGTTCAACACCATCACTCCAAACCACTCAGTTGTTACTTCTTTTCTGAAACAACTCACAGATTTATTTCTGAAACGACTCGTCCATATTACTATAAACGCAGTACGTTATTCATTGGTCCCATAGCGAGGTATTTGACCTCTATATGATACGTTTTAGAAAATATTGCATTCGTTTCATAAAAACACACCATTATTATACATAATGCATGTTTTAAACAAGTGGGTGATTATTTAAGGAATAATCCCCATATTACATCGGTTTACAAATACTACACACGTGCCATAACAGTCGAATATATTACATCACAAAGGTTTTATTGAATGCAACACTTCATTTAAACAAAAGCATGAGACTCCATGCACAGCTTGCTCAGATAATGCAACAGCGGAAGACTTTCTTAAGGACCTGAGAATAAACATGCTTAAACAGTCAACACAAAGGTTGGTGAGATATATAGGTTTAAAGCTAGCATCGATATAAATATAGACCACAAGATTTCATAGTTATAAACATTTCAATAAAGATATTCTATAAGTTGTTGAGCGCTTCAGTAACCATACTTAACCAATAATGTGGCATATTCCCTTTATTATGAAATCTCCCTACACTGTACCAAGTGTGACGACCCGGATTTTTCCGACTACTTGATTATACTATCTACATGATTTAATAATTCCGACTTGATAAGCAATGAATTTTAATAAGTCTTGAACCTCCGGAAAGAGTTTTACACAAGCTTTTGGTCACCCTTTTATTCCTACGATTCACGAACGTCATAACTTGTATTAATTATATATATATATTTAACTTGAAAATATGATAATTAAATATCTCATTAAGTATATTAACAAGGTATTATATATACATTTTCATACTACTAATTTAAAGAGTTTTCGAACAGTATATATGCTACTTTTTAAACGACGTAATTAACTTATGTTCAAATGTACAATGTATTATGAGTATAAATACATCCTTAAAAGTATTGAATACACTTAATAATATACAAATACAGATAAGGGATAGCTATATTCATATTTCCGTTCATTTTTTTCAAGAATTCTACTCGTATTTATACAGTATTTATACGGTATTTATACGCATATTATACGCAGCTTCTAGAAGTATTTACTATTGGTATATACCAATAGGAATCTACAATTACGTATTTATACGCGTATTATACGCAGCTTCTAGAAGTATTACTATTGGTATATACGAATAGTAATCTACAATTATTGATGTATTATGTCATGCATGACCTAATGGTTTTTAACTTATCTTAGATATTTTTCACTAAAAACCAAATTTTTGAGCCTATAAATAAGCACCATTTCTAACTCATTTTTACACATTCATTTTCTAAATTTTACTTACAATTTTCACACACACTTGCAAGAACTCTCTCATTCTTTGTTCTACTACTTAATTCCAGCAACTTTACATTCTAAACTTGAGGTAAAAACTCTACTTCAACTCTTGTTCAATACATATGTTTATAGCTATCTATATAAAAGTTTATAAACTAGAACATAGTTTAGTTGATTCTAAACTTGTTTGAAAAATAAATCTAATCTTTCTAGCTTAACTCTAATAACACTTATTTATATGTATTATGATGTTATATTAAGTTAATATAAGAACTTATAACTTGTACATATGAAGAACACCTTGAAACTTAACATATATCGTTTAATCTCCATTCGGTAAAAAGCGGGCTGTTTTGGGTTGGGAATTAAAAACCTATCTTAGACTTTGAATTCGAGGCTAAGACTTTGGAAATATGTTAATATATGTAATTAAGACTTCCAGTAATGTTTTCATGATTTTAGACAAAGTGGAAGTATTTTATCAAAAATCATATATCGGGTGGATGCCGAGATTCTTCCAAATCTGACCACCGGCACAAAAAGAGGGTAAAACCCTAAAAATTACTACTTGGGCTAAACTTTTCGAATTGGTTTTGAAAAATTAACTTCTTAAGGAATCTATAGCAATTTGATTCACTTTAAACGGAGTTGTAATGAGTATTTGGCGAGCAAAACAAAATCTGCTAAAATTAACATTGTATGGACGAAATTCATCTTATAAAAACTATATTAACCATATCCTTGCTAACTTTTCCTATATCCTATATATATTTGGACATGTTATCATTAGTATAATAAAATATTATAATTTTGGTTAATTCCGAGATTGTATATTTATAATAATCTTGGTATGTTCCATGACAATACGTATACAATACGTTCGGATAAATCGAAAGAAACCATGTACACAATACGTCTGGGTTAATTCTAAGACAATACGCGTACCATGGGTCATGATTGAGTCTATAACAATACGTATACAATACGCCGTGGGGTAATTCTAAGATTATATATACATACCGATTATTGGACTATTGGACTATTGGATTATTGGACTGTTGGACTTTTTGGACTATTTTGGACTACTAACAAAGGACTACTAACAATGGACTACTAACATAAAATGTTAAAAATTATTATATAAGTATTCTATGAACTTGCTATATTAATTTTGTTCACATGTATTATTATCTGAATCGTTATTATTGATATAGGTTTGTGAATCCAAGGACGTCGGCTATATTTTAATAAGTTGAAAACTTGTTAAAACTATACTTTTACGACAGTGAGTATATAGTCCCATTTTTAACTCTATAAATATTTTGGGATGAGAATTTATGCAGCTTTTGTTTTTCGAAATAGACACAAGTACTTAAATATTTATTCTATGTTGAGTTGTACCTTTGTATATATCCCTAATAGTCTGGTAACTATTTGTTACATATGGTTAATATGTAAGCGCGAATCCTATTGATAGATCTATTGGGTTTGACAACCCCACTCGGGCTAGTTAGCACTAGTTCATAACGGGTGTTTAGTACTTCGTTTTACTACACTTGGTAAGGTGTAGAGATAACTTTGAAAAGGGAATATGCACGGAAAACATATGTTAAGTATAGTTACTGGGCGCTCAACAAACGTATAGAATATCTTTGCAGAAACGTTTATAACATGAAATCTTGTGGTCTATTATTATATCTTATGCTAGCTTTAAAACCTATATCTCACCAATCTTTGTGTTGACAGTTTAAAGCATGTTTATTCTCAGGTCCCTAGAAGTCTTCCGCTGTTTGCTTATACGTTATACAAGCTATGTGCATGGAGTCATACATGCTTTATTCGAGAAAACTTTGCATTCACAAAATCATCATCATGTATCTTATTTTGACTGTATTGTCAATGAATGTATTATTGTAAACTATTATTTACGAGGATTGTCTATACGTAGCAATCATCAGATTTCAAAAACTTTGGATATTATATATTCATTTATGGTGTGTCTTTCAAAAGAATGCAATGTTTACAAAACGTATCATATAGAGATCAATACCTCGCAATGAAATCGATGAATGATGTACTATGTCTAAAGGGATTTGGACGGGTCATTTCACCAAGTGTAGTAAAAATAAAGTACTATGCAACCGTTTACGATACTAGAGCGACTAGCCCGGTTGGGGTTGTCAAACCCGATAGATCTATCAATAGGATTTGCGCTTACATGTTCTTACAACATGTAAATATTAGTTACCAAGCTATTAGGGAAGATATGCAAGGTGGTACAACTCAACGTAGAATATATTTTAAGTACTTGTGTCCATAGCGTAAAACATAAAATGCATGTATTCTCATCCCAAAATATTTTTAGAGTTTAAAAATGGAACTATATATACTCACGGTAGTAAAAGTATATTAATAATAAGTTTTCAGCTTATTAAAAATATAGCCGTCGTCCTTGGATTCACGAACCTATAACAATAATAACGATTCAGATAATAATACGACATATGAATAAAATAAAGCAAGTTCATAGAATACTTATATATTAATTTTTAACATTTTCATGTTAGTAGTCCTTTGTTAGTTGTCCTTTGTTAGTAGTCCTTTGTTAGTAGTCCAAATATAGTCCAATAGTCCAATAGTCCAATAGTCCAACAGTCCAACAGTCCAATAATCGGTATGTATATATAATCTTAGAATTACCCCACATCGTATTGTATACGTATTGTTATAGACTCAATCATGACTCATGGTACGCGTATTGTCTTAGAATTAACCCAGACGTATTGTGTACATGGTGTCTTTCGATTTATCCGAACGTATTGTATACGTATTGTCATGGAACGTACCAAGATTATTATATATATACAATCTCGGAATTAACCAAGATTATAATATTTTATTATACTAATGATAACATGTCCAAATATATATAGGATATAGGAAAAAGTTAGCAAGGATATGGTTAATATAGTTTTTATAAGATAAATTTTCATATAAAGTTAATTTTAGCAGATTTTGTTTTGCTCGCCAAATATTCATTACAACTCCGTTTAAAGTGAATCAAATTGCTATGGATTCCTTAAGAAGTTAATTTTTCAAAACCAATTCGAAAAGTTCAGCCCAAGTAGTAATTTTTAGAGTTTTACCCTCTTTTTGTGCCAGTGGTCAGATTTGGAAGAATCCCGACATCCACCCGATATATGATTTTTGATAAAATACTTTCACTTTGTCTAAAATCATGAAAAAAATTACTGGAAGTCTTAATTACATATATTAACATATTTCCAAAGTCTTAGCCTCGAATTCAAAGTCTAAGACAGGTTTTTAATTCCCAACCCAAAACAGCCCGCTTTTTACCGAATAGAGATTAAACGATATATGTTAAGTTTCAAGGTGTTCTTCATATGTACAAGTTATAAGTTCTTATATTAACTTAATATAACATCATAATACATGTAAATAAGTGTTATTAGAGTTAAGTTATAAAGATTAGATTAGTTTTTCAAACAAGTTTAGAATCAACTAAACTATGTTCTAGTTTATAAACTCTTATATAGATAGCTATAAACATATGTATTGAACAAGAGTTGAAGTAGAGTTTTTACCTCAAGTTTAGAATGTAAAGTTGCTAGAAAGAAGTAGTAGAACAAAACTTGAGAGAGTTCTTGCAAGTGTGTGTGAAAATTGGAAGTAAAATTTAGAAAATGAATGTGTAAAAATGAGTTAGAAATTGTGCTTATTTATAGGCTCATAAATTTGGTTTTTAGTGAAAAATATCTAAGATAAGTTAAAAATAATTAGGTCATGCATGACATAATACATCAATAATTGTAGATTATTATTCGTATATACCAATAATAAATACTTCTAGAAGCTGCGTATAATACGCGTATAAATACGTAATTGTAGATTTCTATTGGTATATACCAATAGTAAATACTCTAGAAGCTGCGTATAATACGCGTATAAATACCGTATAAATACCGTATAAATACTGTATAAATACCGTATAAATACGAGTAGAATTCTTGAGAAAAATGAACGGAAAATATGAATATAGCTATTCCTTATTTGTATATTATTAAGTATATTCAATACTTTTAAGGATGTATTTATACTCGTAATATATTGTATGTAAATACATTTTAACATAAGTTAATTACGTCGTTTAAAAAGTAACATATATATTGTCCGAAAACTCTTTAAATTAATAGTATGAAAAGGTATATATAATACCTTGTTAATATACTTAATGAGATATTTAATTATCATATTTTCAAGTTATATATATATATATATATATATATATATATATATATATATATATATAATTAATACAAGTTATGACGTTCGTGAATCGTAGGAATAAAAGGGTAGTCAAATGCTTATATAAAACTCTTTCCGGAGGTTCAAGACTTATTAAAATTCATTGTTTATCAAGTCAGAAATATTAAATAACGTAAATAGTATAATCAAGTAGTCGGAAAAATCCGGGTCATCACAGTACCTACCCGTTAAAGAAATTTCGTCCCGAAATTTGAAGTAGTACCTATTCAATGGGCGGTGTTTGTAAACAGATGTGGATACTTCGGTTTCATCTGGTCTTCTCTTTCCCAAGTGAACTCGAGACCTCTTCGAGCATTCCAACGAACCTTAACTATAGGTATGTTGCTTTGCTTGAGCTTTTTGACTTCACGGTCCATGATTTCGACAGGTTCTTCTATAAAATTCAGTTTCTCGTCGATTTGGATTTCTTCAAGAGGAACAGTGAGGTCTTCTTTTGCAAGGCATTTCCTTAGGTTCGAGACGTGAAAGGTATTGTGTACTCCAGCTAGTTGCTGTGGTAGCTTAAGTCTATAAGCCACTGGTCCAATACGTTCGATGATCTTGAATGGTCCTACGTATCTTGGGTTCAGTTTACCCCTCTTACCAAAGCGTATCACACCTTTCCAAGGTGACACCTTTAACATAACCATGTCATCAACCTGAAATTCCAATGGCTTCCTTCGAAGATCGGCATAGCTCTTTTGACGACTTTGGGCGGTCTTTAATCTCTCCTTGATTTGCACAATCTTTTTTGTAGTCTCCTGTATGATCTCGGGACCAGTTAGTTGTCGGTCTCCTACTTCATACCAACAGATCAGGGATCTACACTTTCTTCCATAAAGTGCTTCAAATGGTTCAGCTTTAATACTCGTATGGTAACTGCTGTTATACGAGAATTCTGCTATTGGTAGATATTTATCCCATCCGCTTCCGAAATCGACCACACATGCTCTAAGCATGTCTTCAAGAGTCTGTATGGTCCTTTCACTTTGTCCATCAGTTTGCGGATGATATGTAGTGCTTATATCTAAACGAGTTCCCAGGGCCTCCTGTAGTGATTTCCAGAACCTTGACGTAAACCTACTGAAACGACCCGTCCATATTACTATAAACAAGGTACGTTATTCATTGATCTCATTAACGAGGTATTTGACCTCTATATGATACATTTTATAAATATTGCATTCTTATTTCATAATGACCAAACCTTTCATATATAAATGAAAGTTTTAAACATGTGGGCGATCATTTGAGAAATGATCCCCGAATACATAAGTTCTGGAATATTACAACGTGGGCATAATAGCCAAATATATTACATGACAAAGATAAAGTTTATTAGAATGCAACTTTCTTTAAACACAAGCATGAAAGACGCCATGCAACACCTTAAGCAAGCGATCAGCGGAAGACTTTTAAAGACCTGAGAATAAACATGCTCAAACTGTCAACACAAAGGTTGGTGAGATATAGGTTTTAAAGCCAGCATAAGATATAATAATAGACCACAAGATTTCATGTTATAAACGTTTCTGCAAAGATATTCTATATGTTGTTGAGCGCCCAGTAACTATACTTAACAGATGTTTTCCGTGCATATTCCCTTTTCAAAGTTATCTCTACACCGTACCAAGTGTAGTAAAACGAAGTACTAAACACCCGTTATGAACTAGTGCTAACTAGCCCGAGTGGGGTTGTCAAACCCGATAGATCTATCAATAGGATTCGCGCTTACATATTAACCATATGTAACAAATAGTTACCAGACTATTAGGGATATATACAAAGGTAAAACTCAACATAGAATAAATATTTAAGTACTTGTGTCTATTTCGAAAAACAAAAGCTGCATGAATTCTCATCCCAAAATATTTATAGAGTTAAAAATGGGACTATATACTCAATGTCGTAAAAGTATAGTTTTAACAAGTTTCCAACTTATTAAAATACAGCCGACGTCCTTGGATTTACGAACCTATAACAATAATAACGATTCAGATAATAATACATGTGAACAAAATTAATATAGCAAGTTCATAGAATACTTATATAATAATTTTTAACATTTTATGTTAGTAGTCCATTGTTAGTAGTCCAAAATAGTCCGAAAAGTCCAAAATAGTCCGAAAAGTCCAACAGTCCAATAATCGGTATATATATATAATCTTAGAATTACCCCACGGCGTATTGTGTACATATTGTCTTGCATCAATCCAGAGACGTATTGACTTAGGATTTATCAAAACGTATTGTTTACATATTGTCATGGAACGTACCAAGATTATTATATATATACAATCTCGGAATCTAATGATAGCATGTCCAAATATATAGGATATAGGAAAAGTTAGCAAGGATATGGTTAATATAGTTTTTAAGGTGTTCTTCATATGTGCAAGTTATAAGTTCTTATAATATCTTAATATAACATCATAATACATATAAATAAGTGTTATTAGAGTTAAGTTAGAAAGATTAGATTAGTTTTCCAAATAAGTTTAAAATTAACTAAACTATGTTCTAGTAGTTATTAGTTATGAATTCTTATATATATATATATAGCTATAATCATATGAATTGAACAAGAGTTTTGGTAAGGCTAATACCTTGATTTAAGAAAGATAAGTAGCTGAATATGAAGAGGATTTATAGAGCTTGAAAAACTCCTTGAATTGGTGCTTAAAGATACCAAACTTGGAAGCAAAACTTGAATCAAAGTAAGTGTTCTTGATTGCTTCTTATATGATGATTATAGATTGTTTTTGAAGCTAAAAGATGAAGAAAATGCTTGGGGATGATCTAGTATGAAGATGGGAGTATTTTGAGAGAGAATTTAGAGAGTATAAATGAGAAAATGGAATGGAAAAATGGGTGTATGCATAAAAACGTTTTTAAGGTATTTATAGACAACTTATGTTGACTTTTTATGACTAATATCAAGTAAAGTTAAATTGATGTTGTCATGCATGACATAATAAGATTGATAATGTCATGCATGACATTATATATCTATCATGTAGATTTCTATTGGTATATACCAATAGTAAATACTTCTAGAAGCTGCGTATAATACGCGTATAAATACCGTATACATATAAGTAGCATTTTTTGAGAAAAATGAACTGAAATACGAATATAGCTATCACTTATCTGTATTTGTATATTATTAAGTGTGTTTATACTCATTGTATGTAAATACATTTTAACATAATACATTGTATGTAAATACATTTTAACATAAGTTAATTTCATCGTTTAAAAAGTAACATATATACTGTTCAAAAACTCTTTAAATTAGTAGTATGAGAATGTATATATAATACCTTGTTAATATACTTAATGAGATATTAAATTATCATATTTTCAAGTTAAATATATATATACACACATATATATACATACAAGTTATGACGTTCGTGAATCGTAGGAATAAAAGGGTGACCAAAAGCTTGTGTAAAACTCTTTCCGGAGGTTCAAGACTTATTAAAATTCATTGCTTATCAAGTCGGAATTATTAAATCATGTAGATAGTATAATCAAGTAGTCGGAAAAATCCGAGTCGTCACAGTACCTACCCGTTAAAGAAATTTCGTCCCGAAATTTAAAGTAGTATCTATTCAACGTATGATATCAGTAAACAGATGTGGGTACTTCTGCTTCATCTGATCTTCTCATTCCCAAGTGAACTCGGGTCCTCTCTGAGCATTCCATCGGAATCTAACAATCGGTATGTTGCTTTGCTTGAGTCGCTTGACTTCCCGGTCCATAATTTCGATGGGTTCTTCGATAAAATGTAACTTTTCATCGACTTGGATTTCTTCGAGCGGAATAGTGAGGTCTTCTTTTGCAAGGCATTTCTTCAAGTTTGAAACATGAAAGGTGTTATGTACCCCGAAAAGTTGTTGAGGTAACTTAAGTCGATAGGCCACCGGTCCAATGCGTTCGATGATTTTAAACGGCCCTACGTACCTTGGGTTAAGTTTACCCCTCTTTCCAAAGCGTATCACACCTTTCCAAGGTGACACTTTTAACATAACCATGTCACCAACCTGAAATTCCAATGGCTTTCTTCGAACATCAGCGTAGCTCTTTTGACGACTTTGAGCGGTTCTCAATCTCTCCTTGATTTGCACAATCTTTTCGGTTGTCTCATGTATGATCTCAGGACCAGTAAGTTGTCTGTCACCTACATCATTCCAACAGATAGGGGATCTACACTTTCTTCCATAAAGTGCTTCGAATGGTGCAGCATTAATGCTCGTATGATAACTGTTGTTATACGAGAATTCTGCCAATGGTAAATACTTATCCCATCCGTTCCCAAAATCGATCACACATGCTCTAAGCATGTCTTCAAGAGTCTGAATGGTCCTTTCGCTTTGCCCATTGGTTTGAGGATGATATGCAGTGCTCATATCCAGACGAGTTCCTAGAGCTTCATGTAGTGATTGCCAGAACCTTGACGTAAACCTACTGTCGCGATCGGATATAATGGAGATAGGTACTCCATGTCTTGAAACGACTTCCTTCATGTATAATCGTACCAATTTCTCCATCTTATCCATTTCCTTCATAGGCAGGAAATGTGCAGATTTGGTGAGATGGTCGACAATTACCCAGATGGTGTCATAACCCCATGCAGTATTTGGTAGCTTCGTGATGAAATCCATGGTTATACATTCCCAATTCCATTCTAGGATTTCTGGCTGTTGAAGCAACCCTGACGGTTTCTGGTGTTCCGCCTTAACTTTGGAGCAAGTTAAGCACTCCCCTATATATGTTGCAATATCTGCCTTTAAATTAGGCCACCAGAAATGTGCCTTAAGATCTTGATACATCTTTCCAGCTCCGGGATGTATCGAGTATCTCGTCTTATGCGCCTCGTCCAAAACCAATTTTCTTAACCCTTTAAACCTTGGTACCCAAATGCGTCCATTAAAATACCGGGTTCCATCTTCTCGTATATCAAGTTGCTTGTCTAAACCCTTGAGCATCTCATTTCTAAAGTTTTCTTCAGTAAGAGCTCCTCGTTGAGCCTCCTTTATTTGTGAGGTGAGGTTTGTACGAATTTTCATATTCATTGCTCGTACTCGAATCGGTTCTCTTTCTTTCCTGCTTAAAGTGTCAGCTACTACATTTGCTTTCCCGGGATGATAACGAATTTCACAATCGTAGTCGTTTATTAGCTCAACCCATCGTCGTTGCCTCATATTCAATTGTTTTTGATCGAATATGTGTTGAATACTTTTGTGATCAGTGTACACTATACATTTGACCCCATATAAGTAGTGTCTCCACATTTTCAATGCAAAAATAACTGCTCCTAACTCCAAATCACGTGTCGTATAATTCCGTTCATGAGTTTTCAACTGTCGAGAGGCGTAAGCAATAACCTTTGTTCGTTGCATGAGTACACAACCAAAACCTTGTCGCGACGCATCACAATAAATCACAAAGTCGTCGTTTCCTTCAGGTAATGATAAAATAGGCGCCGAAGTTAGTTTCTTTTTCAATAGCTGGAATGCAGTTTCCTGCTCTGAGGTCCATTCATACTTCTTCCCTTTGTGTGTTAACGCGGTCAATGGTTTGCCTATTCGGGAAAAATCTTGAATAAACCTTCTATAATAACCAGCTAAGCCCAAAAATTGGCGTATCCGTGTCAAAGTCTTTGGGGTTTCCCATTTTTCAATGGCTTCGACCTTTGCGGGATCAACCTGAATTCCTTGACTGCTAACGATGTGACCAAGGAATTGTACTTCCTTCAACCAAAATGCGCACTTAGAAAATTTGGCATATAACTGTTCTTTTCTTAACAATTCCAGCACCAACCTTAAATGTTGCTCGTGTTCTTGCTCGGTCTTGGAGTAAATAAGAATGTCATCAATAAAGACGATAACAAATTTATCTAAATACGGACTACATACTCGATTCATGAGGTCCATAAATACAGCAGGTGCATTTGTCAACCCGAACGGCATGACCAAAAATTCGTAGTGACCGTAGCGTGTTCTAAATGCGGTCTTCGGAATATCTTCTTCTTTTACTCGCAACTGATGGTAACCCGATCTTAGGTCAATTTTGGAGTAAACACGTGATCCTTGCAGCTGATCAAACAAGTCATCAATTCTCGGCAATGGGTACCGATTCTTGATAGTTAGATTGTTTAACTCGCGGTAGTCTATACACATTCGGAAGGATCCGTCTTTCTTCTTAACGAACAGGATCGGAGCTCCCTATGGTGAAGTACTCGGTCGAATAAATCCACGATCTAGCAATTTCCGCAACTGACTTTGTAGTTCTTTCATTTCAGACGGTGCGAGTCTATACAGAGTACGAGCCACTGGTGCAGCTCCCGGTACTAGGTCTATTCGAAATTCAACAGATCTATGCGGAGGTAATCCCGGTAATTCTTCCGGAAATACTTCAGAAAATTCTCTTACCACAAGCATGTCACTAATGCTATTATCCTTCGTATCAATCTTCTTCACATGTGCTAAGATAGCATAGCATCCCTTCTTTATGCACTTTTGGGCCTTCAAACAGCTAATAAAGTTTAGCTTATGATTACCCTTTTCTCCGAACACCATCAATGGTTTCCCGTTCACGCAGGGAAAACGAATCGCCTTTTTATAACAAACAATTTCCGCTCTCATCTTAGACATCCAGTCCATACCAATAATTACATCAAAACTACCCAACTCAACAGGTATCAAATCAATTACAAATGTCTCACTAGTTAATTTAAGCTTACGTTTACGACAGATTTTATCAGCTTTAACTAGTTTACCATTTGCTAATTCTACAATACATTTATCCTCCAGGGGCACTAAGGGTCAATTTAGTTTAGAGCAAAATTCTTTACTTACATAACTTCTATCGGCACCAGTATCAAATAAAATATAGGCAGGTAATTCATCGATAGTAAACGTACCTGTAACAAGCTCCGGGTCTTCTCGTGCATCATTAGCATTTATATTAAATGCTCTTCCACGGACTGTACCATATTCACTCTTTTGGTTCGGGCACTTGTTCTTGTAATGGCCCTTTTTTCTGCACCCATAACAAACAACAGCTTCAAGAGCGGCTTTATTAACATCTGTGAGAGGAAACCTACAATTTTGAATATGATGCCCTACTTTGTTGCAATTTTTACACACCACCGTGCAATTCCCAAAGTGGTGTTGCTTGCATTTCTGGCATTGGGGTTGTTTCCCCTGGTAGGTATTCTGGTTCCTCTCGTTACTCACACCCTACGAGACTTCCTGCTTCTTGTTGTGGGGTTGATAGTTGTGATTCCTATCACGATTGTCGTTCTTCATCTTGTGGTCATTTGTTTTGGCCTCGGCAGCCGCCTTTTCCTTGTTTCTTTCTTTGATTTGGTCCATTAACTTATGGGCCATCTTGCTTGCTTCGTACATTGTTGTTGGATTAGATGCACTTACATTTTCTTGGATTATCTCAGGTAATCCTTTCACAAACTGTTCAACTTTTGCTTCTTCATCTTCAAATACTCCAGGACACATTAACGCTAGCTCTGTGAACCGTTGCTCGTAGGCAGTGATGTTATCACCCTTGGTGCGCAATTCCCTCAACTCTGCTTTCAATTTATTCATCTCGTTCTGGGGACGATAATGCTCACACAGCAAGTGTTTAAATGCTGCCCAAGGTAGGGCGTAAGCAGTATTCTCCCCCACGTTTGCTAGGTAGGATTCCACCATGTTAAAGCATTATTTTTGAAAGTATAAGAAGCGTATTTTACGCGGTCTCCTTCTGCACAATTACTTATAGCAAAAACAGCTTCTACTTTTTCAATCCAACACTTTAGTCCAACTGGACCTTCCGTTCCTTCAAATTCATGGGGTTTACAACTCATGAAAGTTTTGTAGGAACATCCTACACGGTTTTCTGTTGTACCATGATGAGTTCCACTGCTAGACCCTGAATGGTTGTTTTTGTTAAGTGTGCCCAATACTGCGGTTACATTTGCAGTAAGAAAACTACGAAAATCTTCCTCGCTCATGTTCATGTGTTGTTTGTTAACTGGAGCCATTTCCTTCAAAAATAGCCAAATGATATAAATTAATCATATATAGAATATTATAAGTAGTTAATAGTACTTTGTAGCATACTAATAATATGAACTAATTTTTATAAAAGCCTCTTTTCTTCTTATTGGCATTTTATAATTGCAGTTCGGGTAGTACCTACCCGTTAAAGTTCATACTTAATAGCTAGTACACAAATTAACTACTACAATCAAGATAATATTCTATCATGAAAAACTTAATACATTAGTACTTCACGCTTAAACTTTTGGTACAATATTTTACAAAAATACAATACCACTATTTTACATAAAACACAGGTAAAGTAAAATATAGCACACGATAACTATTATACAAGGCGTGAAGTATGGTAGCTACTGGGACAAATTAAAAATGACGAGACTTCTTATTGTTTTGGGACAAATCTGGGAAATCTGCGGGATCTGGGAAACCAAAGAGTTTTCGCGTCTCAGCTACTGACATCGTTCTCATTCTAGCGGTACGTTTGTACCTTGGTCGGGATGGTGCCTCAATAGAGTTAATAACAGGAGCATGACTAGGGGTAAAAGTGTTAGGTTCACTTTTAGCAATAAATCTTTTATTATAATCCGGATCAGGAAATTCTGGTGGGCGGACCACAAGTTCCTTTTGCTTATTAAATTCTGCCTCTGTAATTTCTTTTACTTCGTTCTCCTCAGGTTCCTCCGTTGGTTCCTCTGGGATTTGTGAATCTTCCCAAAATGCGTCCAACTCCAGGTCATCATCGTCATCAGTTATATAGATGATTTCCTTCGGATCATCGTCGTTATCAGATAAGTCGATGACTGGTACTTTTGCTGGAGATTCATCTTCGGAGTCACTGATTGTGATAATGAGATTGGTGCTAGAAGTAGACATCTATCACACATTAACTACCACATTAGAAATATATCACATAATATTTACATGCTATAATATTAAATTCCCGACCACAAATGATAAGCAATAGTTTTCAAAAACAGGTTCGATCAAAGTCCAGACTCACTAATGCATCCTAACAAATACCGGTCAGACACACTAATGCAATTTCTGGTTCACTAAGACCTCTGCTCTGATACCAACTGAAACGACCCGTCCATATTACTATAAACAAGGTACGTTATTCATTGATCTCATTAGCGAGGTATTTGACCTCTATATGATACATTTTATAAAATATTGCATTCTTATTTCATAATGACCAAACCTTTCATATATAAATGAAAGTTTTAAACATATGGGCGATCATTTGAGAAATGATCCCCGAATACATAAGTTCTGGAATATTACAACGTGGGCATAATAGCCAAATATATTACATGACAAAGATAAAGTTTATTAGAATGAAACTTTCTTTAAACACAAGCATGAAAGACACCATGCAACACCTTAAGCAAGCGATCAGCAGAAGACTTTTAAAGACCTGAGAATAAACATGCTCAAACTGTCAACACAAAGGTTGGTGAGATATAGGTTTTAAAGCCAGCATAAGTGATAAGGCTAAAAATGAACACATATTTTACAGCATTATTTCCCAAGAAAGACAAGATTTTAGTTGATATTGTTCGATTTACAAGCACTATTCGTTTAAATATTAAAAAGTGAAGATAAAAGGCAGATTCGACAAATTGAAGACGGAAAGGTCCAAAAAGCTAAAAAGTACAAGATTCAATCAAAAAGGTTCAAATTATTGATGAGGAACGTCTCAAAATAACAAGAGTACAAGTTACAAGACGCAAAGTACGCGATTTAAAATAATACGCGAAGACGTCCGAAAATCCAGAACCGGGACCTGAGCCTAGAAGAAACGCCCGACGTAACGGACCAAAAATATCTACTCAACTATGCATATAAATATAATATAATATATAAATAATTATTAAAATTATTTATATATTTATATTATTCATTTATTATGTCGGCAAGCTAGAAAACAAATGATCCTGAGCTGGAAATCACGGCCATGCGAGTCGCATGGCCTAATGCCCAAACTCATGCGACTCGCATGAGTACCTTTTCCAGGCCACCTTCTATTTAAAGCGACTTCGTGATCCGTTTTTAAAACACCACAAAATCTATTTCTCTCTTCTCTCATATATACGATATATATATATATATATATATAATTTATATTTTAATTTTAATTATAATTATAATTCTAATAATAAGGGTATGTTAGCGAATGTTGTAAGGGTGTAAGTCGAAATTCTGTCCGTGTAACGCTACGCTATTTTTTAATCATTGTAAGTTATGTTCAACCTTTTTATATTAATGTCTCGTAGCTAAGTTATTATTATGCTTATTTAAAACGAAGTAATCATGATGTTGGACTAATTACTTAAATTGGATAATTGGGCTTTGTACCATAATTGGGGTTTGGATAAAAGAACGACACTTGTGGAAATTAGACTATGGGCTATTAATGGGCTTTATATTTGTTTAACTAAATGATAGTTTGTTAATGTTAATATAAAGATTTACAATTGGGCGTCCTTATAAATTACCATATACACTCGATCGGACACGATGGGCGGGGTATTTATATGTACGAATAATCGTTCATTTAACCGGACACGGGAATGGATTAATAGCCACTAGAATAATTAAAACAGGGGTGAAATTACATTCAAGGGTAATTGGTGTAATTGTAAATAAAGTAGTAAAACCTTGGTTTACACGCAGTCGATAACCTGGTGTATTCATTAAACAAAGTATTAAAACCTTGTTACAATTCGAATCCCCAATTAGTTGGAATATTTAACTTCGGGTATAATAATAATTTGACGAGGACACTCGCACTTTATATTTATGACTGATGGACTGTTATGGACAAAAACCAGACGGACATATTAAATAATCCAGGACAAAGGACAATTAACCCATGGGCATAAAACTAAAATCAACACGTCAAACATCATGATTACGGAAGTTTAAATAAGCATAATTCTTTTATTTCATATTTAATTTCCTTCATTTTATATTTAATTGCACTTCTAATTATCGCACTTTTATTTATTGTTATTTAATCGCACTTTTAATTATCGTACTTTTTAATTATCGTAATTTTATTTTATCACACTTTTATTATTCGCAATTTCATTATCGTTATTTACTTTACGCTTTAATTTAAGTCTTGTATTTATTTTATATTTTACATTAGGTTTTAACTGCGACTAAAGTTTTAAAATTGACAAACCGGTCATTAAACGGTAAAAACCCCCCTTTATAATAATAATATTACTTATATATATATTTGTATTTTTATAAAAGTAAACTAATATAGCGTTGAGCTTTGTTTAAAGATTTCCCTGTGGAACGAACCGGACTTACTAAAAACTACACTACTGTACGATTAGGTACACTGCCTATAAGTGTTGTAGCAAGGTTTAAGTATATCCATTCTATAAATAAATAAATATCTTGTGTAAAATTGTATCGCTTTTCGTACTAAAAATAAACTATTTTATATACACCTCGCATAACATCAAGTATTTTTGGCGCCGCTGCCGGGGAACACCGAAGCGAAACGTCAATAAAAAAAAAAATATATATATATTTTAAGTTTAATTAGTTTTTGTATAAATATATATATTTTTGTTTAATTTTAAAAATATAAAAATTTAAAAAAAAAAATTAAAAATCTTTTAAAATCGAAAAAAAAAAAATATTTTAAATCTATTTTTAAGTTTTTCTTATATATTTATAAAATTATAAAGTATTTTTAGTTTATTTTAGTTTTTAAAATTAAGTTTTTATTTTAATTATATATATATATATATTTTATTTAAATATAAAACAGAAAATATAAATAAATAATAAATATTACGTTTGAACCTGTCATTGACCCCCCTGGTTTGAACCTGCAAGACAGGTCATGCGACTCGCATGACCCCCTGCCTTAAATCATGCGACTCGCATGACAGGGTCTGCCAGGCCACATCTTACCCTAATTACGCATTAAATACGGATTTTAATATTATTATTACTTAAACCCTAATACTATTATTATTATTATAATTAAGTTTTTAGTTTATTTTATTTTTATTACTTTAAACTAGTTTTATAATATATAATACTTAATACTATAATATATAAAATATAAAAATAATATTTTTATAAAATCTAATATTTTTATAACTTTTTATCTCTTTTATATTTTGTGCCTTTTTATCGTTTTAGCGTAATTTTTGTATTTTCTTCGTTCGTACTTAGTTTTTAAGTCTAGTTTTTTGCCGTAGTTTTTATTTTTACTTCTAGAATTTTTAGGATTGCCGTAAAATCCCTTAAGTGCTTATTCCTTAGACTAAGTTTTAGGTGCTTTAGAATTTTGCGACGCCATTTTTCGTGCTATTTTCTTATTTTTCGACGCCGTTTACCTAAGTATCAATTACAATTCCAAGTAGTGATCTCCATTTGCAATTTTAATTTTAAGATAATAATCGTTATAAGGATCGATTAGTTGTGTGTCTTAAGCCGCTCTTCGCCTTTTTATTTTTCGACACTTTTCGACGCGCAATCTATTTCTTCCTTATTTCTCGTCACTCTAGTTATAGGACATAGTATTTTATCTACTTCTTATCTAATATTTCTTAAACGGAAAGAAAAATTATCTAAGTGGTTAAATTAATAGACGTTGACATTTTTCTGGTTCGTAGTAATAGTTGGATTTGTACGTGGACCGGGTTATTGGAGCCAAACAGTCCTCAATTATATTGAGACCAAACGAATCCTGCCCCTCTGCTGCATTTTTTGGCTATTCGAAACGTGGGCAAAAATCAGAAAAGTCTATTAATTGGATAGCTTATATAAGTTTTTCTTATTATTTTTAAAACTAATAGGATATTCAGTGAATGCACCGAGCAAGACGTTCATCACCTTTTGTACGTTCACCACCTGTAACTAGATCAAGACATTTAGCAAATATAACCGCCGTTGATTTTTCTTTAGAATCATCATCCAGTCGACCAAGTACTTCAGTTCAAATTTCCGATAATCCATTTTTTGAACCCGACCTCACAATTGAGAATCCGAAGAATATTCAGGAACGGTTCGTAGATCCTGAACCATTAAACTTTCCTCCGGAGCCACCAATCAATCAAACAAGTATTATTGAGGAACGAACCATTAAATCAGAATCATCTAGTGATACCGATTCAACAAATTCAATTATGGAGAATCTGGAACCTTTAAGTATGGAAGACCGAATGAGAGCTAAACGCACTGGCCAAGGTCACGCAATTACTCATCCAGACATTAATGCGCCAGATTATGAAATCAAAGGACAAATTCTACACATGGTGACTAATCAATGCCAATTTAGTGGTGCGCCGAAGGAAGATCCAAATGAACATCTACGTACCTTTAATAGGATCTGCACACTATTTAAAATCCGAGAAGTGGATGATGAACAGATATATCTCATGTTATTTCCCTGGACTTTAAAGGGAGAAGCCAAAGATTGGTTGGAATCGTTACCTGAAGGGGCGATTGATACATGGGATGTTTTAGTTGACAAATTTCTTAAACAATTCTTTCCTGCATCTAAAGCCGTAAGACTTCAAGCAGAAATTGTTACGTTTACACAGAAACCAAATGAAACTCTATATGAGGCGTGGACAAGATATGGAAAGTTGTTAAGAGGATGTCCGCAACATGGTTTAGACACCTATCAAATAGTACAAATATTCTACCAAGGATGCGACATCACTACAAGGAAAGACATAGATATAGCAGCTGGTGGTTCTATTATGAAGAAAACCGAAACTGATGCTTACAAAATTATTGATAACACTGCTTCCCACTCACATGAGTGGCACCAAGAAAAAGATATCATTAGATCATCTAAAGCAGCTAGAGCCGATTCTAGTCATGACTTAGATTCCATTTCCGCAAAGATAGATGCTGTGGAGAGACGAATGGAAAAGATGACTAAAGATATTCACTCAATACGAATTAGTTGTGAGCAGTGTGGAGGACCACATTTGACAAAAGATTGTCTCAGTATTGAATTAACAATGGAACAAAGAGAGAATATTTCATACATAAACCAAAGGCCTGGAAATAATTATCAGAATAATTATCAACCGCCAAGACCGATTTACAATCAAAACCAGAATTATAACCGAAATATTCCATACAACAACCAACAAGGTCCTAGCAATCAACAAGTATCCAATAATACTTACAATCAGCAAAGACCTAATTTTCAAAACAAACCACCACAACAAACCGATGATAAAAAGCCAAATTTAGAAGATATGATGACGAAGCTAGTTGAAACTCAAACGCAGTTTTTCACATCTCAAAAACAAACTAATGAACAAAATGCTCAAGCATTTAGAAATCAACAAGCTTCTATTCAAAATCTGGAACAAGAAGTAAGTAACCTAGCAAGGTTGATAGGTGAAAGAAAACCGGGAAGTTTACCGAGTGATACAAATGCTAACCCCCGGAATGAAACAGCTAAAGCCATTACCACGAGAAGTGGTATTACACTTAAACCACCTGAAATACCTGTAAATTCAGATGATTCTATTCCAACTCCACAAGAACCACAATCCGAGCAAGAAAAGGAAAAAGAACCGGTAGTTGAAAAGGTTAATGAAGATAACCCAGTTAAGGCTAAACCTTATGTTAAACCATACCAACCACCGCTTCCTTACCCGAGTAAAATGAGAAAAGAAAAACTTGAAGCCGAGCAATCCAAATTCTTGGATATGTTTAAACAAATAAATGTAAATCTTCCTTTCATTGATGTGATTTCAGGAATGCCAAGGTATGCTAAATTCTTGAAAGATCTAATCTCAAATAGAAAGAAAATGGAAGAACTCTCGGCTGTTACTATGAATGCTAATTGTTCAGCAGTGCTGTTGAATAAGATACCAGAAAAACTATCTGATCCAGGAAGTTTCACAATTCCATGTTTTCTGGGTAGTCTTTGTTCAATAGAAGCATTGGCAGACTTAGGTGCTAGTATAAATCTAATGCCGTATTCACTATACGCTAAACTAGACCTTGGAGAATTGAAACCAACCAGAATAAGCATACAACTAGCCGATAGATCAATAAAATATCCTAGAGGGATAATGGAGAACATGCTAGTTAAAGTTGGTACTTTAGTATTTCCAGTAGATTTTGTTGTTTTGGACATGGAAGAAGATTCTCAAGTTCCTCTCATATTAGGAAGACCATTCTTAAACACGGCTAAAGCAATGATAGACGTGTTCGGTAAGAAATTGACCCTAAGTATAGAGGATGAGAGTGTTACCTTTTCAGTTGATAGAGCAATGCAACAACCACAATCTGCAGATGATACATGTTATTATATTCAAACTATAGATGCACATGCAGAATTATTAGAAGAATTTCCAGAATTACAAGGAACAGGAGAATGTTCTTTAGGAGAAGGTAATGAACCAATTGATGAAGCTGAAATGTTAGCTACACTTATAGCTAATGGATATGAACCAACAACAGAAGAAATTCAAATGCTAAAAGAAGAAGACAGATATCGATATAAATCATCGATAGAAGAACCTCCGAAATTAGAGTTAAAACCACTTCCAAACCATTTGGAATACGCTTATTTACATGGTGAATCTGAATTACCTGTAATAATATCGTCTTCTCTTACTGAAAATGAGAAATCACAACTCATTTCTGTGTTGAAAGCTCATAAACCAGCCATTGCATGGAAGATTCATGATATTAAAGGAATAAGTCCTTCGTATTGCACACATAAAATCCTTATGGAAGAAGGTCATAAAACGTATGTGCAACGCCAACGAAGACTAAATCCGAATATGCAAGATGTAGTTAAGAAAGAGATTATTAAACTGCTAGATGCAGGTTTAATTTATTCAATTTCTGATAGTCCATGGGTAAGCCCAGTTCAATGCGTACCTAAGAAGGGTGGCATGACTGTCATTACAAATGAGAAAAATGAGCTTATTCCTACTAGGACTGTAACAGGATGGCGTGTATGTATTGATTATAGAAAATTAAATGACGCCACCAGAAAAGATCACTTTCCCTTACCTTTTATAGATCAAATGTTGGAAAGATTAGCCGGAAATAGTTACTATTGTTTTCTAGATGGATTTTCCGGATATTTTCAAATTCCAATAGCACCCGAGGACCAAGAGAAAACCACATTCACGTGCCCTTATGGTACTTTTGCTTACAAACGCATGCCATTTGGACTTTGCAACGCCCCTGCAACCTTTCAAAGGTGTATGATGGCGATTTTTCGCGACATGATAGAAGAATGCATGGAAGTATTCATGGATGACTTTTCAGTCTTCGGTGATACATTTAAATCATGTTTAGTTAATCTGGAACGAATGCTAATTAGATACGAACAATCAAATCTAGTACTTAATTGGGAGAAATGCCATTTCATGGTTAAAGAAGGCATCGTTCTTGGACATAAAATTTCAAAAGAAGGAATTGAAGTGGATAGAGCTAAAGTAGATGTAATTGCTAAACTTCCACATCCCACCAATGTTAGAGGAGTTAGGAGTTTTCTAGGGCATGCCGGTTTTTACCGACGTTTCATAAAAGATTTTTCTAAAATTGCCACTCCTATGAATAAACTCCTAGAAAAGGATGCGCCATTCATCTTTTCAGATGAATGTATCAAATCTTTTAATATTCTTAAAGAAAAACTCACTAATGCGCCGATCATGATAACACCAAATTGGAATCTACCATTTGAACTAATGTGCGATGCAAGTGATTTTGCAATGGGAGCCGTTTTAGGACAAAGGATTGAAAAATGATTTCAACCTATATATTATGCTATAAGACATTACAAGGAGCACAAACAAACTATACAACTACTGAAAAAGAACTCCTTGCTATTGTCTTTGCTTTTGACAAATTCCGAGCATATCTCGTTCTAGCAAAAACGGTGGTCTATACCGACCATTCTGCTCTTAGATACCTATTTTCAAAACAAGATGCTAAACCAAGATTAATCCGTTGGATCTTACTCTTACAAGAGTTTGATATTGAAATCCGAGATAAAAGAGGAGCAGAAAATCTCGCCGCTGATCATCTTTCTCGTCTTGAAAATCCTGAGTTAGAAGTTCTAAATGAATCGGCCATACAAGACAACTTTCCTGATGAATATCTATTGAAGATAGATTATAAAGAAATCCCATGGTTTGCAGACTATGCAAACTACTTAGTTTGTGGATTCCTTGAAAAAGGATTATCGTACCAAAGACGAAAGAAATTCTTCAGTGATATAAAACACTATTTCTGGGAAGATCCACATCTGTTTAAAAGTTGTCTCGATGGAATAATACGCCGATGTGTATTTGGAGATGAAGCTAGTAAAATTTTAAACCATTGTCACACAGGACCAACAGGAGGGCATTATGGGCCTCAACTAACAGCAAGAAAGGTTTATGAAGCTGGATTCTATTGGCCTACAATTTACAAAGACGCACACCTTCTTTGCAAATCCTGTGATGCTTGTCAAAGGGCCAGAAAAATAAGTCAACGTGATGAAATGCCACAAAATGTCATCCAAGTATGTGAAGTATTTGACATTTGGGGTATTGACTTTATGGGTCCATTTCCAAAATCTCATAATAATCTATATATACTCGTAGCCATTGATTATGTATCTAAATGGGCGGAAGCACAAGCTCTCCCAACTAACGATGCACGAGTTGTAGTCAACTTTTTAAAACGTCTTTTTGCAAGGTTTGGAACACCGAAAGCTTTAATAAGTGATCGGGGTACTCATTTCTATAATAATCAACTTGAGAAAGTTCTCAAACGTTATGGAGTAACTCATAAAATCTCAACCGCTTATCATCCACAAACAAGTGGACAAGTTGAAAATACGAACCGAGCATTAAAGAGAATTCTAGAGAAAACCGTAGGATCAAATCCGAAGGAATGGTCCATGAAATTGGAGGATGCACTCTGGGCTTTTAGAACAGCCTACAAAACTCCAATTGGAACCACACCTTTTAAACTCGTTTATGGAAAAGCATGTCATCTTCCAGTAGAAATTGAACACAAAGCATTTTGGGCTTTGAAGACATGTAATCTTGATTTACATGAAGCCGGACGTCTACGATTAAGTCAACTAAATGAATTAGAAGAATTAAGACATGAAGCATACGAAAATTCGTTAATCTATAAAGAAAGAACGAAGAAATGGCATGATAAAAGAATCAGAAGTTCAAAAGAATTTAAAGAAGGAGACAGAGTTCTTCTTTTCAATTCACGATTCAAGCTATTTTCTGGAAAATTGAAATCAAGATGGTCTGGACCATTCATAGTCAAAAGAGTTTTCCCATACGGAACGATAGAATTAATAAATTCAAATGGGATTGAATTTAAAGTTAATGGTCACAGAGTTAAACATTACATACATGGTCCGATGAAAGTCGACAACGAAGTTAATCACAATTTCGACACCACAGCTAACTAAGTGTGGGGAGAATCAAGTCTTTAAAGGATAATATGTATTTCTGTTAGAGTTAGATTGTCTGTTTTCGTGTAGTTCTCGAAAATGGAACCCGAATGGTCTTTCCCTAGCAGACCCTAAAGAACTAGTCTTCTCCCCCCATTCTGAATTTTTATTTTTTTTAGGTTTTTACAAAATGAAGACTGCCTGTGAACTAAACCATGGTCTAATGCTACACGCTTTGATCACTAAAAGTAATAATGACATACTACCGAGTGAAATAGTATCAGTAATCAGAGAAAGAATGGACGGAGTTAGAAAAGAATCTAGATGCGAAGATAATAAGTTACAATTTGGTAAAGGAAAATCAAAATCCGCAGCAAAAAGAAGAGCACGACACCTAGAAAGATGTCACAAATGCGGAAAATGGTCACATGGAGGTAAATGTTCAAATAATCAAACCTATTCAAATACCGAATTTGTTACTTTATGCAGAGACGGACCGTTCATATGTTTAGAAGAAAAGACACTGAATGCTCGAGGTTACGCCTATGTAACCATGGAAAATCAATTAAACCGACTATCTTATGAATGGGATAGATCATATAACTAAGAAATGTATTTCACAGGTATGTCTGTACAGTTTTTATTTTTATTTTTATTTTTAACCTTTTGATAATAAACGCTAATTTGTTCGCTAAAAAGTATTAAATTGGTATTAAATAAAATTAGGTTTGGCGACCGAAATTATTGATATCATTCAAAAATTTATTACATCACTGCGAAATTTAACGTTTATTCTTAAGGTATAAATATCTTTAAACAATCAACCCAAAATATTTCAAAAATTCGTCATGAGTTAAATTAGGTCTTGGAACCGAAATAACTTTACCGAAAAGAGGGGCGCATATTTTTGATAATATTTGATTGATTAAAGTGGGATAAAAGACCAAAAAGATTTTTAATTTTATTTTTACTTTGTTTTAAAACTAATATATATATATATTATGATATAATATCTTTAAGTTTTTAAATATTTTAAATCAATATTCAATATAAGTTTATAAAAATTAATATAAGTTTAAAAATATCAACAATATATTGCATTTTTAATTTTTAATATGAATTTTTAATTTTATGCATTTCAAATTAAGTTGTGTGAATTTTTTTTTAAAAAAAAAAAAAAAAAAATTTACTTTATCTCATTAAGTTAAAAATATGATTTTTAAAATTCGTCGTGAGTTGAAAACTAGACCGTTGAGTCGAAATTGCTTTACCCGAGGGCGGGACGAGAATTTTTATTATCATTATTTTTAAGTTTCTTGATTTAAAGTATGCCAAAAAAATTGAAAAATCCAAAAATCTAAGCTTTTAAAACAATCGCTTGAAAATGACAAAATTTTAAAATTTTGTCGAGGGACGGACTAGGGCATCGTCCCGAAACGACCTCGTCCTAAAAAGAAACAAAATTTTTAAAATTTTATTTAATTCTATGTTTTAAAAGTATAAGGTTTTATAAAAAAAAAAAAAAAAAAAAAAAAAAAACCTGGATTTCAACCCCATGCGACTCGCATGGGGGAAGGGCAAATACCATGCGAGTCGCATGGCTGATAAAAACTGGACACATACAAAACTTCTCAGTTTCGCTGATTCTGTCACAATACACACACATATACACGAACTTGCACCCAAACTCTCTCAAAAATCCGTCATTTTTTTTAATTTCTTGCAAAACTTCACAATAATCATGCGTAGGTTCAGTAGGCTCAACCCCTTCAGGAACACGGTAAAGATTTCACCCCTAATCTCTTTAAATTCGAATTATTGTGTTCTTGAGCTATAAATTTTATATTTTGATTTTGTTAAATTCTAGTGTAATTAGACTTAAATTGTTGTTATATTATGCATGAATATCCTAGATTGAAGCTATTTAACATGGATTGAAGCTAAAAACTTCAAATTTTTAAGAATCTAGGGTTTGTGTTCTTGAGTAATTTGGGGCTTTTTGATATAAACAGGTTATGGCCGATTTTTGTCATGAATTGTTGCTAAATTAAGTAGTGTAACATGTTTAGGTAGTTAATTGATCCAAACTTTGAACCTAAACATGTTTTTGAGAATTAAAGTAGACTTTTTTAAGTCTAAAAAATTCATAAACTTGGATAATTTGATGTAAAGGCCAATTTAAACTTGTTTAATTGCTAGTAGTGATTAGTTTGGCATGTTATTTAAGATGAATGTTTAAAAACTTGATGAATATTTTCATATGTACTTATTTGAAAAAATGTAGGATTGACAAAAATATGAAAATGAGCACTAGTTTGATATGAATGCCATGTAACAAGTGTTTAATTGTTATAATAATTATTGTTGACATGTTTAAGAGTTTAAATGTGATAAAACATTGTACACATTTTCGTATGTAAAAGTATAGAATTGTTATTTTTAGGAAAATATGTATAAAATGTGTTATGAATTGAACATGTCATCATAATTGTTTCAAGTTATTATTTTGCTAACACTAATGCATATTTGGATGCACAATTTTTGTGTTTAATGTGTTTTGCAGAGAAATACAGATACGGAAGGTGCATCATCGTCCAGACAACCAGAGCCCGAACCGGAAATGTTTAATGAACAAGAACAACAAGTGCAAGAAGAAGAAGAACAACATGAGGATCAACATATTCCATATCACGATCAAGATCAATTATTCATGAATCAGTTTCGTCAATTCGCTCCACATCAAATGATTCTGAGCTTAGACATTAATGAAGATCAGTTACACCCAAATCTGAGATTTGATCGATGTTGGATAGAGTATCCATATTATCAAAAGAACATGCACATTCTCTACTTTAAGGTTGTTGAAATGCCAAGGGCAATTGACTGGGTACCTTTGGAAACAGTTGACCTTGCCAAACCGATTCGGGAATTATTGGTGCAAAGGTATGGTAATTCTCAGTTTAACGATTGGATGCGCCTATTTTCCATTCGTAGAACCATATATAGGGAATGGTGTATAGAATTACTTAGTACTATTAAGTTAAACAGCGATGTTAGGAGGATAGATGATAGAAGCTTTATTAGATTTCTGTTAGGTGGACGCATGTACAGAATGTCCATGATAGATTTAGCCAGGGCCTTACAGATTTACACCCCTGCTGAACTTTTGAGCCCCGACTGTAATAGCCTGATTGCCCAAGGAGAAAGGGTAGATAGGGAATTTAATGTTAACGCCGTCTGGGGCGTATGTCCCATTTTAATGAGTTTCAAGCTGGTGGGGGACATACATACTTAGATATTGATAGAGCTGAACTCCGGGTGATACATCGATTCTTAGCAAACACAATTACACAAAGGGGTAAAAATAAGGAGAAATTGACTTTAAATGATTTATTCTACCTTAAGTGTATTAGAGACCCGAGGAGTTTCGTTAACATTCCCTATTGTGTAGGTTATTATCTATCTAATGTAGTTGGGGGGATGAAATCGGGGAGTATTATAGGTGGTGGTATTTTCATTACTCTCATTGGAGAGTATTTAGGTGTTGACAAGAACCGAAGGGGTCCAATGGTAGAAATAGAGGACGAAGGTGAAACTATAAGTTCACACGTCTATCAGGGTGCAAAGGTTTTATTGATGAGACGTAATCGGGTATATCGATACGAGGGACCTCAGCGACAGGTAGAAAGAGGTTCGGATGACGAAATGGAGGAGGCGAACAACATTATGAAAGTTGTTCGGGAGACTGCTCTTGATTTAGGCGTTCGTATGGAGGAAGAATACATGACGAACGATGATAGGCATATGCAGTACGAGGCGTGGCAACGCCAGAATGATTACGAGCATTCCCGGCAACGAGAGCATCACCGATGGGATTATCATCAGCACCAAATCATAAGCCGGCTGCAGCCTAATGAGATTTATTATCCGACCCGACCCGCATTTTATCCTGCACACCAGCCAGAAATGAGACCGCCCTATGACATATATGATTATGACGCAGCATACCAGTTCACCTATCAACAGCCATGGAACCCTGATCCGAACATGAATTGGGATCCCTATCCTAATTATCCTCCTAACCCACCTCCTGATCAGTAGAGATAAGTTGGTAATTTATATTTTTATTATTTTAAACACTTAACATTTTAATTACATTTATGTAATGTTTGATATTTCTATTATTATTATGTACTAATATTTTTCTTATAATTTGAAAGTGGGATGCCAAAGTTCCATTTCAAATTGCATGTATGATTATATTTGTATTGTATGTATTTTATGTTATGCACAAAACAGGATAAAACAACGCGTTTTCAAAGACTGGCATTAAGTTCAGCAAAAGCAAGTAATTTTGACGACAAGATGCAAAATATATGTGAAAAAACAACAAGACGGAATGAACAAATGACGTGCACCATTTATCATTCAAACAATCAAACGACAATATGTTTGAAACTTTGGTAAAATTTAATCATTTTTCTACGCTAATAACCCTCAATAATTTAAATTGTTTCTGATTTCTTGCAAATGAGGGCATTGCAAGATCTTAAGTGTGGGAAGGGGTTAAATTCTTTCGGATTTTTAAAAAATATTTTTTTTGATTTAAACACTTGGTTACCATTAAAAATGCTAGTAACGCAGTAGTTGTGTTAGAATCTAGTGCTCTCCGATAACAAGGAACAGCCCTAGTCTTATATACTAACTACCCAATTCTAGTAAAATTTTTCAAAATTTTCAATTAAATGAATTCAAATCATGTTTATACATATTTATGAACGATAAAACTAGGTTTTAACACCGAAATTATTGTTACCTCGGAAAGGACATAAATTGAGAAACAAACTAAAATGTTAAAATTCATTTAAAATGGAATAGAGGACGATAAAAAGGAAAATAAAAGCCAAGTGTGGGAAAATTTACCAAGTTATTTTAAACATATGTCACATATATCTGTAACAAATAACTGAAAATACTTTTGCTTTGGACTAAACTAAACTGTTTTACCCGATAAAAGAAAAGAAGAGATGGATCTACACGATGAATCAATTCCATCATTAAAAGGAAGTAAAGTCTTCCGAAAAAGACACGCGCTTCTTGATTTAGGTCATGAAGTTGTCGTCCAGACCAGCTGTAGGTTGACGAAAAATCTAGAAAAGTCATCACTAAAATCAGCAGGAAATCCACGGACCTCGGCATTAAACAGGGTCGCCAAGTGGTCAGATTTATCCTAACCATGAGAAGGATTTATCTCGTACAATGGGGAGGCACCGTGCAAATTAGCTTGATAAGACTAATGAATCAGATCCCCAGAAAGGATAATCTCCTTAAAGATTAAAAATCAGCTTTTAAGCCTGATATTACTCAATCCTTGAGATTGACCTTAAAGATTGAGAATTCAAACTCATGGAATTCAATGATATCTAAACTCGAGCTTGAACGAGAAAATATTTTGATCAAAATTACAAACCAATTTGTTTTCTGAAAATCCATTTTCAATGCGTTCATTACCATTGAACGTAAAATCCTAGGAATTCACCTGGAATTCATTAGGTCACCTGAACCAAATCGGGTGTCAACCGTAAGAACGGTGGTTGCATAGCATGGTCGGAGACAGGACCTTGTGCCAGACCGAAAAATTAAAGGATGATCTTTACTATTGCTCCTACCAAGGATAGTTCTAGCATCCGACACGTTAAAAAGACCATAATCATCTGCATGTCACTGGAAATTGCCTTAACAGTTTCTTGTTCATCGCTTTCCTTTACAACCGGACGGTAGTTTGCCGAAAGGTAATATACGGAACAAGTAAACTGGATGTGTGCTTTCCGATACAGGGATAGCAGTGGATTACACGAGCCTAAAAGTTTTAGCCAAAATATTGATCCACAGATATATTTTGCAACACCGATGATGGATCAAATCAGAAAACTTGTCTAGGGTAAAATCCAGCTTGAATTTTCAAAAGATCAAATGTTTTTATAAAGATCCAATTTCCTTAAGGATCTAAATTTTTATAGTCATGTGGGACTGTAAACCACCTTTCAAATGTGCACTTTGCTTTGGAAACCGAAAGTAAATCGGCTATTTGATTGCAAGTGTCATTGACCTAAACCCGAGGCAACTATAAAAGACACACCCACCTTTAAACCACATCGTTACTATCATTGTTTATACCGCTGTATTGAAGTCACTTATGTACAAAGTGTGAAGAATAAAGAAGTGATTCAAGTGTTTCAAGACTATATTGCTTAAGGACAAGCAACGCTTAAGTGTGGGAATATTGATAAGGCTAAAAATGAACACATATTTTACAGCATTATTTCCCAAGAAAGACAAGATTTTAGTTGATATTGTTCGATTTACAAGCACTATTCGTTTAAATATTAAAAAGTGAAGATAAAAGGCAGATTCGACAAATTGAAGACGGAAAGGTCCAAAAAGCTAAAAAGTACAATATTCAATCAAAAAGGTTCAAATTATTGATGAGGAACGTCTCAAAATAACAAGAGTACAAGTTACAAGACGCAAAGTACGCGATTTAAAATAATACGCGAAGACGTCCGAAAATCCGGAACCGGGACCTGAGCCTAGAAGAAACGCCCGACGTAACGGACCAAAAATATCTACTCAACTATGCATATAAATATAATATAATATATAAATAATTATTAAAATTATTTATATATTTATATTATTTATTTATTATGTCGGCAAGCTAGAAAACAAATGATCCTGAGCTGGAAATCACGGCCATGCGAGTCGCATGGCCTAATGCCCAAACTCATGCGACTCGCATGAGTACCTTTTCCAGGCCACCTTCTATTTAAAGCGACTTCGTGATCCGTTTTTAAAACACCACAAAATCTATTTCTCTCTTCTCTCATATATACGATATATATATATATATATATATATATATATATATATATATATATATATATATATATATATATATATATATATATATATATATAATTTATATTTTAATTTTAATTTTAATTATAATTCTAATAATAAGGGTATGTTAGCGAATGTTGTAAGGGTGTAAGTCGAAATTCTGTCCGTGTAACGCTACGCTATTTTTTAATCATTGTAAGTTATGTTCAACCTTTTTATATTAATGTCTCGTAGCTAAGTTATTATTATGCTTATTTAAAACGAAGTAATCATGATGTTGGACTAATTACTTAAATTGGGTAATTGGGCTTTGTACCATAATTGGGGTTTGGATAAAAGAACGACACTTGTGGAAATTAGACTATGGGCTATTAATGGGCTTTATATTTGTTTAACTAAATGATAGTTTGTTAATGTTAATATAAAGATTTACAATTGGGCGTCCTTATAAATTACCATATACACTCGATCGGACACGATGGGCGGGGTATTTATATGTACGAATAATCGTTCATTTAACCGGACACGGGAATGGATTAATAGCCACTAGAATAATTAAAACAGGGGTGAAATTACATTCAAGGGTAATTGGTGTAATTGTAAACAAAGTAGTAAAACCTTGGTTTACACGCAGTCGATAACCTGGTGTATTCATTAAACAAAGTATTAAAACCTTGTTACAATTCGAATCCCCAATTAGTTGGAATATTTAACTTCGGGTATAATAATAATTTGACGAGGACACTCGCACTTTATATTTATGACTGATGGACTGTTATGGACAAAAACCAGACGGACATATTAAATAATCCAGGACAAAGGACAATTAACCCATGGGCATAAAACTAAAATCAACACGTCAAACATCATGATTACGGAAGTTTAAATAAGCATAATTCTTTTATTTCATATTTAATTTCCTTCATTTTATATTTAATTGCACTTCTAATTATCGCACTTTTATTTATTGTTATTTAATCGCACTTTTAATTATCGTACTTTTTAATTATCGTAATTTTATTTTATCACACTTTTATTATTCGCAATTTCATTATCGTTATTTACTTTACGCTTTAATTTAAGTCTTGTATTTATTTTATATTTTACATTAGGTTTTAACTGCGACTAAAGTTTTAAAATCGACAAACCGGTCATTAAACGGTAAAAACCCCCCTTTATAATAATAATATTACTTATATATATATTTGTATTTTTATAAAAGTAAACTAATATAGCGTTGAGCTTTGTTTAAAGATTTCCCTGTGGAACGAACCGGACTTACTAAAAACTACACTACTGTACGATTAGGTACACTGCCTATAAGTGTTGTAGCAAGGTTTAAGTATATCCATTCTATAAATAAATAAATATCTTGTGTAAAATTGTATCGTATTTAATAGTTTTTCCTAGTAAAATATAAACTATTTTATATACACCTCGCATAACATCAATAAGATATAATAATAGACCACAAGATTTCATGTTATAAACGTTTCTGCAAAGATATTCTATATGTTGTTGAGCGCCCAGTAACTATACTTAACAAATGTTTTCCGTGCATATTCCCTTTTCAAAGTTATCTCTACACCGTACCAAGTGTCGTAAAACGAAGTACTAAACACCCGTTATGAACTAGTGCTAACTAGCCCGAGTGGGGTTGTCAAACCCGATAGATCTATCAATAGAATTCGCGCTTACATATTAACCATATGTAACAAATAGTTACCAGACTATTAGGGATATATACAAAGGTACAACTCAACATAGAATAAATATTTAAGTACTTGTGTCTATTTCGAAAAACAAAAGCTGCATGAATTCTCATCCCAAAATATTTATAGAGTTAAAAATGGGACTATATACTCACTGTCATAAAAGTATAGTTTTAACAAGTTTCCAACTTATTAAAATACAGCCGACGTCCTTGGATTCACGAACCTATAACAATAATAACGATTCAGATAATAATACATGTGAACAAAATTAATATAGCAAGTTCATAGAATACTTATATAATAATTTTTAACATTTTATGTTAGTAGTCCATTGTTAGTAGTCCAAAATAGTCCGAAAAGTCCAAAATAGTCCGAAAAGTCCAACAGTCCAATAATCGGTATATATATATAATCTTAGAATTACCCCACGGCGTATTGTGTACATATTGTCTTGCATCAATCCAGAGACGTATTGACTTAGGATTTATCAAAACGTATTGTTTACGTATTGTCATGGAACGTACCAAGATTATTATATATATACAATCTCGGAATCTAATGATAACATGTCCAAATATATAGGATATAGGAAAAGTTAGCAAGGATATGATTAATATAGTTTTTAAGGTGTTCTTCATATGTGCAAGTTATAAGTTCTTATAATATCTTAATATAACATCATAATACATATAAATAAGTGTTATTAGAGTTAAGTTAGAAAGATTAGATTAGTTTTCCAAATAAGTTTAAAATTAACTAAACTATGTTCTAGTAGTTATTAGTTATGAATTCTTATATATATATATAGCTATAATCATATGAATTGAACAAGAGTTTTGGTAAGGCTAATACCTTGATTTAAGAAAGATAAGTAGCTGAATATGAAGAGGATTTATAGAGCTTGAAAAACTCCTTGAATTGGTGCTTAAAGATACCAAACTTGGAAGCAAAACTTGAATCAAAGTAAGTGTTCTTGATTACTTCTTATATGATGATTATAGATTGTTTTTGAAGCTAAAAGATGAAGAAAATGCTTGGGGATGATCTAGTATGAAGATGAGAGTATTTTGAGAGAGAATTTAGAGAGTATGAATGAGAAAATGGAATGGAAAAATGGGTGTATGCATAAAAACGTTTTTAAGGTATTTATAGATAACTTATGTTGTCTTTTTTTGATTAATATCAAGTAAAGTTAAATTGATGTTGTCATGCATGACATAATAAGATTGATAATGTCATGCATGACATAATATATCAATCATGCAGATTTCTATTGGTATATACCAATAGTAAATACTTCTAGAAGCTGCGTATAATACGCGTATAAATACCGTATACATACAAGTAGCATTCTTGAGAAAAATGAACAGAAATACGAATATAGCTATCCCTTATCTGTATTTGTATATTATTAAGTGTGTTTATACTCATTGTATGTAAATACATTTTAGCATAATACATTGTATGTAAATACATTTTAACATAAGTTAATTTCGTCGTTTAAAAAGTAACATATATACTGTTCAAAAACTCTTTAAATTAGTAGTATGAGAATGTATATATAATACCTTGTTAATATACTTAATGAGATATTTAATTATCATATTTTCAAGTTAAATATATATATATATATATACACACATATATACATACAAGTTATGACGTTCGTGAATCGTAGGAATAAAAGGGTGACCAAAAGCTTGTGTAAAACTCTTTCCGGAGGTTCAAGACTTATTAAAATTCATTGCTTATCAAGTTGGAATTATTAAATCATGTAGATAGTATAATCAAGTAGTCGGAAAAATCCGAGTTGTCACACCTACTGTCACGATCGGATATAATGGAGATAGGTACTCCATGTCTAGAGACAACTTCTTTTAAGTATAGTCGTGCTAATTTTTCCATCCCATCCTTCTCCTTCATAGGTAGGAAATGTGCGGACTTGGTGAGACGATCGACAATTACCCAAATGGTGTCGTAACCCCATGTAGTCTTTGGTAGCTTCGTGATGAAATCCATTGTAATACATTCCCACTTCCATTCTGGGATTTCTGGTTGTTGCAGTAGACCTGACGGTCTCTGCTGTTCTGCCTTGACTTTGGAGCAAGTCAAACATTCTCCGATGTACGTTGCAATATCAGCTTTCAAATTTGGCCACCAAAAGTGTGCCTTAAGATCTTGATACATCTTTCCTGCTCCGGGATGTATCGAGTATCTTATTTTATGTGCTTCATCTAGTACTGATTTCCTTAACCCTTTAAACTTCGGTACCCAAATGCGTCCAGTAAAATATCGGGTTCCGTCTTCCCGTGTAACAAGCTGCTTATCTAACCCTTTAAGCATCTCATTTCTAAAGTTTTCTTCAGAAAGAGCTCCTTGTTGAGCCTCCTTAATTTGGGTGGTGAGGTTCGTACGAATCTTCATATTCATTGCTCGTACTCGAATTGGCTCTCTTTCCTTCCTGCTTAAAGCATCTGCTACTACATTTGCTTTCCTGGGATGATAGCGAATTTCACAGTCATAGTCGTTTATCAGCTCGATCCACCTACGTTGCCTCATATTCAGTTATTTTTGGTTGAAGATATGTTGAAGGCTTTTATGATCGGTATACACAGTACATTTGACCCCGTACAAGTAGTGTCTCCAAATCTTTAATGCAAACACCACTGCTCCCAATTCTAGATCATGAGTCGTATAATTTTGTTCATGAATCTTTAGTTGTCGGGATGCATATGCAATAACCTTCTTTCGTTGCATGAGGACACAACCAAAACCTTGTCGCGAAGCGTCACAATAAATTACAAAATCATCGTTTCCTTCAGGTAACGATAGAATAGGCGATGTAGTCAACTTCTTCTTCAATAATTGAAATGCGGCTTCCTGCTCAGAAGTCCATTCGTACTTCTTCCCTTTGTGTGTTAATGCTGTCAATGGTTTGGCTATCCGGGAAAAATCTTGAATAACCCTTCTGTAATAGCCAGCAAGACCCAAAAATTGACGTATTTGCGTTGGAGTCTTTGGGGTCTCCCACTTTTCAATAGCTTCAATCTTGGCTGGATCAACCTGAATTCCTTCACTACTGACAATATGACCAAGGAACTGTACTTCCTTCAGCCAAAAGGCGCACTTGGAAAACTTTGCGTATAACTGTTCTTTCTTTAACAGTTCCAACACCAACCTTAAATGTTGTTCATGTTCTGTTTCATTCTTAGAATAAATAAGAATGTCATCAATAAAGACGATAACAAACTTATCTAAGTACAGACTGAATACCCTATTCATGAGGTCCATGAATACAGCTGGTGCGTTGGTCAACCCGAACGGCATGACCAAAAATTCATAATGACCGTAGCGTGTCCGAAATGCGGTTTTCGGAATATCTTCGTCTTTAACTCGCAACTGATGATAACTCGATCTTAGATCGATCTTGGAGTAAACACGTGATCCTTGCAGCTGATCAAACAAGTCGTCAATTCTCGGTAATGGGTATTGATTCTTGATAGTTAACTTGTTTAGTTCACGGTAATCTATACACATGCGGAAGGATCCATCTTTCTTCTTAACGAATAAAATCAGAGCACCCCACGGTGAAGTGCTTGGTCGAATGAATCCACGGTCCAGTAGTTCTTTTAACTGGCTTTGTAACTCTTTCATCTCAGACGGTGCAAGTCTGTATGGAGAATGTGCCACTGGTGCAGCTCCTGGTACTAGATCTATTTGAATTTCTATAGATCTAAATGGAGGTAATCCCGGTAACTCTTCCGGAAAGACTTCAGGAAAATCTCTTGCCACAGGCATGACGTTGATGCTCTTCTCTTTCTCCTTCGTTTCAACTTTATTAACATGTGCTAAGATAGCATAGCACCCCTTTCTTCAAGCACTTTTGGGCTTTCAAACAGCTAATGAGTTTTAGCTTTGAGTTACCCTTCTCTCCATAAATCATTACTGGCGTTTTATTCTTACGAGGAATGCGAATTGCCTTCTTGGCACAAGCAACTTCAGCTCCAATTTTGGACATCCAGTCCATGCCGACTATTACGTCAAAACTTCCTAATTCTATGGGTATCAAATCAATTTTAAACGTTTCTCCGGCTAAATTTATTTTACAATCAGGCAAATTTTATCGGCTTTAATTAGTTTACCATTAGCTAACTCAATCATGTACTTAGCATCTAGAGGTAATGATGAACAATTCAATTTAGCGTAAAAGTCTCTACACATGTAACTTCTATCGGCACCAGTATCAAATATTATAGATGCTGATAAGTTATTAATAGTAAACGTACCCGTAACAAGCTCCGGGTCTTCACACGCCTCTCTAACATTAATATTAAACGCTCTTCCACGTGCGGGTCCATTATTCTTCTCTGGATTCGAGCACTGGCTCTTAATATGACCCTGTTTCCCACACCCGTAACAAGTAACAGTAGCCAAGGCAGTTCTATTTGTATTGGTTGCAGGAGTCTTGGTGCCATTTGTATTTGTAACGGGAACCCTACAATCTTCAGCAATATGACCCCTTCGATCACAATTGTTGCACACCACATTACAAAAACCAGAGTGATATTTGTGGCATCTTAACCCGAGCTTGAACCACTACCCGCACCTTGTGTGGTTTCCTGTTTCTTGAGAGATTGTTGTTGATGACCTTGATCACGGTTTCCATTCCACTTTCTTTTGTTATCCGATACCTTGGCATCGGTATTTGATGCATTCTTATCTAGAATGATCTAATCCATTAGCTCATTTGCCATGGTGATAGCTTCATGAATTGTCTTAGGTTTGGATGCTGTAACATTGGCCTTGATGTTTTTTGGCAGGCCATCCTTGTACAATTCAATCTTTCGCTCTTCAGTTGGTACCAATTCAGGACATAACAAGGCTAATTCCATGAATCGCCCGTTATAGTTGGTAAGTTCCGTGCCGACAACTTTCAGATTACGTAACTCGGCTTCCATTTTCCTAACCTCGTTCCTTGGGCAGTATTCGTTGATTAGCATATTTTTCAACTCCTCCTAAGGAGTATCATATGATGCATCGCCCCCTACAGCTTTTACATAGTTTTTCCACCATGTAAGTGCACCATCTTGTAATGTGCATGAAACATACTTTGTCCTATCCCCTTCTGCACAACCACTAATTTTAAATACAGACTCCAGCTTTTCGAACCATCGGGTTAAACCGACTGGTCCTTCTGTTCCGCTGAATGATGAAGGTTTGCAACCTTGAAACTCTTTATATGTGCATCTAACATGAGGGTTTGTGTTGTTTGCTGCTGCTCTTGCCGCTTCAACCCAAAGCACTTGGTCGTTTACGCGTTGGTTGATAAGCTCTTCAATTTCTTGTTCCGTCATTCGATTCACTCGAGCCATGTTTCTTCAATAAACATATAAGATAATTAATCACATAGAATATTATAGATGTAGTGAGTAATTAATGGTACATCGTGGCATATTAATAATATGAACCCATTATTATAAAAGCCTTTTCTTCTTATTAGCGTTTTATAATTATTTATAGGGTATTACCTACCCGTTAAAGTTCATACTTAATAGCTTAGTACAACAATTAACTACTACCATACAAATAATATTCTATCATGAAAAACTAATGCATTATCATTTCACGCTTTATTCTTCAATGCATTATGGTACAACAATACAATACCACTTATTCACATAAATTTATTTTACATAAAACATATGTAGGATAAAGTAAAGCACACTAGATAATATTATACAATGCATGAAGTGATGTCGTAGCGGAAATGGTTTAAAAACGGCGGGGCCTCTTGTTATCAGGTACTGGCATAATGCTTATTCGAGCGGTATGTTTATATCTTGGTCGGGGTTCTGAGGTACTTGATACCTCAATAGAGTTGGTAAGACAAAGATGATTAGGGGTAGAAATGTCAGGAGTACTTTGTACAACAAATGTTTTATTAATTTCCAGATTTAGAAATTTTGGTTTGGTGACTACAGGTTCCTTTCCCTTTTTAAATTCTTTCTCAGTAATCTCTTTTACTTCCTCCTCCTCCTCAGGATCGTTTTCAGGTTCTTTCACTTTCGGTTCTTCCGGAAATTGTGAATCTTCTCAAAATGTGTCCTCTTTCGGGTCTTCATCATCATCAGACAAATTGATGATCGATACTTTTGCTGAAGATTTGGACTCGATTTCGGAGTCGCTGAAAGTGAATACTAATTCGAAGCTAGATGCAGACATCTATCATATAATAACTAGTGCGTTAGTAATATACCACATAACATTTAAATGTTAAAATATTCAATTTCCGATCAAAAATGATAAGCAATGGTTTTCAAAACAGGCGCGGTCAAAGTCCAGACTCACTAATGCATCCTAACAAACACCGGTTAGACACACTAATGCAATTCCTGGTTCGCTAAGACCTCTGCTCTGATACCAACTGAAACGACCAGTCCATATTACTATAAACGCAGTACGTTATTCATTGGTCCCATAGCGAGGTATTTGACCTCTATATGATACGTTTTTAGAAAATATTGCATTCGTTTCATAAAAACACACCATTATTATACATAATGCATGTTTTAAACAAGTGGGCGATTATTTAAGGAATAATCCCCATATTACATCGGTTTACAAATACTACACACGTGCCATAACAGTCGAATATATTACATCACAAAGGTTTTATTGAATGCAACACTTCATTTAGACAAAAGCATGAGACTCCATGCACAGCTTGCTCAGATAATGCAACAGCGGAAGACTTTCTTAAGGACCTGAGAATAAACATGCTTAAACAGTCAACACAAAGGTTGGTGAGATATATAGGTTTAAAGCTAGCATCGATATAAATATAGACCACAAGATTTCATAGTTATAAACATTTCAATAAAGATATTCTATAAGTTGTTGAGCACTTCGGTAACCATACTTAACCAATAATGTGGCATATTCCCTTTATTATGAAATCTCCCTACACTGTACCAAGTGTAGTAAAAACGAAGTACTATGCAACCGTTTACGATACTAGAGCGACTAGCCCGGTTGGGGTTGTCAAACCCGATAGATCTATCAATAGGATTCGCGCTTACATGTTCTTACAACATGTAAATATTAGTTACCAAGATATTAGGGAAGATATGCAAGGTGGTACAACTCAACGTAGAATATATTTTAAGTACTTGTGTCCATAGCGTAAAACATAAAATGCATGTATTCTCATCCCAAAATATTTTTATAGTTTAAAAATGGGACTATATACTCACGGTAGTAAAAGTATATTAATAATAAGTTTTCAAATTATTAAAAATATAGCCGTCGTCCTTGGATTCACGAACCTATAACAATAATAATGATTCAGATAATAATACGACATATGAATAAAATAAAGCAAGTTCATAGAATACTTATATATTAATTTTTAACATTTTCATGTTAGTAGTCCTTTGTTAGTTGTCCTTTGTTAGTAGTCCTTTGTTAGTAGTCCAAATATAGTCCAATAGTCCAATAGTCCAATAGTCCAACAGTCCAACAGTCCAATAATCGGTATGTATATATAATCTTTGAATTACCCCACAGCGTATTGTATACGTATTGTTATAGACTCAATCATGACCCATGGTACGCGTATTGTCTTAGAATTAACCCAGACGTATTGTGTACATGGTGTCTTTCGATTTATCCTAACGTATTGTATACGTATTGTCATGGAACGTACCAAGATTATTATATATATACAATCTCGGAATTAACCAAGATTATAATATTTTGTTATACTAATGATAACATGTCCAAATAAATATAGGATATAGGAAAAAGTTAGCAAGGATATGGTTAATATAGTTTTTATAAGATAAATTTCGTTCATATAAAGTTAATTTTAGCAGATTTTGTTTTGCTCGCCAAATATTCATTACAACTCCGTTTAAAGTGAATCAAATTGCTATGAATTCCTCAAGAAGTTAATTTTTCAAAACTAATTCGAAAAGTTCAGCCCAAATAGTAATTTTTAGAGTTTTACCCTCTTTTTGTGCCAGTGGTCAGATTTGGAAGAATCCCGACATCCACCCGATATATGATTTTTGATAAAATACTTCCACTTTGTCTAAAATCATGAAAAAAATTACTGGAAGTCTTAATTACATATATTAACATATTTCCAAAGTCTTAGCCTCGAATTCAAAGTCTAAGATAGGTTTTTAATTACCAACCCAAAACAGCCCGCTTTTTACCGAATAGAGATTAAACGATATATGTTAAGTTTCAAGGTGTTCTTCATATGTACAAGTTATAAGTTCTTATATTAACTTAATATAACATCATAATACATGTAAATAAGTGTTATTAGAGTTAAGTTATAAAGATTAGATTAGTTTTTCAAACAAGTTTAGAATCAACTAAACTATGTTCTAGTTTATAAACTCTTATATAGATAGCTATAAACATATGTATTAAACAAGAGTTGAAGTAGAGTTTTTACCTCAAGTTTAGAATGTAAAGTTGCTAAAAAGAAGTAGTAGAACAAAACTTGAGAGAGTTCTTGCAAGTGTGTGTGAAAATTGGAAGTAAAATTTGGAAAATGAATGTGTAAAAATGAGTTAGAAATGGTGCTTATTTATAGGCTCATAAATTTGGTTTTTAGTGAAAAATATCTAAGATAAGTTAAAAATAATTAGGTCATGCATGACATAATACATCAATAATTGTAGATTACTATTCATATATACTAATAGTAAATACTTCTAGAAGCTGCGTATAATACGCGTATAAATACTGTATAAATACGTAATTGTAGATTTCTATTGGTATATACCAATAGTAAATACTTCTAGAAGCTGCGTATAATACGCGTATAAATACCGTATAAATACGAGTAGAATTCTTGAGAAAAATGAACGGAAAATATGAATATAGCTATTCCTTATTTGTATATTATTAAGTGTATTCAATACCTTTAAGGATGTATTTATACTCATAATATATTGTATGTAAATACATTTTAACATAAGATAATTACGTCGTTTAAAATGTAACATATATATTGTCCGAAAACTCTTTAAATTAATAGTATGAAAAGGTATATATAATACCTTGTTAATATACTTAATGAGATATTTAATTATCATATTTTCAAGTTATATATATATATATATATATATATATATATATATATATATATATATATATATATATATATATATATATATATATATATATATATATAATTAATACAAGTTATAACGTTCGTGAATCGTAGGAATAAAAGGGTAGTCAAATGCTTATATAAAATTCTTTCCGGAGGTTCAAGACTTATTAAAATTCATTGTTTATCAAGTCGGAAATATTAAATAATGTAAATAGTATAATCAAGTAGTCGGAAAAATCCGGGTCATCACAATTTCTCTTAACCTTTAAATCAGTGTTCTTCTTCTTCTTCTTAAAAACCCATTTCGTAATCATCATCATCAAAACTCCATCGTGTATTATTATCATCTCATCGTACAAATAATAAACGATTATCATTATCAAACAATCACTTGCCCTAAACATCATCAACTTTATCAATTAATCATGATCATATCGTGATCATCTTCGTTATTCTCGTCACAGCCATCATCAAAGTATCTTCATTATTATCACGTTTCATTTCATTATTACCATCATAATCACCATCATCGTCATCGTTCACCGCAAATAAAAGAAAAAGAATATAAACAGAAACTGCAGTAACAGTTAACGTTATCATCTTCATTTACGCGAATCGTGTAAAGTGAGTGAATATTACGTGGAACGCGTAATGTTACGGCTAAATTCAGGTTCCAGCTTCATTCTTACGTGAAACGTGTAGCCTTATACTTGAATCGCGTAATGTTTTGGCACAATTACTGTAGCATCATCTTCATGTTTCATTTTTAATTTTTTACCGGAGTAGCTGCAGCAGTGTTAGTTTATGATGGTTATTGTGGTTGTTTTGGGTTCATTTTGAAACAGGAAAAACAAACGCACAGATGGTGGTAAGGTGGTGATTTGATGTGAACTTCGATGATGATAAAATATATATATATATATATATATATATATATATATATATATATATATATATATATATATATATATATATATATATATATATATATATATATATATATATATATATATATATATATATATCACGAGTTGTAAATGGAAGGAGAGAGAGAGATTGTGATGTGGTGTTGATATAGGTGATCTGAATAAAATGGTGGTGGTTCAAACTAGTCAGACAGCCAAAGCAATTCGAGGATAACAATAGGGTTTATTAGTAGTAAAAAAAAAATAACATTGGTGGTGGCGACGGTTGAAACAATATAGAAATAACAAGTACTGTAGGTGATGATCTTCAACAGAAGAAGAAAGTTATAAATTGCAGCAGCGGTTTTGCTTGTTTTAACGTGAACAGAAAACTAAAGCAATAAGTAGTATGTTGCCTTGATGATGGCAGGTGTGTGGGGTTACAAAAGAAATATATATATAAAAAAAAAAAATTATCACATAATAGCATTCTATGGTTGTTTGAAGTGGATGGTGATTTCAATCGTGGTCTGGGTGTTTTTGGAATGGAAACAGGAAAAATGTTGGGTGTAGCTCGATGGACAGCCGTAGCAACTGGTAGCGGTGGTGATCATTGAACCCAAACAGAAAAATAATAAGTAGAGTGGTGGTTTATGGTGTTGTTCATGGTAAGGATGGTGTCGGTTATCTTGGCTCAAAGTGTAGTAACGGCTCGACAAGTTGGTGGGTTTGGTAGTGATGATGGTGGCTCTGGTGGCGGTTGTGATGGGTGGCGGACTAGAGGATATTGGAAGGAACAAAGAGAGAGGTGATCATGGAGTGTAAGCATATGTATATAATATATCTCTTACCATGTTTACGTATGTGTATCAATATATATAAATGAGATTGGATAAAGCAAAAATGCAGTGATTCAATGATATGCATATTTAACTCAATTATCATCAATTAGGCACAGTAGTTTGAGAGACAAGTTGTACTAGTTGTCTGTAAATTGATATTGATATTCAATAATATAAACGATTGATATCTATCATAAAGTTAATAAATATAATACAATAATACTTATAATATAATTTAAAATTTAAAACGTGTGATTAAGTTAGCCGTCGTCTACTATTTCATTCGCGGACTGAATTTCATACTCCGTTGATAATTAGTGGCGGATAAAAGTCTTCGAAAAATTCCCATATTTTTAAATTAAATGTCTTTATTTATTTTGGTCATTATTGTATAAAATTCGATCATTAATTTATTAAATAAAATTTACATCAACTGTCCCTCTCAATTCTGTGTAAAATATAAAAAATGCTAAAATTTTAATAACTAGATCCTAAATACATTTTTAATAAGTCTAAAATTTATAAAACTCATTTTCGGATCACCGTTTATTTTAAAATTATATAAGTTTGAATTTAACTTACTTAATATCGATTGACTGACAAACGAGTGCTATTATCGTTTACTAAATAAATTCGAAACCATGTAGATATACATTCAATATACCTTATATATATATATATATATATATATATATATATATATATATATATATATATATATATATATATATATTTATTTATTTATTTATTTATTTACAAACAACTGTTCGTGAATCGTCGGGAATGGTCAAAAGGGCAAATGCATTCATGTAAACTGTTCCAACGTTTTCGATACTCAACATTACAGACTTTGCTTATCGTGTTGGAAACATATAAAGATTAAGTTTAAATTTGGTCGAAAATTTTCGGGTCGTCACAAGGTTGAAATAAGTTGTTAAGGATACCTTTTTTTTACGTATTAGGATAATTTTACCGACGGTATTAAATACGTAATAAAGGATAAATTTCAAATGTTTCTCTTATTTGTAATAAATTAATTAATTAATATTAAGGTCGCTTGTGAGTAAGGGCTAGTCGTTCTAGACGGGACTAGTCGGCTGTTGACCATGACCGATTTTGACTGAACTTTGACCAAATCAGACCTAAAAAAATCCAACTGTGACTGACTAAATCCGACTTTGTTGACCTGTGTTGACCGGCAAATTTAACCGACTTGGGCCTATTCGGGTCCGACTAGTCCCCAAATCCGTCTAGTTGGCAACTTTTACTACTATGTTGAATGTAGACAGCCTTCTTGATTGCCATTGCTAACCCAAAACCTGACAGTTTGGGGGCCACACTTCCATTCAAAATAATGTTTCTAAGTTTTGCGTCACCGTGTACGATAGCATGACTGTGAAAGTAAACAAGTGCACTAGCAACACCATCTGCTTGCTCCGATCCTAAAATCTGTCACAAGCTCCTAAGAGTTTCGATATGCTTAATTTCAAAAGGATTTAAACTTCGTCCCAAATATTAACAGATTGGCATACAGTTTATACCTGACTTTTTCATATTGGATGTAAAAACAAATTTGGGCAACTTTCTTCAAAATATTGTCATGCAACATGTTCTGCATTAGAAACTCAATAAATAAGTTATTTCGGTCTATATTGGAATCTTTATCTTTAATACATGTCAAAGTAAATTCAAAATTCAACAATATTTTATCAAGTTGCAGTAGCTAATTAAGCTAATGAGAACATGAGCAACTGACCCTAGCTTGACAAAAACAGAGAAAACATCAATAACAACTTTGGTTAAGTATTCGATTTCATCACTTGGTTAACTATACTGCTTACGTTTGAACTTTTTATGCGAGCTTGTTCCGAGCAATTGATACACGCAACTTTCCAATAAGCATACCGTATCCTACTCCTATTCCATCACCCAATGAGCTTTCTTCAGGTATTAATCCAAACGCCATTCTATTCACCAGTTTACGCATGTCCGTCATACCATATCTCTCCTTCATCTTCCTAAGCCGACGACCACCTCTTTTCTTCTTTGGTTCGGATTTAGGAACGGGAAGTGGTTTGGGTTGCTTTGCAGGATGTGGCTCTTGCCACTTCAATCTTGTTACAAATTTCTTCACGATATTTTCTTCCTGTGCTTCCCGATTGATCACCTCTTTCTAAATCTACACATGCTGCAAGACTTGATTTTGCCGCCAAAACCCGGCACGCACGCTTCTTTAGACCAGGAGGCGTAGACTGAATAACCTCCGTTTGTTCAATGTAACCAACACGAAACAGAGACACGTTTACTAGAGATGATAAACCGCCAGCTGTCACAATCAGTTTTGCAGCAACTGAACTCCCAACAATGGCAGAAAGATTGGGTGCAATGTACCCCATTCTACTTTCAAAAAAATTGGAAACCTTCTTCTTTGATTCGTCGAGCATAAGAACTCGATCACATCCCTCAATTATCTTTTCAAGAACATTTTCAGGAAGTGGTTTGCCACTGGTAGTTGATGCTATAACAGATATAACCATAATAGTAGCCGAAGGTAACACCCCTTGAAGATCGACAAGGGTTAGGTCGACTTCATTACCGATCTTCTTCACCACACGTGCATAATCAATTGGGCGGCGCACAATACACTCAAGCTCAGGAAACTTGAAGCGGTACTTATCACGAATGAAATTATGGATGATAACAATCTCGTTTTCTATATCGACCGACAATTCATTACATTCTGCAATCAGCTGGTACTCTGTATCGTCTTACCCCTTATTAAGAGCATTCTCAATTTTCTTCATGATATCGGTATATCTCTGTGTCTTTTGTAACTTTGAGACACTATCGAGATCATCGTAATTGATCTATTAGTTCACAATAACTTGATTATGAACACTAAACTCTCAATAAACAATAGATACAAATTATATGAACAAAATTGAGAGAACACGAATGATATATAATATGAAAGACAAAGTAATCGTGCTTAAGAGATACAAAATACAATGAACATCGTACCCCTATTTATACAAGGTTAAACCAAATCTCCAAGATTTGGTTTCCAAAACTACTTGACTAAAAGATAGGAAAAGATAAACTAAAACTTATTAATATTCTAAACAAATCAGTGTTTATCTTCTAGAGATAATATCAAATCAAAACGTGATCTTCTAAATATTTATCCAGATCTCCAGAATTCCCATAGCTTCTTTACCAAGTAATTAAACCGTTCACACAAACAGATTCTGCAACTCCAGACTCTAACATTCAGACTCTAAACTCCTGCAAAAACATTTTGACTCATCAGATCATTTTCCAACAATCTCCCCCTATCTGATGATGTCAAAACTACCTGTTCTTCTACTCCTTCAGTTTTGTAAGCTCCTTCTCAATCAACTTACACTTGCTCTTCATATATCTCATTTTCTTCAACATGGGCAACTTACCCTGCAAGTGTTTCAACAACTTAACTCTAAAAGGATGAGTCTGTTCAGTTGTGCACCTGGTCAACAATCCAAGCAACAAATTAATATCTGCACCTTCAAACTGATCCACTCTAATCAGCATTCTTAGATTTCCAGTCGTTTTGATCATTAAGGCATCCAAATACTCAACATAGCTTTCATCAATAAACTGCAAATGTTCTGGAACAGAGTATCTCCCAACATGACCTCTAAACCTTCTTTCTTTCATCTCCAAATTAAACATACTACAGAAAACTTCATAGTCCTTTGAGCTAATAAAACCTTCTTCAAACACAAGATGAACTAAATTACAAACTTTCTTAAACACTTCATCAACAATTTCCTTATCTCCCTCACATCTTTGAATACAAACAGCCAACCCTCTCCATTCACAAAAACCAAGTCTCAAAATATGACTCACTTTCACCTTTATTCTTCTATCAGACAAATGGGTCATGGTTAATAACAAATTCACCTCAGTTTCAATCTTCACAATCTCAACACTGACAACATCTCCTTTATACCTTTTAAACCTAAACCTTTTATTCATCAAAGACCTCAGCCTCTCTTGAGCAGCAGCAATATCAAGAACACTTTCTTGACCACCAACTATGATTTGAGTACCACTTTCACCAACATCGGTTTGAACACCAGATTGATCAACACTAGCACCACCCTCTTCAACATTCATTTGTACATCCTCACCTGTGTCAACACCATCACCTGTACCCATTTGACTTACATTTGCAACCACAACTTGAACATTTTCAACATTTTCTTGAGAAACTGCTTGATCACCATCATCTCTAACAACAATCTCATCTTCAACCATTGGAACAACTTCAGCATCAACAACTTCAGTTTCAATAACCTCAGCTTCAGTTTCAGTTCTTTCATTATCATTATTCTCCCCCTCAACCTGTAACTCCCCCTCAATATGAGCCCTTTTGGAAGACTCACCATCACCACCTGCAGCTAACCTCTTTCGTTTCTCCCCCTTTTTGACATCATCTTGAGAGAGAGCAGATAAGAATCTCCAAATTTCAGCTTGATCATCCTTAATAGACTTGATATCTGAGGCAAAACCAGCAAAACACTCTTTAATTTCTTCAACACCCTGCATCTTAGCCTCCAAACTGCTCAATCGATCACCAAAACCTGCAATATCACCAGAACCCTGTACAATCCCAACCAACCTCCTAACCTCCAACACCTCATTATTTGAAACCAAATTATTATTATTAAAGTTAGAATGAAGTTTATTAATTTGTGACTGCACACCCTGAAGCTTGTCATCAAACTCCTGAGCCATAGAAGTCAAAGCTTGAGAAAAGCCAACCTCTGTGACTGGTGCCTCAGCCTGCAATGTAGAACCAGTTGGGATTAATAAAGGTTGTATGTCCTCAACACTTACCTGTTGTGAAGTAGAGTGATCCTTGGACAAAGAAGTTATTGAGACTTGTACTTCATCCTGTGATCTGAATGAAGCATTGGCAGCCTGTGCAAGAATGTGTAAGGATTGGACTTTTGGAGAGTGGAGTGGCAGACTGATGTCTGAGGTAGGTTTAGCCATAGATTGGTCTTGAGTTTGGTTTGATAAGTCCAGGATTGGGACTTGATTTAAGTTATCTGAGGGGGTTAATTCAGTAACTGTAATGAGGTTATCCAAGCTCACTATCCTAGATGGTTTAGGCTGGGTTAAAGTACTCCCCTCACCAACCTCTAGCAGAGGTGATGGAGTTGCACTTGCAGCACCTTGCCTAATAGATGTTTGATGTGCATCTATGGGTGCTGAAACAACTAGGTTTTCAGACATGTGAATATTCTCAATATGAGTTGGTAAGCTCATAAGGTTGTTTAATGGAGAGTGTACCTCTTGAGCAGTGGGAGAAGGTGGGTTTGAATCAAGTTGGAGTTCCTCATTCATGCCTTCTGCCTGCTCTGCTTGTTGATCATTATGTGGTGGAGTAACTGGGGGTGCAGAATCAGAATGATCAGATTCTATAATTGGTTGATCAATGTTTTGATCACCTGCAGACCCTGGTTGATCAGACCCTGCATGTGATTCCCCTTCAGACCCTGATTGCTCATGATCTAAAGGTTGATCTGGTTGACCAGGTTGAGCTGGTTGACCATTGTTGATCCACTGAAGCATAGCTGGAGTGAGTCCAATTTCATTGTTGTGGATGTGACTGTGAAACATCCTTGTGCTACACTCAGGAACAGCTGTAAACTCATAAACCCTGAACACCCTCAACCCATCATACAAATTAGGAGTAATAGCCTGTTCTATCATCAAACTTAAAACCCTTATGAATGGAACATTATGATCTCTGGGTGTTCTTTCAGCTAACAACAACATCTCATTGAAATACAACCTTGCAAAATCGATATTCCTCCCAGTAACAATAGCATGAAACAAGTAAGCCTCAAAATCATTGATTTCAGTCAAGCTACCACTTTTGAAACTCAAACTCCTTACAACATTCGACAAAACAAACATCCATCGAGGTGAAAACATACTTGTTTTAACAGTTGAATCAGTCACTTGTTGACCTACCATATTAAAGCTTAATCTAGCAGCTGATTTAGAAGTCGTTCTAACATAATCATTTCTCATTGGAAAGTTTAAAGCTAACCTTAGATGATCTTCAGTAAGGACAAGTGTGTTGTTACCGTTTCTGTAAGTCCCTGTAAGCGTCCATGCTTCTCTATCACCAACACAGGTGTACCAAAATTCGGCTAACAACTCAGGAAACATTATGGTCGTTTTGAAGAATGCATCCCTTAGTGGATGATTATGCATGAACTCGATCACCTCTTCATAACCTTCATTCGCAAAATTCTCTGGAATACTATCACAAGCAACTCGATTGTTTGCTGAAACCATAACATCTTTGTTTGCTTTGATCTCTACAGCTCGGATCATGTTTGGAGTGGGTACCAGAACATAAGGAATGTACTTTGTGCGTGCCATTATAATCGATCGAAGAAGAATTGCAGTAAAATTGAGGGAATTTTGAACTTGAAGATCGAAAAGGGGATTTAGGGTTTCAAAGATTGAAATCGATTGTGACAGATGGAGGGATATTTATATCTAACAAGATTTCAAAAAGTTACTTTTAACCCTCCAACTTATTTACCGTTTACCCCTTTTAAAATAACCCTTTTTCCTTTTAAAAACAAAAATAAAAATATACTAAAATACATAATAAAAAAAAAAAAAGAAATAAATAACCTCAGACTCTGGATAAATATGACGTCATCCAGACTCTGAAAATCAGACTTTTTTTTTTTTTTTTTTTTTTTTACAACAACAAGATTAGAGAGTGTCTTCACATGTCAACATTTCTGTTGATGGATTTATCATACCAAGTTTTTCTAGAAGATAGAAATGCCTCTCTTCAGGAAGTGCCTTTGTAAAAATATCTGCCAGTTGATCTTTTGTGCCAATATGTTTTAAAACCACTTTGCCTTTCTCAACACAATCTCTTATAAAATGATGTCTGATCTCTATGTGCTTGGTCCTGGAATGAAACACTGGATTTTCAGTAATAGCAATAGCACTTTCATTATCACACATGATTGGAGTTTTGGTTAATGATAATCCAAAATCCAATAACTGATGTTGCATCCAAAGCAATTGAGCACAACAACTCCCTGCAGCTACATATTCAGCTTCTGCTGTTGAAGTAGCAACTGAATTCTGCTTTTTACTTGACCAGCTCACCAATTTGCCACCTAACAATTGACAACCACCAGATGTGCTTTTTCTGTCTAACTTACAACCTGCATAGTCTGCATCTGTATAACCAATTAGATCAAGCCCTGAGTCTTTAGCATACCAAAGACCCAGGTTAGGAGTACCTTTCAGGTATCTAAAAATTCTTTTCACAGCCTTATAATGAGACTCTTTAGGATCTGACTGATAACGTGCACACATACATGTAGCAAACATTATATCAGGTCTACTAGCAGTTAAGTATAACAAAGATCCAATCATACCTCTATAGGTTGATTGACAAGTTGGTTTTCCAGATTCATCTTTATCAAGCTTTTCAGAAATACTCATTGGGGTTCTTAAAGTGGAACAATTTTTAAAACCAAACTTAGTAAGCATATCAGAAACATAATTGCTTTGGTTAATAAAAATACCCTCTTGACTTTGCTTAATTTGAAGCCCAAGAAAATAGTTTAGAGTACACAAATTACTCATCCTATATTCTTTTGACATTATATCTGAAAACCATTTTCTCAAAGTTGGATTAGTAGACCCAAAAATAATGTCATCAACATAAATTTGAACCAGTAACACATCACCTTTCTCCTTTTTGATGAATAGAGTCTTGTCAATAGCTCCTCTAGAAAATTTCTTTTCTAGAAGAAATGTTGACAGAGTATCATACCAGGCTCTGGGAGCTTGTTTCAGACCATACAAAGCTTTCTTCAACCTGTAAACATGCTTTGGAAACTTCTTATTTTTGAAACCAGGAGGTTGTTTCACATACACCTCTTCTTGCAAAATACCATTCAGAAAAGCACTCTTCACATCCATTTGAAACACCACAAAGTCTTTATCTGAGGCATAAGCTAGAAACAATCTGATTGCTTCAATTCTAGCAACAGGAGCAAATGTCTCATCATAATCTATACCTTCTTCTTGTCTATACCCTTGAGCCACCAACCTTGCTTTGTTTCTAACCACAATACCATCTTTATCAACCTTGTTTCTATAAACCCACTTAGTGCCAATTGCAGTTTTACCTTCAGGTTTTGGAACCAATTCCCACACATCATTTCTTTCAAACTCTGTCAATTCTTCAGTCATAGCTTCAACCCAATCATTATCTGACAATGCTTCATCTACTTCTTTGGGTTCAATGAGTGAAAGAAAATTTGAGAAGAAACAATAATTAGCAATTGCAAAATCAGACACAAGTGTCTGAGATGAAGAACCAGTTTTAGGTAAACCAGTAGGATCTACAACATAATCTTCAAGATGCTTTGGAATAACAATATTTCTAGAAGATTTTCTAATAGGAACAACAGGATTCACAGTAGTATTGGAAGGTTGATCATCTTCATGAATAACAATTGGCTCATCTTCTTGTTGAACTTCTTCAGTGAGAGCATTATCTGCAGAATGTTTCAGTCCAGACAAATTAAATTCATCTGTCTCAGACTCTGAATCTAGAGTCTGAGTACTGTTACCAGAAATTAAATTTGACAATTCACCAAGTGCAGAATGCTCAGAACTAGAGGATTGATCCATTTCAATGGGACTTTCATCAAAGGAAACATTAATGGATTCTTCAATCTTCATCCTCCTCTTATTATACACTCTATATGCTTTAGACACAGAAGAATAACCAATAAACACACCTTCATCAGATTTTGGCCTCATCTTTTCAAGCTGATCCCTTTGATTCAAAATATAGCACTTACATCCAAATACATGAAAGTAATGAATAGTAGGCACCTTTTTATGATACAATTCATAGGGAGTTTTGCCATGTCTCTTCACAATTAATGACCTGTTTTGAGTATAACAAGCTGTATTGACAGCTTCTGCCCAGAATCTGAGTGCAACATTTGATTGACATAACATGGTTCTGGCTGCCTCAATAAGTGTTCTATTTCTTCTCTCAGCAACTCCATTCTGTTGTGGAGTTCTAACAGCTGAGAAATTTTGACCAATTCCAGATTCTTCACAAAATTCAATTAAAGTAACATTCTTGAACTCAGTGCCATGGTCACTTCTCAATTGTTTAACAAGAACACCTTTTTGAACCTGCTCTTTCTTGATTAAATTAATGATTTCTTCAGGAGCATCACTCTTTGCAGCTAAAAAGATAACCCAGGTAAACCTTGAATACTCATCAACAACAACCAAAGTGTATCTTTTCCCACCTAGACTACTAGTGTTCATTGGACCAAAAAGATCCATATGAAGCATATGAAGTGGATCACTAATAGTAGCTAGGGATTTTGAGGGAAACTTTGTTTTGGTTTGTTTACCCATAATGCAAGCAGAACAAGGTTTATCTTTCTTGAAAGGTTGCTGAGGCAAACCTCTAACAAGCTTCTTTTTGGAAAGCTCATTAATATTTTTAAAATTCAGATGAGATAGCCTTTTATGCCAAAGCCAATTAAGTTCTGGAACAGACTGAGAATACAAGCATGTTTCAATTTCAGAATCAACAGAATCCAAATCCAGCATATACACATTTTGAAATCTCCAGGCAACAAGAGTTGGTCTTCCTTTAGGATCATAAATAATTCCAGCTTTCTTTCTTATTCTGATCTCACAATCTTCATCAGCAATTTGACTCACACTTAGCAGATTATGCTTTAATCCTTCAACTAAAGCAACTTTCTTGAATGACACACTTCCAGCAATAACAGTACCATAACCAATAGTTTTTGCAACAGAATTATCACCATATCTCACAGAAGGACCCTTTTCTTCTACAAACCCTACAAGATGCTCTTTGCATCCAGTCATGTGTCTTGAGCAACCACTGTCTAAATACCACTTATTACCCTGCTACACAAGACACAAGCAAAAGAAAAATGATTAAATCTTAGGGGGAACCCACTTTTCAGTGGGTTCAGATGGAGTGTATTTAACTCTCCATACAAAAGCTTTGTTACCAATCCAGATCAACTTATCCATCACTGTTTTCAAAACACCTTTATTTTCACAAACTTTAGGTTTCCATACCTTTTTGAAATTTTCAGGAAAACAAGATGATTTTGAGAATTTTTCTTGACCCTTTAATCTTTCACTAAGCTTTGAAATTCTCCTTTTCAGTTTTTTAATAGTCTTAGCCTGTTTTGACTTTGACTTTCTTTTAGTTGACCATTTAGGATCTGGACAAGTGACACTATCAGAAGATGATTCAGTATCACTTATGCTACTTGATTCTTGGGTGTCAGATTCTAGGTCAGAACATACACTTTCACTTTTAGAGACTAAACTGTTAGAGTCTGAAGGTTTCAATAGTTCAGACTCTGATGGATTTCTACAGTCTAAAATTATAGTCTCTGAAGGTTTAACAGGTTCTAATGATTTTACAAACTCAGTTGATCTTACAAAAGCATTAGTTAAAATTTTTCTCTCACCATCAAATTTTATAAAAGTATTTGGTAAAATGTCAGGCTTAAATATAATAGGATCAACTTCCACATTATTATCTAATGTGTAGTTTTCACCAAGTATAGCTTTGACATCATTTGGTACTTGCTTAGCAATAGCATCAGAATTCTTTTTGGAAGAAACACACCAAGATTTGCAAATATTTTCATAATGGTTTGCCTTTTTAATTGATCTTCCTAATTCAGTATTTAACCGTTTAGTTTCTTCTGAATATGCCATTTTGTATGTGTCAAGTTCTACCTCACATTCTTTTAATACTTTAATTTCAGCATCTTTATCTTTGATGGTGTTCTTAAGCTCAATGATCTGTGTTCTTAACCTGTCACTATCTTCTAAGCACCAATTGAAATCAAGCAACAAATACTGAAACATTCTCACTTTTTCATTATTAAGATAGTTTACAAAGTTTTGTACCTTATAGGCAGAACCTTTGTTACAAGTAGAGTCTTTATCCATCTTCTCAATAGCTTTCAAATCTTCCTCAAACTTGCTAGACTCACTATCCTTTTCAATTATAGCCATCAGACACTTATCCTCTTCATCATCAGATGATGAATCTTCATCTTCCCATGCTTCTGTGTACAATGCTTTCTCCTGTTCTTTATTCTTCAACTTTTCTGCTTCACCTTTCATCTTCTTGTACTTGAGTTTATACTTTCTTGCTTTGTCAACAGGTTTGTTGAAACTTGAACCTCCTTCACTCTTGGACCAGCAATCAGCAGCTATATGACCTACCTTGCCACACTTGAAACATTTAGCTTTCTTTGGATCAAAAGAGCTCTTGCCTTTACCCTTCTTAAAACCAAACTTCTTCTGCTCAATCCTTTGAGTCAAAAGAGCCACTTGACTTTCCAGATCCTGAATCTCCTCATCTACATCAGAATCACTATCATCAGAGGTCTCATCACTTTCAGAATCAACCCTACTAGAGTAACTAGAGAACAATTGCTTGTTCTTCTTAGTAGTAGCTATCAATGCAGCTTCTGGATCTTTAACAACTCTCTTAGCATTGATCTTGTTCTTCAACTGTGATTCTTCAAAGTTTGACAATATGCCAAACAACTCACTTAGTTCATAAGTGTCTATCTTTTCACTGATTACCATTGATGTAATCACAGATTCAAAGTTTGAAGGTAACAGTTCAATGAACTTTTGACACAACACTTGTTGTGTTTTCTCTACACCAACACTTTCAAGATCATTAATCAGAACCTGGAATCTTGAATGAAGATCACTCAATGATTCTTTAGGCTGAGCAGCAAAATTTTCATAACACCTTATCAGATTCTTTTTCTTCTGAGTCTTAACAACTGTGACACCTTCATAGTCATTAAGCAAGAGATCCCACATAGCTTTTGCAGTTTTAGCATGACTGATCTTCCTGAGAATTGGAACAGTAACACCATTACCTATAATACTTCTTATCTTGCTATCAAGCTTGAACTTTATGGCTTCTGCTTCTGTCCACTTATCTCTTGGTTTTTCACGAAGATAAGCAGGTTGAGCAGCAGCAGTACTTGTAGCAGGAACAGCTTCAACCATTGTACCAGGTATAATAGGTCCTACTGTAAGAACTTGTTCAGCATCTTCATGAATCGAACCAAGAAACCATAGAACTTTTAGCTTCCAAGTTGCAAAGTCTGTGCCATCGAAAATTGGCACACCTTTTCCAGCCATAACTGGAGTTGGGATGGAACTGGTAGACATCTTAAATCAAAGTATGGATCGTTTTAAGATTACCAAGTTGGATTTACACCAAACCCGCTCTGATACCAGTTATTAGTTCACAATAACTTGATTATGAACACTAAACTCTCAATAAACAATAGATACAAATTATATGAACAAAATTGAGAGAACACGAATGATATATAATATGAAAGACAAAGTAATCGTGCTTAAGAGATACAAAATACAATGAACATCGTACCCCTATTTATACAAGGTTAAACCAAATCTCCAAGATTTGGTTTCCAAAACTACTTGACTAAAAGATAGGAAAAGATAAACTAAAACTTATTAATATTCTAAACAAATCAGTGTTTATCTTCTAGAGATAATATCAAATCAAAACGTGATCTTCTAAATATTTATCCAGATCTCCAGAATTCCCATAGCTTCTTTACCAAGTAATTAAACCGTTCACACAAACAGATTCTGCAACTCCAGACTCTAACATTCAGACTCTAAACTCCTGCAAAAACATTTTGACTCATCAGATCATTTTCAACATGATCATAGCTTCAATATCAGCTGCCAAATCTCCACTAACATCATCATCTTCCATGGCGTCCAAGTTTTCGTTATCATTGTCGGAAAGATCCTCAAGATCTGCTAGAAACGAATTTTCTAGATTTGCCATTTATAGAAGAGTAAACCCAAAATAATATATGTATTCTATTCTTTGTCGAAAGAAAAAACCAAATTCGTTGGTTTACGTTTGTTTCCGTATGCGGCAGGAAAAAAAAAAAGTTAGGGTTTTTAATTTTTTGCGCGTATCACAAAACAAGAATTAGGCAAAACATATATACGAGTACGGAGTATTATGTTAACCGAGTCCAAATTCGGTGTGTTATAGGCGTGTTTCTAAAAGAAAAGAAGCAAGATATACGGATAACAACTTATTTACAACTCAATTCCTTATGATGTCCATGAAGCAATTATATTTTGTAATATACTTATCCAAAACAAACCCATCTAATTTGATTAAATTATAATCCAATTATAATTTGTAAAAATACATACATGAATTAACTAATATACTAATTAATTAAGATGTGTTTCTATGTAGAGCAAGTGAGCAACCAGTTAACCTCTTCATCTAGGCCAAGAAGGATTAACCCAAGCTCATTACATGGAAGCCTACCAAGAAGGAATCAGGCTCAGATCAATTAGTTAGTTATTCGGCTTGTGAGGGAATACTCCGTAATATATAGTCGCTGTGACAGAGAGAGTCATGATTTAGGTGTGCGTTTTGTGGTCGGTTAGACTCAGGGGCAAGAAGCTTGTCATCAACTGATTTTGTAAGCTTTATTTATAATTGAATAAAATATCTTTATCATTTGATTATTATTCTTCATTATTATTATTATTCACTCACTGTTACATATACGAATCTGCTGCTGCTATTTTGTTTCCTATCAGTCATTTGTTCTTTTGTTTCTATTTTTCTTGTCATATTCATTTGATTATTTATATAATCTATAAAACAAGGATCGTCAACTTGTTTATTGTATTATGAATACTTGGTCAACTTCAAGTACATTACGCTGTAACAAACATGAGTGCGACAAAAAACACAAAAATATAGTGAAAATAACACTTTGTTCTACATTCACATTCAGATAGGCAACAAACTTTGTTTTTATTTATGTCCTGGCAAGTACTCTGCTGACACGCTCACACGTGTACGACTTGCCTTACGAAATTAATTAAAAAAACATGAGAAAAAGCCATAGGTTAATTCGACAACCAGCCTAAGATATCATATCTAATATAAGTAGTGAAAAAATTAAATATAAGTAATTAAAATAATCTATAAGTCATTGTTTGAATTTAGAATGACCAAAAAAGACAACCCTTAGGCCACTTGCTATCGTTCAGCTCTTTCACTAACATTTTCCCTGCAACATCAGCACAAACCCTTTAACATTTCTTTCACATTCCTTTCACTAAATATTCACTATCATAAACTTCACCACCCCACTTTACCCATTTTTTATTATTATTTAAAACTTAAATATAAATAACATATATAAACAAAATAAAATACAAATAAAATTAATATAAAAGACGATTACATTAAATAATAAAAATACGATTACAATAAAATTAAAATTAAACTACTAGTAAAAAAAAAAAGGCATGAGTACAAAAAAAAAAAAAAACACGAATACATAAAAAAAAAAACACTACTACATAAACAAAATACTGATTAATCGGTATAATAACCATCCGCACTACCATCGGTTTCGTGAGGAAGCTCGTCCCAAATATGTTTCGTATACAACACGACATTTGCAGATTTGATTATTGCGGTTCCGAGTAGCCACGCCTATTTATCGTTATCCTCGAGCCACTCGAATACGTTGTTTTCGCTATTCCAGTATGCAAAATGCGAAATCTCATCGCAATGAGCGTTTCGCCTTAAATAATAGAAAAACTCGCCAACTAGAAGGCCCGTAACCGGCACATCTACATAATCGACACCCCCACCGTCGTAGCGGTCCATGTCATCGGAAACAACCCGCCACCGTGAATCTCGAACGTAACAGTGTTTGTGGAAACCATTTTTGTGTATAAAAATTGAGAGTGAATTTTGAAAGAGTTAAAATTTGAAAGTGAGAATGTATGTTTTTGGTTAAGTAGTCGGGTATTTATATAGAAAATGGGTTGGAAAAAGAAAAAGAAAACAAAAAAAAAAGCCAACGGCCGAATAAAAATTCAAAAATTGGACGTGGGCCCCACTATTACATCCGTTACTCCCGTTGCAGGAGCAACTGGCGGGACCTGTGGCGAAATGCTGGCAGCGGTGGTGAGAGGGTGGCGGTTGGTGGCGGATGGTGGGTGGCGTACATAGCGGGTGGCCTTATAGTTACTGGCCTATATGAAATCAAAAAGTACTTCTTTTAATAAACTTTAAACCAATATCTATCAAGATAAATTTTTATCCAATTAAAAAGCTTACAACAAAGAGAATCATTTTTGTTTAGACCTTTTTCTTGTAAACTCCACTGCTTTTTTGACAATAATCAATACATCCAAGAAACACAAATAACTATAAGACTGATATCCTTCAATTTTCGTAAGCTATACACTTTGAAAGCAATAAGATCAATAATGGGAGCTTCAACAATAGAGAAAGGTGTGCTTAAATTGGTGCATCCAGGTAGGCACATCGAGTATCACCGAAGATCAATAACAGCTGCTGAAATCATGAAGAAGAATCCTCGACACAGTATAACTCGCCCCGACTTTTTTAAAAATCCTGATATTGTCGTTCGTCCTGAATCCGTTATGGTTCCGGGATAAGTGTTTTACATCGTCCCAAACAAAACCGTGCGTTCTCTGATGAAAAAGATAAGTCAAAAAGTTGACCAACCCTCTCCAAAACAAAGCGAGTCTCCAAACACCGGTGAAGACTACAAACATAGTTCAAAACAAACCTCGCCATGTAAATTATGGGCAGGAACAACACCATTGTACAGTTTTGGGTCGAGCTCATGTGACTGTACTGACATGTCACCTCAGGTTGAAGAAAGGCCTTGAGGATCTGTTTTAGATGACGTGGTGGACGATAGTTTGACTTTGACTTTTCTAGCTAGAAACTATTATCTAAATAGTAACAGGTCAACTGTATGGTCAATGCCTACAGATTATGGTGAACAACCAAGGAATGATAAACAAGTGAAGAATTTGAAATCCTGCATGAAGAAAGAGGGTGGTGTTCGTGTTTTGCCCAACCTGAGAGTGACTTTCGACGTTACTACATTGATCAATTATTAAATATGAACTTGTGTTGTTAATATTCATTACTCCATTTCTGTAAAACACATCGAAAAATTGTAGATCGTCATGTTCTATTAGATCACATTAGTAAAACAGAAAAATCTACTGTCCTTTGCATTATAAGATTTGAAATTTCATGATTTTAATGTTCTGACTCAATTAGTCTTTATTGGGTCTGGCAATTGGGTAATGGGTCAAAATAGAGTCACAACAATCCAGGTCATGGCAAGCCACAAACATTTATCTATCATTTCAGTAGTATTTGGTGTATTACAAACTAATCATATGATGATTACATAAACTCTATTAATATAATTATTCAAGTACCTTTTTAAAAAGTGACTCAAGAGGTTTATGCACCGGAATATACTTCAGGTGACTTTTGAGTTTTGATCCATTTGATCTATGCGACCCGCTTCCGTTTTAGGTAAACCTTCTAACTTAACTTATTTGAATTTCAACGAAAATAACAAAATCAGCCCATTTATGTGCAAATGGGTCAAAATTGCCACCTTTACCAACTACTAACAAACAAAAGGTCGCAAAAAGCGTATATACAAACAATGAGAAAAGAAACAGGATACACATTATATATGGACCATTAAATTCACTGATTAATAGTAGTAAATACAAAAAATTAAACTAAACAAATTACTTTATTCTGTCCTCACAGTTACCTTAGAATATGTTCTTTGTGAATTTCTTGAGGGAGAGGTTGATCCTCTTGATGAACTATGTCCAAAAAGATCCATTTTACTAATTTTCTTTGAAAACGGGCTCATAAATTTTCATGAGTTAGATTTTTCCATGTTTCTCTTCATGCATACATGTTCTTTCTCCAAATCATTTAATCTCATTCTTAATCGGGCCAATTCATGCTTAAGCTCCCGGTTTTCTCGCCTTAACGAAGCATAATTATCTTTTGGTGACATGGCAGCACTAACATCGCCACTGTTGATCCGCCATGACTGGTGGTGCACCGGAAATTTTGGGTTGTCACCGAGCTCAGAGCAGTATAAGGCGTTTTTAAGCCATAACAGCTCGTTGTACGTGATCTATTGGTTGAAGCGGAAGTCGATCATAATTATAAGAAAATGGGTTGTAATTACCACCTAGAATTTCGAAGTACTTGGTTTGTATCTACAAATGGGTCATAATTACCACCTAGAGTTTGGAAGTACTTTGGTCATAGTGAGCTGGGGTTGATGGTACTGGTGGTGCAGGTCCATGATGAAAGTGCGAGGAACCACAAGAGTAATATTATAAGTACTACGAGTAGTTGATACATACAATGTTGCATATAGATACAAATCCAATAACATGAATTAGGCTTGATCTGGCCCTACAATATCACCTATATATACATACATTACTATTTCTAATTTGGCTTATGTAAGTGAAAGGCTTAATTTCAGTTCGATTCGTGTTCGATTGCAACTATTAATGAAGAACAAGTCATATGTATGTGTATATATGCTGTATATATATTGTGTATATGTATAAGATGATGAAGATGATGATTGTGAATATGAAACAGTAGCAGATCTTCAACACTTCATATTGTTACAATTCATAGGGTCAAGATTAGGGTACAATGGTGAAAGGAATTGTTATGTGTGTTTTAGATAAGGTGTGTGAGTTGGTGTAATTGTGAGGGGAAAGCTTAATCTCTAAGCTAGTTAAGGGCTATTTATACTAAAACATTACAACAACGATTCATATCTATTTTGGACCTAACAATCTCCCCATAGATGTGAATTGTTGTTGATTATCTTTGTACTCTTGTACCGTTAGGGGTCTCTTCGATGTATTGAACTCTCCCCCTTGGAATATGCATAGAGGTTGAAGTTGTTGACTTGAGCTGAAGAATCTTCTTCTGTTGAAAGGTTCTTCATTGCCGGAGAAAAATGATCACAATGCACACCATCTCTTGATCTTGACATTGTTTCTCCCCCTTGGTGTGCGTTGTCTGTATATGTCTTGATTGTATTGAGAGGGGTGTAAGAAAGAGCTTGGTTGAAGATTTTCTTTAGCTCCCCCTTGAATAATGAATCATCTTGCTCCCCCTCAATCGGACATGAGAAACCTGAAGTGTTGTTGTGAAGAGTTTGTGACGGAGATTTGGTGCGGAAGTTTGAGTAGTGGGTTTTTCTGTTTGCTTTGTCATTGTTTTTGGCAAACAATTTGTAAGCATGGTCTATTTGATTGATTGACCTTGAGTTCCATCGAGATTTGATCACAAATCTTGGGTTCAAGGAAAGTAACTCTTTGAATGAGTACTTGAATGATTTTGAACATTTTTTTATGCAACGACCCGTCAAAATCGCTATTGAAGCGGTACGTTATTCATTGATTTCACAGTGAGGTTGTGACCTCTATATGATACGTTTTGATAAAATATTGCATTCATTAATTAAATAACTTTCTAAACATAGAAAGTTATAAACATATGGGTGAGTGCTTAAGTATAAGCAAATCCCCAAAGTACATAAGTTTTAATAATACAGGTTGACATCACAGCCAAATTATTTATTACACAACATAGTTTTGTTTCGAATGCAATAAACTTTAAACAAAGCATGAGAGACTCGATGCAGGCTACAAGCACATCACAGCGGAAGCAGCCTAAGGACCTGAGAATAAAACATGCTAAAAAGGTCAACATGAATGTTGGTGAGTTATAGGTTTAATTGCTCGAGTCATAAGTATATAAAGATGGACCACAAGATTTCATCAAAAGTTTATCAATAGATTCTACGTAACAGAGCACCCTGGTAACTAAAATTAACGCTATAATAATAATTACCCTATTCGTTTTAATACACGCAAACCAATGTGTCGTAAACTCAAATAACATACATCCGTTAAAAGGCTAGCGCTACTAGGTCGGGCGGGGATGTCAAGCCCTATGGATCCATATACAATTATTCGCGCCCACCAGTCCACATCCTATGTACTGCAGCTACTAGTTACCAAAGTTAAGGGATTTTCGGTTTAAACTCAGTGTAGAATTAAATGAGTAAATACTTGTGTCCATTGCGTACAAAATAAAGTGCATGTATTCTCAGCCCAAAAATATTAGATGGTAAAAATGAGACTATAACTCACGGTAGTAAAAGTATATTAATAACAAGTTTTCAACTTATTAAAAATATGGATGTTGTCCTTGGATTCGCGAATCTATAACAATAATAACGATTCAGATAATAATACATGTGAATAAAATTAATATAGCAAGTTCATATAATACTTATATAATAATTTTTAACATTTTTATGTTAGTAGTCCATAATAGTCCGAAAAGTCCAACAGTCCAATAATTGGTATATATATATATATATATATATATATATATATATATATATATATATAATCTTAGAATTACCCCACTGATTATTGTGTACATATTGTCTTGCATCAATCCAGAGACTTGTTTACTTAGGATTTATCAAAACGTATTGTTTACGTATTGTCATGAAGAGTACCAAGATTATTATATATATACAATCTCGGAATCAACCAAGATTATAATATTTTGTTATACTAATGATAACATATCCAAATATATATAGGATATAGGAAACGTTAGCAAGGATATGGTTAATATAGCTTTTATAAGATAAATTTCGTCCATATAAAGTTAATTTTAGCAGATTTTGTTTTGCTCGCCAAATATTCATTACAACTCCATTTAAAGTGAATAAAATTGATATGGATTCCTTAAGAAGTTAATTTTTATAAACCAATTCTAAAAGTTCAGCCCAAGTAGTAATTTTGAGAATTTTACCCTCTTTTTGTGCCGGTGGTCAGATTTGGAAGAATCCCGGCATTCATCCGATATATGATTTTTGATAAAATACTTCCACTTTGTATAAAATCATGAAACAATTACTGGAAGCCTTAATTACATATATTAACATATTTCCAAAGTCTTAGCCTCGAACTCAAAGTCTAAGATAGGTTTTTAATTCCCAACCCAAAACAGTCCGCTTTTTACCGAATGGAGATTAAACGATATATGTTAAGTTTTAAGGTGTTCTTCATATGTACAAGTTATAAGTTCTTATATTAACTTAATATAACATCATAATACATATAAATAAGTGTTATTAGAGTTAATCTAGAAAGATTTTATTAGTTTTTCAAACTAGTTTAGAATCAACTAAACTATGTTCTAGTTTATGAACTCTTATATTGATAGCTATAAATATATGAATTGAACAAGAGTTGAAGTAGAGTTTTTACTTCAAGTTTAGAATGTAAAGTTTCTGGAAAGAAGTAGTAGAACAAAACTTGAGAGAGTTCTTGCAAGTTTATGTGAAAATTAGAAGTAAAATTTGAAAAATGAATGTGTGAAAATGAGTTAGAAATGGTGCTTATTTATAGGCTTATAAATTTGGTTTTTAGTAAAAAATATCTAAGATAAGCTAAAATGTATTAAGTCATGCATGACATATTATTCCATTAATGCATATTTCTATTGGTATATACCAATAGTAAATACTTCTAGAAGCTGCGTATAATACACGTATAAATACCGTGCAAATACAAGTAGAATATTTGATAAAAATGAATCGGAATACGAATGTTGCTATCTTTAATAAGTATAAGTATGTTAACTTAAGTATTTAAGTCTTTTAAGTATGTATTAATACTTCTTAATACAATATATATATATTCATTTTAACTTAAGAGTTATTACGTCGTTAAATGTTACATACATATATCGTTTCAAAACCCTTAAGTTAGTTGTCTCATTTTTATGTATATACTTCATTGTTAATATACTTAATGAGATACTTAATTACCATATTATCAAGTTAGATATATATACACCAATATATAATTATTACAAGTTATGGCGTTCGTGAATCGTCGGAATAAAAGGGTGACCAAAAGCTTGTGTAAAACTCTTTCCGGAGGTTCAAGACTTATTAAAATTCATTGCTTATCAAGTCGGAATTATTAAATCATGTAAATAGTATAATCAAGTAGTCGGGAAAAATTCGGGTCATCACAGTACCTACCCGTTAAATAAAATTTCGTCCCGAAATTTTGGGTATTACCTGTTTTATGAGCGATATCAGTGAACAAATGTGGATAATTTTGCTTCATTTGATCTTCACGTTCCCAAGTAAACTCGGGTCCTCGTCTAGCGTTCCAACGAACTCTAATTATTGGTATTTTGCTTTTTTTTAATTGTTTGACCTCACGGTCCATGATTTCAACAGGTTCTTCGATAAAATGGAGTTTATCATTGATTCGTATTTCATCAAGAGGAATTACGACATCCTCTTCAGCTAAACATTTCTTCAAATTTGACACGTGAAATGTGTCATGAACAACACTAAGTTCTTGCGGTAACTTTAATCGATAAGCAACTGTTCCAATTCTTTCGGTGATTTCAAAGGGTCCTACGTACCTAGGACTTAGCTTTCCTCGTTTACCGAATCGTACAACGCCTTTCCAGGGTGACACTTTCAACATGACTTTGTCACCCACTTGAAATTCTAGCGATTTTCTTCTTACGTCAGCATAACTCTTTTGACGACTCATTGCCTTTTTCAATCACTGTTGTATTTGAATGATCTTTTCGGTGGTCTCATGAATAATTTCTGGTCCAGTAAGTTGTCTTTCTCCTACTTCGCTCCAACAAATAGGAGATCTGCACTTTCTACCGTAAAGTGCTTCAAATGGCGCTGCGTTGATGCTCGTATGATAGATGTTATTGTATGAGAATTCTGTCAAGGGTAAGTGTCGATCCCAACTGGTTCCAAAGTAGATCACGCATGCTCGTAACATGTTTTCTAATGTTTGTATTGTTCTTTCACTTTAGCCATCTGTCTGTGGATGATAAGCGGTGCTCATATCTAATCGAGTTCCCAATGCTTTTTGTAATGACTGCCAAAAATGTGATGTGAATCGGATGTCGCGATCAGATATGATGGATATAGGTACACCGTGCCTGGAAACTACTTCCTTCAAATATAAGCGTGCTAATCTCTCCATACTGTCTGTCTCCTTTATTGGTAGAAAGTGAGCTGATTTAGTGAGGCGATCAACTATCACCCAAATAGTATCATAACTACTTGCAGTCCTTGGCAATTTCGTAATGAAATCCATGGTTATTCTTTCCCATTTCCATTGAGGAATTTCCAGTTGTTGCAGTAACCCTGACGGCTTTTGGTGTTCAGCGTTGACCTTCGCACATGTCAAATATTTGCTTACATAAGTAGCAATTTCTGTCTTCATATTAGGCCACCAATAGAACTTTTTGAGATCTTGGTACATTTTCCCGTTTCCCGAGTGAATTGAGTACCTCGTTTTGTGCGCTTCATCTAGTACTAGTTGCCTTAGGTTACCATATTTTGGTACCCATATCCTACCAGCAAAATACAGGGTTCCATCGGCTTTTACTTCAAGTTGTTTTTCTAACCCTTTGCTCATTTCGCCTTTTACGTTTTCTTCCTTTAAAGCTTCTAACTGTGCTGCTTGAATTTGCTTTGTGAGATCCGTATGAATTGTAATGTTTAAAGCTAGGACCCTAAGAGGTTTTATTCTTTCTTTCCGACTTAGGGCATCAGCTACAACATTAGCCTTTCCGGGGTGGTAACGGATTTCACAATTCTAATCGTTCAATAACTCTACCCAGCGACGTTGCCTTATATTTAGTTGTTTTTGATCAAAAATATGCTGAAGACTCTTATCATCGGTGTACACTGTACACTTGGTTCCATATAGATAGTGTCTCCATATTTTGAGTGCAAAAACTACTGCTCCAAGTTCCAAATCGTTCGTCGTATAGTTCCTTTCGTGAATGTTTATTTGTCGTGAGGCGTATGCGATAACTTTTGTGCGTTGCATTAATACACATCCTAAACCTTGGCGCGAAGCATCACAATAGATCACGAAATCATCATTTCCTTCCGGTAATGACAAAATGGGTGCAGACGTTAACTTCTTCTTTAATAGTTGAAATGCGGATTACTGTTCCGTGGACCAATCATAATTCTTTCCCTTTTGAGTCAATGCAGTTAAGGGTTTAGCGATTTTAGAGAAATCTTGAATGAATCTTCGGTAGTAACCAGCAAGACCTAAAAATTGGCGGATTTGTGTTGGAGTCTTCGGTGTTTCCCATTTACTAATGGCTTCGATCTTAGCAGGGTCAACTTTAATTCCATGTTTACTGACAACATGGCTCAAAAACTGTACTTCTTGTAACCAGAAATCACACTTTGAAAATTTTGCGTACAGTTCTTCTTTCTTGAGTATTTCTAGTACCAGTCTTAAGTGCTGCTCATGTTCTTCCTTGTTCTTCGAGTAAATCAATATGTCGTCAATAAAAACAATGACAAATTTGTCTAAATACAGTCTGCAGATGCGATTCATTAGATCCATGAATACTGCTGGAGCATTAGTCAATCCAAAAGGCATGACTAAAAACTCATAGTGACCGTAACGGGTTCTGAACACGGTTTTAGGAACATCTTCTTCCTTCACTCTCAGCTGATGATATCCGGAGCGTAATTCAATCTTAGAATAAACACTTGATCTTTGCAATTGATCAAACAAATCATCAATCCTCGGTAATGGGTACCGATTATTGATCGTTAATTTGTTTAATTCTCGGTAATCTATGCACATTCTCATAGATCCATCCTTCTTTCCGACGAACAGAATAGGAGCACCCCAAGGTGAAAAACTGCGACGAATAAATCCACGGTCCGATAATTCTTGTAACTGGTTTTGTAATTCTTGCATTTCTGAAGGTGCAAGTCTATATGGGGATCGGGCTACGGGTGCGGCTCCTGGTACGAGATCAATCTGGAATTCTACACATCTGTGTGGAGGTAGCCCAGGTAATTCTTCTGGAAATACTTCGGGATATTCTCTTACAACCGGCACGTCATCAATGCTTCTTTCTTCGGTATTGATCTTCTTCACGTGTGCCAGAACAGCATAACAACCTTTTCTTATAAGTTTCTGGGTCTTCATACAGCTGATGAGGTTCAGCTTCGAGTTTCTCTTCTCCCCATAAATCATTAATGACGTTTCATCCTTACGAGGGATGCGGATCGCTTTCTCAGCGCAAACAACTTCCTCTCTTGTTTTGGAAATCCAGTCCATGTCAACGATTACGTCAAAACTTCCTAATTCTACGGGTATCAAATCGATTTTGAATGTTTCACCAGCAAAGTTTATCTTACAACCATGGCAAATTTTATCAACTTTTATTAACTTACCATTAGCTAACTCTACAGTATGTTTATCATCTAGACGTAACAATGGACAGTTTAGCCTAGTGCATAAGTTTCTACTCATATAACTTCTATCGGCACCCGTATCAAATATAATGTAGGCTAATAGGTTATTGATGGTAAACGTACCCGTGACAAGATCAGGATCCTCACGCGCTTCACTGGCACTAATATTAAATGCCCTCCCCGTGAGGGTTATTTGTTCTTCTCCTTATCAGGGCATTGATCTTTAAAGTGACCAGGCTTCCCACATCCAAAATATTTCTTGACATCGGTCGGGTTTGTCTTCACTCCAAAAACAGTGGCATAACAATCTTTCGCCACATGTTCTTTCTTGTTGCAGTTATCACAGACCACCTGAAAATAACCTGAGTGATGTGTGTAACATCTTTTGCAGAACGGATGGGGTCCCTTGTAGTTTGGACTAGCAATTGCCCCATCTTGTTTGCCCTTAAAAGTCTCTTGCCTCTTCGGGTGAGAAATTTTGCCCTTATGGTCTTCCCATTTCCTTTTTCCTTCAGTTGTCTTGACTTCGGTAGTTGGTGCCTTAATCGAACTCTCCGTGATCTGGTCCATGAGTTGGTGTGCCATTCTCATGGTTTCCTGCATCGTATTTGGTTTGGACGATGTAACATTTCCTTTGATATTGATTGGCAAACCATCAATATACATCTCTATCTTTCGTTTCTCATTTGGTACTAATTCTGGAAACAACAAAGCTAGTTCCATGAAACACTTTTCATAGTTGGTGAGATTCGCACCTACAACCTTCAAATTACATAATTCAGTTTCCATTTTTCTGATCTCGTTTCGAGGACAGTACTCCTCGATTAGCATCTTTTTCAATTCTTCCCAAGAGATATCGTATGCAGTATCTACTCCTTCTGCTTTAGCATAATTGTTCCACCAAGTAAGTGCACCGTCTTGCAACATGCACGAAAAATACTTTGATTTATCTCCGTCCGCATAATTACTAATTTTAAAAACGGACTCCATCTTTTCGAACCATCGGGTTAGACCGACTGGTCCCTCAGTTCCACTAAACGTCTATGGTTTGCATGCTTGAAAGGTTTTGTATGAACATCCGTTTCGTAAGTTTGTATTCACGGCTTCTGCTTTTGCTGCCTCGGCTGCAACAATTCTTTCATTCTCACGTTTCTCGACTAGTACCTCAAACTCAGCATCCGACATTTGAGACATGTTTCTTCAATAAACACAACAGAGATAAATTAATCATATAGAATATTATAGGTATAATGAGTAGTCAATAGTACATCGTAGCATATTAATAATATGAACCAATTATTATAAAAACTGTTTCTTCTTTATTAGCATTTTATAATTATAACTCGGGTAGTACCTACCCGTAAAGTTCATACATAATAGCTAGTACAAGGAATTAACTACTAAAATCCTAATAATATTCCACTATAAAAAATTATAGCGAGTTACTACGTTATTATGTAGTAATAATAATAATAAGTAGTAATAATACAAATAATCATTCCATGCTTTTATTATTAATAAACCAAATAATACAATACCATACAATACCGATATTTTACATATGCTTATTTTACATAATAAGATAGAGTAGCACACATAAGCAATAGAATAGCGCATGGAAGATTTATGGTTGCGATGTCGTTTATTTAGAACTATCAGAAGATTCTTCCCACTTGGTTCTTTCCGCTAATTGTTTGTGTGTGCATGGTCCGACACGCATACGAGCAGTGTATTTAATTATTGGTTGAGGTTTTGAGGTACCTGGTGCCTCAGGGGGTTTAATATGGTAAGGATGGTTACGGACCGAATGGTCCTGTTCCTTTTTAATAATTAAGGATTTTTTATTATTGTGGTTGTTTTTATTATTTGTAGAAAGTTTGAATTTCTCTTTACTAATTTGTTTTACTTCCTCCTCCTCAGGATCGTTTTCAGGTTCTTTCACTTTCGGTTCTTCCGGAAATTGTGAATCTCCCCAGAATGTGTCCTCTTTCGGATCTTCATCATCATCACACAAAATGATGATTGGTACCTTTGCTGGAGATTTGGACTCGATTTCGGAGTCGCTGAAAGTGAATACTAATTCCAAGCTAGATGTAGACATCTATATAATAACTAGTACGTTAGTAATATACCACATAATATTTACATGATAACATATTCAATTTTCGACCAAAAATGATAAGCAAAAATCGGTAAAAACAGATATGGTCATAGTCCAGACTCACTAATGCATCCTAACAATTACCAGTTAGACACAATAATGCAAATTCTGGTTCCCTATGGCCTCAAGCTCTGATACCAACTGCAACGACCCGTCAAAATCGCTATTGATGCGGTACGTTATTCATTGATTTCACAGTGAGGTTTTGACTTCTATATGATACGTTTTGATAAAATATTGAATTCATTAATTAAACAAATTTCTAAACATAGAAAGTTATAAACATGTAGGTGAGTGCTTAAGTATAAGCAAATCCACAAAATACATAAGTTTTAATAATACAGGTTGACATCACAGCCAAATTATTTATTACACAACATAGTTTTGTTTCGAATGTAATAAACTTTAAACAAAGCATGAGAGACTCTATGCAGGCCACAAGCACATCACAGCAGAAGCAGTCTAAGGACCTGAGAATAAAACATGCTAAAAAGGTCAACACGAATGTTGGTGAGTTATAGGTTTAATTGCTCGAGTCATAAGTATATAAAGATAGACCACAAGATTTCATCAAAAGTTTATCAATAGATTCTACGTAACAGAGCACCCTGGTAACTAAACTTAACGCTATAATAATAATTACCCTATTTGTTTTAATACACGCAAACCAACGTGTCGTAAACTCAAATAACATACATCCGTTAAAAGGCTAGCGCTACTAGGTCGGACGGGGATGTCAAGCCCTATGGATCCATATACAATTATTCGCGCCCACCAGTCCACATCCTATGTACTGGCAGCTACTAGTTACCAAAGTTAAGGGATTTTCGGTTTAAACTCAGTGTAGAATTAAATGAGTAAATACTTGTGTCCATTGCGTACAAATAAAGTGCATGTATTCTCAGCCCAAAAATATTAGATGGTAAAAATGGGACTATAACTCACGGTAGTAAAAGTATATTAATAACAAGTTTTCAACTTATTAAAAATATGGTTGTCGTCCTTGGATTCGCGAACCTATAACAATAATAACGATTCAGATAATAATACATGTGAATAAAATTAATATAGCAAGTTCATAGAATACTTATATAATAATTTTTAACATTTTTATGTTAGTAGTCCATTGTTAGTAGTCCATAATAGTCCGAAAAGTCCAACAGTCCAATAATCGGTATATATATATATATATAATCTTAGAATTTCCCCACGGCTTATTGTGTACATATTGTCTTGCATCAATCCAGAGACTTGTTGACTTAGGATTTATCAAAACGTATTGTTTACGTATTGTCATGAAGCGTACCAAGATTATTATATATATACAATCTCGGAATCAACCAAGATTATAATATTTTGTTATACTAATGATAACATGTCCAAATATATATAGGATATAGGAAAAGTTAGCAAGGATATGGTTAATATAGCTTTTATAAGATAAATTTCGTCCATATAAAGTTAATTTTAGCAGATTTTGTTTTGTTCGCCAAATATTCATTACAACTCCGTTTAAAGTGAATAAAATTGCTATGGATTTCTTAAGAAGTTAATTTTTAAAAACCATTTCGAAAATTTCAGCCCAAGTAGTAATTTTTATAGTTTTACCCTCTTTTTGTGCCAGTGGTCAGATTTGGAAGAATCCCGGCATCCACCCGATATATCATTTTTGATAAAATACTTCCACTTTGTATAAAATCATGAAACAATTACTGGAAGTCTTAATTACATATATTAACATATTTCCAAAGTCTTAGCCTCGAACTCAAAGTCTAAGATAGGTTTTTAATTCCCAACCCAAAACAGCCCGCTTTTTACCGAATGGAGATTAAACGATATATGTTAAGTTTCAAGGTGTTCTTCACATGTAAAAGTTATAAGTTATTATATTAACTTAATATAACATCATAATACATATAAATAAGTGTTATTAGAGTTAATCTAGAAAGATTAGATTAGTTTTTCAAACAAGTTTAGAATCAACTAAACTATGTTCTAGTTTATGAACTCTTATATTGATAGCTATAAATATATGAATTGAACAAGAGTTGAAGTAGAGTTTTTACCTCAAGTTTAGAATGTAAAGTTTCTAGAAAGAAATAGTAGAACAAAACTTGAGAGAGTTCTTGCAAGTGTGTGTGAAAATTAGAAGTAAAATCTGGGAAATGAACGTGTGAAAATGAGTGAGAAATGGTGCTTATTTATAGGCTTATAAATTTGGTTTTTAGTTAAAAATATCTAAGATAAGTTAAAATGTATTAAGTCATGCATGACATATTATTCCATTAATGCATATTTCTATTGGTATATACCAATAGTAAATACTTCTAGAAGCTGCGTATAATACACGTATAAATACCGTGCAAATACAAGTAGAATATTTGATAAAAACGAATCGGAATACGAATGTTGCTATCTTTAATAAGTATAAGTATGTTAACTTAAGTATTTAAGTCTTTTAAGTATGTATTAATACTTCTTAATACAATACATATATATTCATTTTAACTTAAGAGTTATTACGTCGTTAAATGTTACATATATATATCGTTTCGAAACCCTTAAGTTAGTTGTCTAATTTTTATGTATATACTTCATTGTTAATATACTTAATGAGATACTTAATTACCATATTATCAAGTTAGATATATATACTTCAATATATAATTATTACAAGTTATGGCGTTCGTGAATCGTCGGAATAAAAGGGTGATCAAAAGCTTGTGTAAAACTCTTTCCGGAGGTTCAAGACTTATTAAAATTCATTGCTTATCAAGTCGGAATTATTAAATCATATAAATAGTATAATCAAGTAGTCGGAAAAAATCCGGGTCATCACATTTTAATAAACGGTACTTTGCTCGGGTTGACGGATGAAGTTGTTGAACTAGATTACTTTGGTTTATGAGGAAACCATCCATATTGATCACGAAATCCAGTGAATTCTCCATTTTCCCCATAAGTAGGTTTTAAAAATGGTTTATTTGGTGTGGTTTGATAATGGGAGTACACTCGTTGTCCGTTGGAAACAGATTTGTTAGGTTTGGAAACCTTGGGGATTTCTGGTGAATTAGTCACCTTCTCAATCGTAGAAGAAAAACATTTTGATTCCGAAATTTGTGGCTCGTTGTATTCCGGGATTTCTACTTGTATACCCATCGACATCATTGTTGGTTATGGAGTTTGTGTCAATTTAACATCTAACACATGTTGTGAATCTGAAATGCGTTTTTTTAAGTCCCGCATTAATGTTCAGTTAAGAGATTGAACATGATCAACAGCGGTGTAGCAGTGTGGAGTTGTAGAATGGTCCTTGAATCAAGCTCACGTCCAGACTTGAGATAACTATTTTCATCTTGAAGATTCTGAATTTTCCGAGCTAAAAGAATGTTGAGTTGAGCTGATCATTTTCTTGTTGTAGCTTCTTATTTTGTCCTTCAAGCGTCCAAATTTTGTCAGACAATGACTCTTTGGATTGTGAACAGTATTGAGTGTTCCGGTTGTTGAGTTGCTTTAAGTACACATCCAAGTCTTTAAGAAAATTCTCATCATCACTGTCACTATAAAGCTCGTTCTTTGAATCTGAGTGATCATAAGAATTCACGGTGTTTTGAGATTGCTTCTTGTGTTCCATTAATAATGATCGGATGTCGAATAGGAATGATCTGAAAATATACACGGACTTTTGAAAATTTCGTTAGAATATTTAATGAAAAGCGTTAAAGTTCTTGCTCCGTTAATCTCCGCTTTGAATTTGGGCTTGAAACTTATCACTTCAAATGAATTTGGGCTTTGTTGTTGAATCAGAAAACTGAACTTGGGCTGCCCAATTTAAGGGATGATTAAATGGGCCTTAACTTGTTTTGGGCTAATCTACTCTTAGTATTTGATAGCCCCAATCACATGTATCCACTAGACATGTAACATTCTTACACCTCTTCAAATTAATACATTCTATATTATCATAATAGGACGACTTACCTCAATTACCTTTTGAATCTGTAAGATTGGAAACACATTATCCTCCATGTTCAAAGCAAGATAACGTTCTGAATTACAAATGTGTTGGAAAGTAAGATGTAAGTCCATTGCTATCCAGGTCGTATAGTTGGCATCTAGATGATGCAAACCAGTATATATGAATCGAATTGCGAATCCTTTGAGTTTATTAAAATTAAAACCTTCAGAAAATTCATAAAGAATTGGCACTAGTAATTCCAAACATGTGAGCTTCGACAAACAGTTCACCGCAGCAAGACACTCGTGAACTTCTTTGCAATGGTTCTTGAAGTGAATGCTTAACTCTTCCAATCTTCCGAGCTTCGAAATGACATCTGGTGGTATATAAGATAGCCTTTCACAATCTACAACTTCGAGCCGCCTTAAGTTAACCAATTGACCAATACATTCAGGAACTTCTTCGATATCGATAGAATTGAGAATTAAAATCTCAAGGCCTTTCAACTCACCTATTGTAGTAATTTCACATATAGATCTATTTCCCTCAAGATTGAGCATGCGAAGTTGTGAGAGCCTAGCTAATGACTGTGGGAGGGATGAGATCTCATTATAGGCCAAATCTAAAACTCTAGCGTTTTTTATTCCTTCAATAAATTCTGTAGAAATCGATGGCAAAACATTTTGTTGCAAATAGACTGCTTCAAGGTGTGGGAAGCTAATATGATATTTAGGAAGCTTACGTATTCTATTGTGCATCAGGGAGATCCCTGTGTAACTTTGTTGGATGTTGTTTCTTGGCGACCATTCTGTCAAACCTTCCCTAGCCATCGCCAGAAAATGATTTGTACTACCTTCATTTGCAATTAATAATGCCATATCACAGCAAACATCATGCATTCTGATGTAAAATTTAGAATTAATATCCAACAACAAACCACAAGACTTGAGGATATTCACTGCATTTTGAACAGTGCTTCTTATTTCCTCTATGCTTTCAACCTCCTTAGACTTTTCCAAACCTACCCTGTAAAGTACCAAGTCTTCTACCAAGATATTATAGTCTTCCGGGAAAACACTACACTGTAAGAAGCACCATTGGGCTTCATTTTTAAGATAATCATAGCTTAGCTTCAAACGGTTATATACCGTCTCAATTGTTGCATCGACATCTTTGTTTTTCAAAGCATTTTTCTGTAGCTGAGATAATGTTGCCTTCCATTCATTGACATCTTTGTTTTTCAAAGTTTTTCCAATCACGTCAATAACGAGTGGCAATCCCCCGCATTCTTTAGCAATATCGTATGCAACTGAACTCAAATGGGTGTCGGTCTCCAGTTTGTCACCAACAATATGTTTGAAAAGAATCCATGCTTCTTCTAATGGCAAAGAGTTCACACTAATTTTACTCTGAGCATTCATTTTTTCACACACATCTTTGCTTCTAGAGGCCAATAAAATTTTGCAATTCGTGTGATTAATACCAAATGGAATACACAGTTCATCTAAATTTAATTCCTCCCACACATCATATAATATGATTAGAATCTTCTCACCATTTATAATTCTCTTTCTTGCATTTTCAGTATCCTTTAGGATCTTTTCAACATCAAACTATTTAGAGATAGTTGTAAATGCAACATCAACAAACATTTTCTTTACCGTTTTTAGAAAATGTTTTGAGAGAGAATTAGAAAGAAAATTGGAAATGAAATGAAGTGAGTAGTGAATGGTGAGTGGTGAGTGGGGTTAAAAGAAGTTCTAGTTAGTTGACTAGTTCATGGTAGAAGTTAAACTTGATTAGTCATGCATGACATAATCAAGAGTGGAATCCCATGCTAGTTCCTATTGGTATATACCAATAGTAAGTACTTATAGAAGCTGCGTATAATATGGGTAAAAATACCGTATGAATACGCGTAGAATTCTTGAGAAAATCGAATGCGAATACGAGTGTAGCTATCTTTGTTGAGTATAAGTATTTTAATATATGTATTTAAGTCTTTCAAAAGTGTATTAATACATCTTAATACAATACATATATATTCATTTTAACTTAGGAGTTATTACGTCGTTAAACGTTACATATATATATCGTTTCGAACCCTTAAGTTAGTAGTCTCATTTTATGTATATAATCCATTGTTAATATACTTAATGAGATACTTAAATATCATTTTATTAAGTTATATATATATTTATGGAAAAACTGGGTGGTCAAACGTTTATATAAAATCTGTTTCAAATATTCAAGTCTTAACAAGTTTGATTGCTTAACATGTTGAAAATATTTATTTATGTAAATATTAATCTCATATATATTTATGGAAAAAAATCTGGGTCGTTACAAAATGAGTTTGTAGATAAGTACAAGAAGAATGTTGATGTGAATGAGAATGTTGTTGCTCAGAACATGGTTGAGATTGTAGAAGGCAACTAGAGAGGTCAAACAAACAAGGTTGACATGCCAATGGTCAACCAACTTGGTCAGACTAACATGGTTGAAGAAGAAGATGTTGAAGAAGATGATGGTCCAATGGTTGCAGAAATTGATTCAGAACTAAGGAATCCAAGAGTATTGATGGAACCAATTGTCAAAAAAATTATTCCAATTAAAAGAAGGAAGTCCCAACTCATCATGTCAAAGAAGTTGTCCAAAACAGTGTACGACAAACATGGAATAGGTATGAGTGAAGATAATCCTATTATCATGTAATGAAGATCAGCCGCTATGATGCTACTTTAAATTGTAAGTGTAAATTTGTAATTAATTAGCATATTTCTGTTGTTATGTAATTAAGCAGTATTGTTTTAAACATTTTTGGTTCTGTGCATAATTTCTGTAAAAATTGGTATGTATGATTGTTGTGGGTATCTTTTGGGTCAATTTTACCCCTCCTTCTGGATTTTGTGTCATTATTACTAATGTTGCTATCTAATGGGTCCACTGTGCATTTACATTAGGTTTATGGGTCTAAATTTGTTCTATTCTAGTGATCTAGGTAGAAATTATTGTTGCCTTAGGGTTTTGGTTCAAATCTACCATTGTACATGGATGACGGGTCATATGCATGGCTACTTTACTGGTATGGGTCGAAAATACCATTGGATTTTTGTCTTGGTTCAAATTTGCCAATTCAAATGTAATTTGGGCTATGATTGCCATTGTAAGGTAGTTTTAAGTTCAACATGAATCCATCGGATTTGTTTTTAAAAGGTCTGAATTTCCATGGAAATTAAATCATGGGATTTGTAATTAATTTGAGCGAGAGTTGTGTTGTATGTGTATTTATGCGTCTTGTATGTGTTGTTGCACTTTTGTACAGTCAAAAGCATATTACACAACATTACACCACACCAGTATCAGCATGCTTGGTTTTTTTGTATGTCCAGGTTATATATTTTAAATGTTGTTTACATATTGTTTACCAGTATAAGCATATCCAGTTTTTTAGGATGTTCACAATGGCGTTATGTAATCGTGTGAACCGTTTTGTTGTTTTGTAGAGTCGAATGGTTGTTTTATAGAACCAATCAAATCAAGTGTGTCGTAACCAAATTCATTCCTAAATCAAACTTGTAACCAACTTCCTATTATTTTGCTCATTATATGTTAGTCGTGTTTGGTTATTTAGACATGTTCCGATGATACATAATTGGTGTTACGTCCAAGCCCACTTAAGGCCCATTCAGCATAATTTTTTTAGTGGATCCATTTAAACTGACCCATTAGATGATATCGGTATACGAGCTTGGTATATTATTTTAAATTACAGAAGATCAAAAGATCTTCTTCACCTGCTTCCATACTTCCATTAATCAACTTCGAAAGTGCTGTCAACAACCATCCATTCGTGCATCTCTTGTCGTGGCCCGTCCTAATCCACCTGGATGAAGTCTTCAACATCTGGTTCCATTGCGAGTTACTGACCTCTATATGATACGTTTTACAAACATTGCATCCATTTTTAAAAGACAATCTTTCATTACAACGATAATTGACAATTATGCATACCATTTCATAATATATCCAAACTATAAATGACTTAATCTGCCATTTACTTAATAATAATCTTTTTGAACTCAATGATTCGAATGCAACGTCTTTTGAAATATGCCATGAATGACTCCAAGTAATATCTTTAAAATGAGCAAATGCACAGCTGAAGATTTCTTTCGTACATGAGAATAAACATGCTTAAAAGTGTCAACCAAAAGGTTGGTGAGTTCATAGGTTTATCATCAATAATCATTTCCATAATTTTAATAGACCACAAGATTTCATTTTCGTAATAGTATACAGGCATATAGCTATCTGTATAAAAATCATTTGTATGATGAACACCTGGTAACCGACATTAACATAATGCATATAGAATATCCCCCGCATACCGGCACATCGCAATCTGTATGCTATATACCGGCAATCGCAATCAGTATATATATATTTAAATCGAAGTACTAAAGCAGTTCAAATTTCTTTAACTGGGGCTGGTCAGTACCCGTAGATCTACCTTTAGGATTCGCGTCAATTAGGGGCTATTTCTCTAATTCTTAGGTTACCAAGTTAAGGGCAATATTCGGTATAGTAATCCAACCATAGAATGTAGTTTTAAGTACTTGTGTCTATTTCGTAAAACAGTTATAAAAGCAGCGCATGTATTCTCAGTCCCAAAAATGTAAAGAGTAAAAGGGATCAAATAATCTCACGATACGATATTTGTAGTAAAATAGGCATACGACGGATCTGAACAATGCAGGGTTGGCCTTGGATTCACGAACCTATATCAAGTATATATATTAACACATTATAATATAAATCAATTAAGTTTATATATTTTGTTATGTATTAAGATCAATATTCTTATATATAATTTTATTAATACTTATAATACATTATGATACTTATTTGATATTTAGTTAATGTTATATCAATAATATTAGTTAAAACATAATTTTATGTAGGTTTTGCAAAATTAATAATTGTAGTATTACTAGATTAAGGATAATAATAATAATGATAGTAATAATAGTAATTTTAATAAAAATGATAGTTTTACTAATAATGATAAAGTAAAAATGATAGTTTTAGCAGAAATAATATTTTTAATAATAATAATAATAATAATAATAATAATAATAATAATAATAATAATAATGATAATACAAGTAAATTTTTTTTATAAAAATAAGATTAACAATAATAGTGATAATAATAATGATAATAATATTACTGATAATTATAATAACTATAAAACTAATAATTTTACTGCTAATGATAATTATGATACTAATTTAGTTGTAATAATAATCCTAATGGTAAAAGCAATAATAATGATAATAAATAATAACAATAATATCTATAATACTTAATAACAATAATACTAGTAATAATAGTAATATTAATAATAATAATAATAATAATAATAATAATAATAATAATAATAATAATAAAAGTAATAATAAAAGTAATACTACCTTAAAAGTGTTTAGAATGGCTTTTTAAAAAGATGCCATTGCCAGGGCTTGAAACCCGCGACCTCTCGCTTAACCACAAACACCCTTAACCACCCGAGCTATCCGGTTTTTCTGATTTAAATTAGATAATATTTATATATATCCCGTATCCTATTTTTCATAATAGTATCATCATCACTTATAATCTAATCGGCCCAATATTTAAATATCTTGAAGCCCAATCTAGTAACTTAATAAACCCAAGTAATAATTTGTGGGCTGTTTTGATCCTCTCCTGAGTTCGACCGGAATGAATCACAAAAAAAAAAAAAAAAAAAATTGGTTCGATTAAAAGCAACCCAACTGCCAGGACATATTATTATCATCATCTTTCCATCATCTAATCTCCACAGCTAATTCCCAATTGCATATAACTAGATCTATTCACATCAATCATTGACCTCTTTCTTTTTCGTTTCTTTTTTTTATGAAGTAAAAACGCACAAGTGGCCACCTTTTCTTTTAATATGCCAATGTCGGCCTCTTAATATTTGGGTGGGACGTAGCTTTTTAAAAGCTAAACCACACATCACATTACAAATCCTAGATGTTTATATATTATGTTATCATGCTTCAATTATCATTATCTTCATCAATTCTTTTTTTTTTCTTTCACTAAACCGCTGTACAATAAAGAAATCACAGCAGTAGGATGGTACAAGAATAGCGGTTAAAGGTGGTGGTAGGGTTTTGTATTGCAGTAGCGAGACACCATAGTATAACGGGAATCATCAGCTAGCAAAGGTGACAGTTTATGACAGTTTAAAAGAGGTGGTTTTGGCAAGTTTATTCGAACAGGGAAAAGAAACAAAAGAAAAGAGGAAAAAAAAATATGTTGAGGGTTGTGGAAGGTTGGTTTCGACGGTGGATGTGGCAGTGGTGTTTGGGTTTGTGAACTAGTGAACAAAAGTAGAAAATAATAGCAGCAGCAACAGCTCGAGTATACAGGAAACATGAGTAGTTTGGTGGGTTTCACGAAGGGTTGCAGGTTTGGTGTGATTCGCAATAGTAAACAGGAAAGCTAGTGTGGTTTCAATGGGTGTTGGTTGAACTGAACCAAAAGTAGAAGTAGGCGAGCAATAATATATAACAAGTGATGGTAATGTTGGTTGTTGATGGTGTGTTGTAGATCAAAGGTGGTGGAAGGTCTCGGTGACGGTGGATGCTAGAGGTGGTGTGTGGTGATACTCGATGTGGTTTTTTTTTATATGTGTAAGTAATATATGCCTATGTATATGTATCTTAATATTTCTGTTTTAATTTTTTACAATTGCAGTAGCGGATATATATATATATATATATATATATATATATATATATATATATATATATATATATATATATATATATATATATATATATATATATATATATATATATATATATATATATATTGTGCATTTGAATGATTGTAATAGAACTCAAAGGTACGATCGATTTTTTTTTATATTGAAGAAGGTGTCGACATGGTATTCTAGCGGAAGAAGAAGTCAGGAAAAAAAAACAAAACAGATAGTGACTCAAAACAGAATTTTGTTATATAGCTTGGAAGCAGTCGACCAGAAGAACCAATTATAAGAGATACAAACAATAAAAAGAACAGATTGAGATTGGTAACAAACTGAAGACAGGAAAGTCATAAACTTTCACTCAGGAGAAAGAAAATAACTCGGATGGGGATGGCTAACAGATTCCAATTATCTATTTATGATTACTGTTATTGATTTGTAACAAGAAACAGAAACAAAATTGTATAAAGCCTGAAAGTGAAAGGAAACAGATTCTTGTATCTATCTGTATGAGTTTTTCTTATATTTAATTTAGTATTAATCATAAATAAGTAAATTAATAATAATGATCCTAATAATAGTATAATTATATTAATAATAATAATACTGTTAATAATTATCATAATAATAATAATAATAACAATGATAATAATAATTATTGATAATAATGTTAACAAATACATAATTATTTACTTAACATGAAATATTATAAATTTTGTATATATAATATTTATAAATTATTACAATATTCATAATTATGTATAGAAATTATAAGTTCAATTTAAACTGGTTACATATCAATCGAAACGACACCCGAGTATTACAATCGCAGTTTTAAATAATAATAATTATAATATCATATTTTATAGCAACAACGTTCAATATTTCAAATTATACTTCCAATTATTATTTATATATATACACACATATCTATTTACAAATAGTTGTTCGTGAATCGTCGGGAATTATCGAAATTATATGAATGTATGAAACAGTTCAAAATTTTTGAGACGCAACATAACGGACTTTGCTTATCGTGTCAGAATTATGAAATCGTATCGAGAGTTTGATTTAAAATTAGTCGAAATTTTCCGGGTCATCACAGTACCTACCCGTTAAAGAAATTTCGTCCCGAAATTTGAGGGAGGTCGTCATGACTAATAATAAGAATATTTTCATGACGAATATGAGTTGATAAAATAGTATTTTATCTCTATTGAGTAATACAGATAAAACAATTCGATTACTCGAAGCGTATGAGTGAAGCTATCACAAAAGAGTGAAATGAAGAAATAGAGATTTGTCTTAACTTTTGACGTAGTCATGGTTGATTTTCGGATTTCAAGGGATTTAAAGAAAATCTTCATAATCCATATAAGATTTGATTATTCAGAAGTTAAGGAAATTATGATCCTATTTAATTAAATGCGGTAATCTGCCTCGATTGCTCTGTCGGATATTTCCATTATAAATTAAACTCTTTCTTCCATTAATTTCACCACTCCTATCCTTTCTTTCTTAATTCTTACTCCTAAAATATCCGTTAATATGCTCAATCCTGTATTGATCCTTGCTATTATATTAACCATATTTATCGTCATTTTTCTTTTCTATCTTCCACCAGAAGAATATTTTTACTTCTATAATGTTCTTGGGATGGTGGTTTTCATAATCCTACCATGTCTTTATCTTTCTATAATTATTGATATCCACGTTTAATGATCTCTCCTATTTGCTGTGATTTATACTCCTATACTTCCTTCTTCGATTCTAAAGATTTTGTTCATGCTAAATCTAGCGTTGGTTCTTGACATTATCCTGACTATTGTCACAATCATCCTTCTTTCTCAACTACCACCCGAGACATCTGTTTATTTCTACTATACTCTAGGGATTATTGTGTTTATCATTCTCCCGTGTCTTTATACTGCTATTCGTATTGATGTACCTGGTTTGTAATTTCCGTGTTGTTATCGAGCTTTATATTTTCCCTTATATTTCGAAGTTCCATGCTTTTGTTTTCTCTTCCCGACTTTAAGTCAAGCGAATAATGGTCCAGAATTCGTAGGTATGGAGTTTCGAATGATCATAATGTTCTAAGCAGGAAGGAACTTAATAGCACGATTTGATTTGTTAAATTACCAGAATCACAGAAAGATAGAAATATCAAGAAATATGTTCTTGATATGTTTAGAGGTTAAATAGAATGAAAGAGTCGTGTACATGGCACATGATGATTGTAAGGTGTGTGAGTCATCTTGTTCCATTAAAAATTTAGCATGACTTACTGTAATATAATCATGTTGGCCAGACGCATTATATTATACTAACTCGTGCCTCTATTCCCAACACTTCTCCAGAAATCATTCATAATTTAAACTCGGATTTTACAGAAAGATAGAAACTAAAACAGTTTCCTTTGTAACACATATAGCACGAAGAGATAAATAATTTCGGACAAGAATGTTTATGAAAATATCCTCAGAAATATCGAAGATATTTATGATGATATTTTGGAATTTCTAAGTTCGAAGGTTGATGAAGAAAAATTTTCCGCAAGATTTTAACATGAGTACGGAGCAAGATATTTGCTAAAGATTTTATCGGATACAGAATTATCTGGATTCTTTGAATACAGGGTTTGGTCCTTGTATTTGTCCACGGTCTCCTTCATGGTTTGCTCAATCCGTTTTTCAGTACCAATTTTCTATCGAGCGTTTCCAACACTCCATTCTTTATCATCAAACTTTTGGCCATAAGACCATCTACAACTTTTGCTGCTTCGTCAACATTCAATGTTACCATATCTAAATCAGTGGTTATCAATCCGAGGTGTTTCAAGAATTTCGAAGGATTTGAATGGAGATTGTAATCGTCAAGATACGAATGATGTTTAGGATGAAATCAAGTGGCAAACTTGAAGAAATGTTTTAATTTCATATGTTATAGTCAATATTTTAATACCTTTTAATTGTCCAATGTTAGTAGTCCACAGTTAGTAGTCCAATAGTCCATTAGTCCATATATAGTCTAATTAATCAAGACGTAGTGACGACCCATAGTACAACTATTGTCTTTGAAGTAATCTCGACGTATTGTGTACATGTGTCTTACGATTTATCCGACGATATTTAAAGTGCGTAAAATAAATAACAGTATTTAAATGACGATAATTAAAGTGCGTAAAATAAATAACAGTATTTAAATAACGATAAATAAAATTGTGAGTATTAAAATTGCGATAAATAAATTGCGATAATTAAAATGACAATAAATAAAATGTAATAAGGAAATAGTCATAACGGATATAGGAACAGTTAGCTAGGATATTGTTAGCGTGGATTCTTTAACAAAATTTCATATAGTTAATTAGTTTGTTTCTAATCAATTTTTATTCTGTCAATAATTTTTCATTATGTCACATGTTGAATCTTTGACTTGAGTTCTGATTGGTCAAAATTCGAATATGAAATTGAATTTGAATGAACATGGTTATTCTTTGAATGAACTGATACGTATGTCTGTGAACTGGAGTAGAATAGTTAATGATTGTTGAATCAGAATTGAAGAATGTACAGTGTAACGGATTAATGTGAAATCTAAATATTTCTAGGGTATTACCTACCCGTTAAAATATTTTCATCATTAATAGTTTGTACAGAAAGAATTTTTAATTGCAAACTTTATGAAAATATATATATATATATATATATATATATATATATATATATATATATATAAATGTAATTATGGATTTAATGACTTAATATAATACTAAACTCATCTGATTTACTATTAGAACTAGAATACATAATCTCTAAAACATTAGAGATTACATAATCGCCATGAAGAACGAAGATAATGATGTAGAACGATACGTAGAGCGAAGATTATATCCGTGGTATAGATTGTGATGTTGAGGCTCGTGTTGTTGAATCTATTGGTGCTGTTGCTGGTGCTTGTAATCTTTGCACCATATTCTCCAAAGCCACTACTCGAGCGCGAAGCTCGTTGACTTCTTTTATTACTCCGGGATGATTGGCAGTTGAAACGAGCGGATGAATAAGGTTTAGAATTGTGGATATTATGTAATCGTTGCGAGCTATTCTGGCAATGAGGGTGAAAATGGTGTTTCAGACTGGTTCACCGGTAAGTGCTTCAGGTTCTTCACCGAGAGGTGAATTCGGTTGATGGAAATGATCACCTTCTTCTTGTCTCCATTGATTAAGTCGACTACGAACCCATCCCCAATTCATCCAGAATTGATGATGGCTGATTGGTTGATCCATTCCGATTACACTGCTTTCGGAACTCGTGTGGAAATCCATATCGGAATAGCTGTCAGAATCCGAGGAACTTGAAATAGTTGCGAATTCCATCTTGTATGGTTAGATAAAGGATTTTTGATATGAAATGATTTTCGGATATCGGATGATATTCTAATTACATAGAATACCTATATAGTACAGAAGTTCCCGTAGATTACGGAGGAACTTTCGAAAGCTGTCAGGCAAAGTGTACAGTAACAGATACGCTAAGATATGAATTTATCTATACACTATCTATGCAATAATTGCACTAAGACGTGTCTAGACTAAAGGATGATAAGCAGATACTTTACGACAAGAAATGATATGCAAAACTTTTGACATGCAGCTAAGGTCGAAGTCCAGATTCACTAATGTATCCTAACAACTATCAGTTAGACACACTAATGCAAGACCTGGTTTGCTAGGACCAACGCTGTGATACCAACTGTCGTGGCCCGTCCTAATCCACCTGGACGAAGTCTTCAACATCTGGTTCCATTGCGAGGTACTGACCTCTATATGATACGTTTTACAAACATTGCATTTGTTTTTAAAAGACAATCTTTCATTACAACGATAATTGACAATTATGCATACCATTTCATAATATATCCAAACTATAAATGACTTAATCTGTCATTTACTTAATAATAATCTTTTTGAACTCAATGACTCGAATGCAACGTCTTTTGAAATATGTCATGAATGACTCCAAGTAATATTTTTAAAATGAGTAAATGCACAGCGGAAGATTTCTTTCGTACCTGAGAATAAACATGCTAAAAAGTGTCAACCAAAAGGTTGGTGAGTTCATAGGTTTATCATCAATTATCATTTCCATAATTTTAATAGACCACAAGATTTCATTTTCGTAATAGTATACAGGCATATAGCTATCTGTATAAAAATCATTCGTATGATGAACACCTGGTAACCGACATTAACATAATGCATATAGAATATCCCTCGCATACCGGCACATCACAATCAGTATGCTATATACCGGCAATTGCAATCAGTATATATATATTTAAATCGAAGTACTAAAGCAGTTCAAATTTCTTTAACTGGGGCTGGTCAGTACCCGTAGATCTACCTTTAGGATTCGCGTCAATTAGCGGCCATTTCCCTAATTCTTAGGTTACTAAGTTAAGGGCAATATTCGGTATAGTAATCCAACCATAGAATGTAGTTTTAAGTACTTGTGTCTATTTTGTAAAACAGTTATAAAAGCAGCGCATGTATTCTTAGTCCCAAAAATGTAAAGAGTAAAAGGGATCAAATAAACTCAGGATACGATATTTGTAGTAAAGTAGGCATACGACGGAACTGAACAATGCAGGGTTGGCCTTGGATTCACGAACCTATATCAAGTATATATATTAACACATTATAATATAAATCAATTAAGTTTATATATTTTGTTATGTATTAAGATCAATATTCTTATATATAATTTTATTAATACTTATAATACATTATGATACTTATTTGATATTTAGTTAATGTTATATCAATAATATTAGTTAAAACATAATTTTATGTAATATTAGTATACTTTATGTAATAAATATATATATATATATATATATATATATATATATATATATATATATATATATATATATATATATATATATATATATATATATATATATATATATATATATATATATATATATATATATATATATATATATATATCTTTGGTTTTGCAAAATTAATAATTGTAGTATTACTAGATTAAGGATAATAATAATAATGATATTAATAATAGTAATTTTAATAAAAATGATAGTTTTACTGATAATGATAAAGTAAAAATGATAGTTTTAGCAAAAATAATATTTTTAATAATAATAATAATAATGATAATACTAGTAAATTTTTTTTATAAAAATAAGATTAACAATAATAGTGATAATAATAATGATAATAATAATACTGATAATTATAATAACTATAAAACTAATAATTTTACTGCTAATGATAATTATGATACTAATTTAGTTGTAATAATAATCCTAATGGTAAAGTAATAATAATGATAATAAATAATAAAAATAATATCTATAATACTTAATAACAATAATACTAGTAATAATAATAATATTACTAATAATAATAATAATAATAATAATAATAATAATAATAATAATAATAATAATAATAATAATAATAATAATAATAATAATAATAATAATAATAATAATAATAATAATAATAATAATAATAATAATAATAATAATAATAATAATAAAAGTAATAATAAAAGTAATAATAAAAGTAATACTACCTTAAAAGTGTTTAGAATGGCTTTTTAAAAAGATGCCATTTCCCGGGCTCAAACCCACGACCTCTCGCTTACCACAATCACCCTTAACCACCCGAGCTATCCGGTTTTTCTGATTTAAATTAGATAATATTTATATATATCCCGTATCCTATTTTTCATAATAGTATCATCATCACTTATAATCTAATCGGCCCAATATTTAAATATCTTGAAGTCCAATCTAGTAACTTAATAAACCCAAGTAATAATTTGTGGGCTGTTTTGATCCTCTCCTGAGTTCGACCGGAATGAATCACAAAAAAAAAAAAAAAAAAAAAATGGTTCGATTAAAAGCAACCCAACTGCCAGGACATATTATTATCATCATCTTTCCATCATCTAATCTCCACAGCTAATTCCCAATTGCATATAACTAGATCTATTCCCATCAATCATTGACCTCTTTCTTTTTCGTTTCTTTTTTTTTTATATGAAGTAAAAACGCACAAGTGGCCACCTTTTCTTTTAGGGTATGTTTGGCAACAAGCTTTTTGAAGCTTTTTCGAGCTTTTAGCTTTTATGAAAAAATTCCCATTCAACAAAAAGTTCCGTTTGGTAATCAAAGCTTAAAGCTTTTGTTGGGTTGTGAAAAGCTCGAAGAAGCTACTTCAGGAAACGCTAAGGCCACTAGCGTTTAAAAAATTATATGAGCTTTTTGTATCCACGTACCTAAATACCCTTCAAACTCTATCATGTAAATTCAATTGGTATTGGAGCATCCAGTTTCTAATTATTACTTTAAGATATAGAGATATCAGATATACCAATATTTAATTTATTAAATCAATATGATGATATGAGCGATGTACTTTTTTATATACAGAGATGTATATCGATAACAAAGCTATTGATATTTTTAATTAATATATCAATATTTAATACAATTGATGTATTTTTATATATTCGGATATTGTGATATTATATACTCCAGATTATATAAAATATAAATTAGTGATAATATTATGATACATATACGGTATTGAAGTGTCTCTCTGACTTTGAAGCCATAGATTCAAGTTCTGTGATAGATATTATGTATATATTCGTGTAAAAATCATATAATGTATGTTTTCCAGTTTTCCTTTCTAAAAAAATAAGACATATATACAACTACATGTGCGTAAGCCAAATATAGTTTTATATAGGTGTTTAAATACTAATGGTATATTTAAATGCTAATTGTAAGCAAATATGTTTTTCTTTCCGGTGTCTATATTTGTCATTTTATCATTTTTTCTAACAGCTTCAGCTACTTTGCCAAACACCTAAATATATCTAAAAAAATTTAGCTAATAGCTAAACGCTAAACGCTACGAGCTTCCAGCTAACAGCTTTAGCTACCAGCTAGTTTTGCCAAACATACCCTTAATATGCCAATGTCAGCCTCTTAATATTTGGGTGGGACGTAGCTTTTTAAAAGCTAAACCACACATCACATTACAAATCCTAGATGTTTATATATTACGTTATCATGCTTCAATTATCATTATCTTCATCAATTCTTTTTTTTTCACTAACCTGCTGTACAATAAAGAAATCACAGCAGCAGGATGGTACAAGAATAGCGGTTAAAGGTGGCGGTAGGGTTTTGTATTGCAGTAGCGAGACACCATAGTATAACGGGAATCATCAGCTAGCAAAGGTGTAACGACCCGCACTTTTCCGATCGTTCTATACTTATGAGATTAATATTTACATAAATTAAACCTTACCAACATGATAAGCAATCCAAATTGTTGAGACTTATGTTTTTGAAAAGAGTTTTACACAACGTTTGACCGTCTAGTTTGACCGATGATATCACGAACTATACAATATATGATAATTATACATACATATTTAACATGATCTAAGGATGTTTTAATATCTCATTTTGTATTAATAACAAAAAGTCATAAGTATATTTTGAAACTACTAACTTAAGTTTTCAAAACAATAACCTACGTAACGTTATTTGACATAAATACTGATGATTTATAATGTTTATACATATATCGTATAAGTAATGTATTTAATCATTTTTAAAGGGCTTTTATACATAAAACAATATAAGTATATTTATAAAAGATAGTTATATTTGAATTCTCGTTCCGTTTCCTCAATAATCCTATACGTATATCTAGGGTACTATACACAGCTTCTAGAAGTATTTACTATTGGTATATACCAATAGAAATCTTCAATTATTGGAATAATATGTCATTCATGACATAATAAATTTTAACTTATCTTAGATATTTTCACTAAAAACCAAATTTTCAAGCCTATAAATAAGCACCATTTCTAACTCATTTTTACACATTCATTTTCCAAATTTTACTTCCAATTTTCACACACACTTGCAAGAACTCTCTCAACTTTTATTTTACTACTTCTTTCCAGCAACTTTACATTTTAAACTTGAGGTAAAAACTCTACTTCAACTCTTTTTCAATTCATATATTTAAAGCTATATATATAAGAGTTTATAAACTAGAACATAGTTTGAATGTTTTCAAACTTGTTTGCAAACTAAATAGATCCTTCTAACTTAACTTTTAAAATACTCCAAGACCTGTAATATAACTTAAATATATGCTAATTTAACAAGGTATAACTTGGTTTTTCAAAGATTATCTTAAAAACTGTTTTTACGACGTCGGAGTGCCACCGGGGGCTGTTTTGGGTTGGATAATTAAAAACCATCTTAAACTTTGAATTGGAGGTTTATTTTCTGGAAAAATGATTTTTACTATGAATATGATAACACATAAAAATTTCATGATTTAACTCAAAGTATAAGTATTTTTAGAAAAATAATCATTTAAGGTTGTTTACATGATGGAAAATGATTAACTTCATAAGTTTCACTAAAGTTTGACCTATGCCGTGTGATTTTGAATACAAACTAAGGTATTTACAGTTCATAGTCTTAAAGAGGGACTCGATCCAAGGAGATGACAAGTTGAATCAACGAAAACGGAGTTGTAACGAAGAAACTATGACCGAAACAAAATCGGATATCCAAGACTAGTTTAGCCACGAAAATAATTGGGAAAAAATTAAATAAATCACATCTTTTTAAGTTAACATGATATTTTATATATATGTACTTATAATTCAATTTTATATGGTTCAGGATCACCCGTAAACAACACGAGAAGATTAATCATAAGATCCCATGATTGTACGCAACACGTCATTTGACAACACCGGTACTTTATGTACGCAACACGTCATTTGACAACACCGGTACCATGGGTCAAGATTAATCTCGACCAATACATATACGATGGGGTTTTATTTATTTCGTTGGGGGTTTTATTTATTTCATTGCGGGTATATTAAACATCTAAAAATGAACCATTAAAATTGAATTACTAACAACGAACTGCTAACTACGGACTAAGGAATTATTCAAAGTATTAAAAGTATAACAAGTATATATATGTGACGTTTGTTTAAAAAGAAAAGGTATTGATATATTATATATGGATAGGTTCGTGATATCAACCGGAGACCAAGTCAAATTATATATATATCTTCAAGACGAAAGTGAGTATATAGTCCCACTTTTAAACTCTAAATATTTCGGGATGAGAATACATGTATTTTATGTTTTACGATATGGACACAAGTAACTGAAAAATATATTCTACGTTGAGTTGTACCACTGGCATACTTCCCTGTAGCTTGGTAACTGTTATTTACAGCGGTATTGTAAACGCGAATCCTGTTGATAGATCTATCGGGCCTGACAACCCCAACCGGACTGGACGACCAGTATTCAACGGTTGCACAGTACTTCGTTTCGTGATTACACTTGGTACGGTGTAGTAAGATTTCATAATAAAGGGAATATGCGACGTGATTAAATGTTAAGTATGGTTACCAAGTGCTCAACCACTTAGAATATTTTTATTAAAATGTTTATATATGAAATCTTGTGGTCTATATTTATATCGTTGCCGGCATTAAACCTATATCTCACCAACTTTATGTTGACGTTTTAAACATGTCTATTCTCAGGTGATAATTAGAAGCTTCCGCTGCATTATGTTGAATTTGAGCAGGATCTTGCGTACGCATATTTGTGTCAAAAATAAAACTGCATACCCAAGGATTTGTGTTGTAAAATATGCTCGAAATCGTGTTGTTATCATTATATGTAAAGTTTGTAAGTCGAAGATTATCGCTAAACGATAATCATCTTTATTTTGTCCAAAGCTTGTATCAAAAATAAGGATCATGGTTTGTAATGTATAATATATGCAGTTTTTCTTTAAAAAAATGTCGCATATAGAGGTCAATACCTCGCAATGAAATCATACGTTATCTAACACGTTCTTATGGTTAAGGACGGGTTATGACATGTGGTATCAGAGCGGTGGTCTTAGCGAACCAGGTTTGCATTAGTGTGTCTAACCGATAAGTCGTTAGGATACATTAGTAAGTCTGGACTTTGACCGGGTCTGATTTAAAAACCATTGCTTATCATTGTTGGTTAAAATTTATATGTAAATATTATGTAGTACTAATGGGTTAGTTGTTGTATGATAGATGTCGGGCTCAAAACTTGTTATCACATTCAGCGACTCCGAACCAGAATCTTCAGATGGTGTTCCAGTCATTAACTTATCCGATGACGAAAATAATATCTTTGGGGAAGACTCACAAATTCCGGATGAACCGACTATAGAGAACCCGGAAAGTGAACCCGAGGAGGAAAGTGAACCCGAGGAGGAAAGTGAACCCGAGGAGGAAAGTGAACCCGAGGAAGAAATACAGGAAATTACAAAAGACTAGTTCGAACTAGGAAAGAAACGAAAGGCTAATGAATTAGAAAATTCAAATCCCGAGTTTAGTAAGGATGATGTGGCACCAACTCCACTAGACACTACCACCCCTATTCCCGCTATTCCTATTCGTGCTGTCCCGGCATCCAGTTCTTCAGCCCCACAGCCAAAATATAGGCAGACAGCTAGGATAAGCGTTAGGCCATTCCTTGAACCTAAACGTCCTAGAAAATAGACCAAACGATGCGCTGCCGTATTAAACCATGGGATCATATAATGTTTTGTATAATATTATTAGTGTGGTTTGCTTAATGTTCGATATAAGATAAGCATATGTAAAATAGTGAAGTGTGAAATGCAATAATTTTCCATGGTTAAGTATTATTTAGATGGTAGTAATTGATTCTGTACTAAGCTATTAAGTATGGACATTAACGGGTAGGTACTACCCTAGATATAATTATAAAACGCTAATAAGAAGAAAAGGCTTTTATAATAATACCTGGTTCATATTATTAATAAGCTATAATGTACTGTAAATATACACTACATCTATAATATTCCATGTGAATAATTATTTTCTTTTCATTCTTATAGAAGAATATGGCGCGATTGAACCGAATGACGGAACAAGAAATCCAGGAACTCATCAATCAACGAGTGAACGACAGAATGTTATGGGTCGAGGCTGCAAGAGGTGCTGCAGTTAACCCAAATCCTCGTGTGGGGTGCACTTACAAAACTTTTCAAGCTTGCAAGCCCTCATCATTCAGTGGAACAGAAGGACCAATCGGTTTAACCCGGTGGATAGAAAAGATGGAGACTGTGTTTAAAATCAGTGGTTGTGTTGAAAAGGACATGACCAAGTATGCATCGTGCACTTTACAAGATAGTGCACTCACGTGGTGGAAAAATTATGTGAAGGCTGTAGGAGGAGATGTAGCTTATGATACTCCGTGGGAAGAATTCAAAACAATGTTAATCAACGAATATTGTCCAAGGAACGAGGTTAGGAAGTTGGAAGATGAGTTACGAAGTCTGAAGGTTATTGGTACTGAAATCACCAACTACAATCAGCGATTCATGGAATTAGTTTTGCTATGTCCTGAATTGGTTCCAACCGAAGAACGGAAGATTGAAATGTACAAAGATGGTTTGCCCAAAAAGGTCAAGGCAAATGTTACAGCATCGAAACCTAAGACAATTCATGAAGCTATAACCATGGCAAACGAGCTAATGGATCAGGTCATCATGGATAAGAAAGTATCCAATACTGATGTGAAGGTATCAGGTAACAAAAGAAAGTGGAATGGAAATTATGATCGAGGTAACCAACAACAATCTTTTAAGAAACAAGAAACCATACAAGGTGCAGGTAGTGGTTCAAGCTTTGGTTATAAAGGACAAAATCCTTTATGCAACCGATGCCACAAACATCACTCTGGCTACTGTAATGTGGTATGCAACAAATGTAATCGAAAGGGTCATCTTGCTGAAGATTGTAGGGCTCTCGTTACAAATACAAATGGTACCAAGACTCCTGCCACCAATGCAAATAGAACTGCTTTGGCTACCATTACTTGTTATGGGTGTGGAAAACAAGGTCACTATAAGAGCCAGTGTCCGAATCCAGAGAAGAATAATGGATCTGCACGTGGAAGAGCATTTGTTATTAATGCTAGAGAGGCGTGTGAAGACCCGGAGCTTGTTACGGGTACGTTTACCATTAATAACTTATCCGCATCTATTATATTTGATACTGGTGCCGATAGAAGTTACGTGAGTAGAGGCTTTTACGCTAAATTGAATTGTTCATCATTACCTCTAGATGCTAAGTACATGATTGAGTTAGCTAATGGTAAACTAATTAAAGCCGATAAAATTTGCCGTGATTGTAAAATAAATTTAGCCGGAGAAACATTTAAAATTGACTTAATACCCGTAGAATTAGGAAGTTTTGATGTAATAGTCGGCATGGACTGGATGTCCAAAGTAGGAGCTGAAGTTGTGTGTGCCAAGAAGGCAATTCGCATTCCTTGTAAGGATAGAATGCCGGTGATGATTTATGGAGAGAAGGGTAACTCAAAGCTAAAACTCATTAGTTATTTGAAAGCTCAAAAGTGCTTGAAGAAAGGGTGCTATGCTATCTTAGCACATGTTAATAAAGTCGAAAAGAAAGAAAAAGAGAAGTGCATCAATGACGTGCCTGTGGCAAGAGATTTTCCTGAAGTATTTCCGGAAGAGTTGCCGGGATTACCTCCATTTAGATCTGTAGAATTTCAAATAGATCTTGTACCAGGAGCTGCACCGGTTGCTCGTGCTCCATATAGACTTGCACCGTCCGAGTTAAAAGAACTTCAGAGTTAGTTAAAAGAATTACTGGATCATGGATTCATACGACCAAGTACTTCACCGTGGGGAGCTCCGATTCTATTTGTTAAAAAGAAAGATGGATCTTTTAGGATGTGTATAGATTATCGTGAATTAAATAAGTTAACTATCAAAAATCGGTATCCACTACCGAGAATTGACGACTTATTTGATCAACTCCAGGGGTCATGTGTTTATTCGAAAATCGACCTAAGATCGGGCTATCATCAACTACGTGTCAAAGAAGAGGACATTCCGAAAACTGCTTTTCGGACACGTTATGGTCATTACGAATTTTTGGTCATGCCGTTTGGATTGACGAATGCGCCAGCTGTATTCATGGACCTCATGAATCGAGTTTGTAGTCCGTATTTAGATAAGTTTGTTATCGTTTTCATTGATGACATTCTTATCTATTCCAAGAGTGAGCAAGAGCATGAGCAGCATTTAAGGTTGATATTAGAGTTGTTGAGAAAAGAACAGCTATACACTAAATTTTCTAAGTGTGATTTCTGGTTGAAAGAAGTGCAATTTCTTGGCCACGTTGTTAGTAGCAAAGGAATTCAGGTTGATCCAGCAAAAATTGAAGCCATTGAAAAATGGGAGACTCCTAAAACACCAATGCAGATACGCCAATTTTTGGGTTTAGCCGGTTATTATAGAAGGTTTATTCAAGATTTTTCCCGAATAGCTAAGCCGTTGACAGCGTTAACGCAAAAAGGGAAGAAATATGAATGGACCTCTGAGCAGGAGAACGCATTTCAAATACTAAAGAAGGAGTTAACTACGGCGCCTATTTTATCGTTACCAGAAGGGAACGATGATTTTGAAATATATTGTGACGCTTAGCGACAAGGTTTTGGTTGTGTTCTTATGCAACGAAAGAAAGTTATTGCATACGCATCTCGACAATTGAAGATTCACGAGCGGAATTATACGACGCATGATCTAGAACTGGGAGCAGTCGTGTTTGCGTTAAAGATATGGAGACACTACTTATATGGGGTTAGATGCACTGTGTTTACTGATCATAAAAGTCTTCAACATATTTTTGATCAGAAACAGCTGAACATGAGGCAACGTAGGTGGGTCGAGTTAATAAACGACTATGATTGTGAAATTCGTTATCATCCCGGGAAAGCGAATGTGGTGGCTGACGCACTAAGCAGAAAGGAACGAGAACCAATTCGAGTACGAGCGATGAACATAAAAATTCGCATGAATCTCAACTCACAAATCAAAGAAGTTCAACGAGAAGCACTTACTAAAGAAAATATAGGAAATGAAATAATGAAGAAGTATGAGAAGCAACTCGTTATGCGGGAAGATGGAATTCGATATTTTGCAAATCGTATTTGGGTACCGAAGTTGGGTGGATTAAGGAAGTTGATATTGAACGAGGCACATAAGACAAGATACTCGATACATCCTGGAGTTGGAAAGATGTATCAAGATCTTAAGACACGTTATTGGTGGCCTAATTTAAAGACAGACGTAGCAACATATGTTGGGGAGTGTTTAACTTGTTCCAAGGTCAAAGCAGAACACCAGAAGCCGTCAGGGTTACTTCAACAACCAGAAATCCCAGAATGGAAATGGGATGGTATTACCATGGATTTCATCACGAAGTTACCAAAGACTGCCTGGGGTTACGACACCATTTGGGTGATTGTTGATCGTCTCACCAAGTCTGCACATTTCTTGCCTATAAAGGAAACGGATAGAATGGAGAAACTATTACGATTGTATATAAAGGAAGTTGTTTCAAGGCATGGAATACCTATTTCCATTATATCCGATCGTGATAGTAGATTTACCTCAAAGTTCTGGCAATCACTGCAGGAGGCACTAGGAACTCGTTTAGATATGAGTACCGCATATCATCCGCAAACCGACGGGCAGAGTGAAAGAACGATTCAGACTCTTGAAGACATGCTCAGGGCATGTGTGATCGATTTTGGAAACGGATGGGATAAGTATCTACCGTTAGCAGAATTTTCGTATAATAATAGTTATCATGCAAGCATTAAAGCTGCACCATTCGAAGCATTGTATGGAAGGAAGTGTAGATCTCCTATCTGTTGGAATGAAGTAGGAGATCGACAATTAACTGGTCCCGAGATCATACACGAAACGACTGAGAAGATAGTACAAATCAAGGAGAGATTGAAAACAGCCCGTAGTCGCCAAAAGAGCTACGCCGATGTCCGAAGGAAACCATTAGAGTTTCAGATCGGTGACATGGTTATGCTAAAGGTGTCACCTTGGAAAGGTGTGATACGTTTTGGAAAAAGGGGTAAACTGAACCCAAGATATGTAGGCCCGTTCAAGATCATCGAACGCATTGGACCGGTAGCTTATCGACTCGAGTTACCGCAACAACTCGCCGGAGTACACAATACCTTTCACGTCTCAAACCTTAAGAAGTGTCTTGCAAAGGAAGACCTCACCATTCCTCTTGAAGAAATCCATGTGGATGAGAAACTACAATTCATCGAAGAACCAATCGAAATCATGGATCGTGAAGTTAAACAGCTCAAGCAGAGCAACATACCAATCGTTAAGGTTCGTTGGAATGCTCGAAGAGGTCCTGAGTTTACTTGGGAATGAGAGGATCAGATGAAACAAAAGTATCCACACTTGTTTCTCGATGACGCAAAATAGGTACAATTTTAAAATTTCGGGACGAAATTTATTTAACGGGTAGGTACTGTAACGACCCGCACTTTTCCGATCGTTCTATACTTATGAGATTAATATTTACATAAATTAAACCTTACCAACATGATAAGCAATCCAAATTATTGAGACTTATGTTTTTGAAAAGAGTTTTACACAACGTTTGACCGTCTAGTTTGACCGATGATATCACGAACTATACAATATATGATAATTATACATACATATTTAACATGATCTAAGGATGTTTTAATATCTCATTTTGTATTAATAAAAAAAAGTCATAAGTATATTTTGAAACTACTAACTTAAGTTTTCAAAACAATAACCTACGTAACGTTATTTGACATAAATACTGATGATTTATAATGTTTATACATATATCGTATAAGTAATGTATTTAATCATTTTTAAAGGGCTTTTATACATAAAACAATATAAGTATATTTATAAAAGATAGTTATATTTGAATTCTCGTTCCGTTTCCTCAATAATCCTATACGTATATCTAGGGTACTATACACAGCTTCTAGAAGTATTTACTATTGGTATATACCAATAGAAATCTTCAATTATTGGAATAATATGTCATTCATGACATAATAAATTTTAACTTATCTTAGATATTTTCACTAAAAACCAAATTTTCAAGCCTATAAATAAGCACCATTTCTAACTCATTTTTACACATTCATTTTCCAAATTTTACTTCCAATTTTCACACACACTTGCAAGAACTCTCTCAACTTTTATTTTACTACTTCTTTCCAGCAACTTTACATTTTAAACTTGAGGTAAAAACTCTACTTCAACTCTTTTTCAATTCATATATTTAAAGCTATATATATAAGAGTTTATAAACTAGAACATAGTTTGAATGTTTTCAAACTTGTTTGCAAACTAAATAGATCCTTCTAACTTAACTTTTAAAATACTCCAAGACCTGTAATATAACTTAAATATATGCTAATTTAACAAGGTATAACTTGGTTTTTCAAAGATTATCTTAAAAACTGTTTTTACGACGTCGGAGTGCCACCGGGGGCTGTTTTGGGTTGGATAATTAAAAACCATCTTAAACTTTGAATTGGAGGTTTATTTTCTGGAAAAATGATTTTTACTATGAATATGATAATACATAAAAATTTCATGATTTAACTCAAAGTATAAGTATTTTTAGAAAAATAATCATTTAAGGTTGTTTACATGATGGAAAATGATTAACTTCATAAGTTTCACTAAAGTTTGACCTATGCCGTGTGATTTTGAATACAAACTAAGGTATTTACAGTTCATAGTCTTAAAGAGGGACTCGATCCAAGGAGATGACAAGTTGAATCAACGAAAACGGAGTTGTAACGAAGAAACTATGACCGAAACAAAATCGGATATCCAAGACTAGTTTAGCCACGAAAATAATTGGGAAAAAATTAAATAAATCACATCTTTTTAAGTTAACATGATATTTTATATATATGTACTTATAATTCAATTTTATATGGTTCAGGATCACCCGTAAACAACACGAGAAGATTAATCATAAGATCCCATGATTGTACGCAACACGTCATTTGACAACACCGGTACTTTATGTACGCAACACGTCATTTGACAACACCGGTACCATGGGTCAAGATTAATCTCGACCAATACATATACGATGGGGTTTTATTTATTTCGTTGGGGGTTTTATTTATTTCATTGCGGGTATATTAAACATCTAAAAATGAACCATTAAAATTGAATTACTAACAACGAACTGCTAACTACGGACTAAGGAATTATTCAAAGTATTAAAAGTATAACAAGTATATATATGTGACGTTTGTTTAAAAAGAAAAGGTATTGATATATTATATATGGATAGGTTCGTGATATCAACCGGAGACCAAGTCAAATTATATATATATCTTCAAGACGAAAGTGAGTATATAGTCCCACTTTTAAACTCTAAATATTTCGGGATGAGAATACATGTATTTTATGTTTTACGATATGGACACAAGTAACTGAAAAATATATTCTACGTTGAGTTGTACCACTGGCATACTTCCCTGTAGCTTGGTAACTGTTATTTACAGCGGTATTGTAAACGCGAATCCTGTTGATAGATCTATCGGGCCTGACAACCCCAACCGGACTGGACGACCAGTATTCAACGGTTGCACAGTACTTCGTTTCGTGATTACACTTGGTACGGTGTAGTAAGATTTCATAATAAAGGGAATATGCGACGTGATTAAATGTTAAGTATGGTTACCAAGTGCTCAACCACTTAGAATATTTTTATTAAAATGTTTATATATGAAATCTTGTGGTCTATATTTATATCGTTGCCGGCATTAAACCTATATCTCACCAACTTTATGTTGACGTTTTAAACATGTCTATTCTCAGGTGATAATTAGAAGCTTCCGCTGCATTATGTTGAATTTGAGCAGGATCTTGCGTACGCATATTTGTGTCAAAAATAAAACTGCATACCCAAGGATTTGTGTTGTAAAATATGCTCGAAATCGTGTTGTTATCATTATATGTAAAGTTTGTAAGTCGAAGATTATCGCTAAACGATAATCATCTTTATTTTGTCCAAAGCTTGTATCAAAAATAAGGATCATGGTTTGTAATGTATAATATATGCAGTTTTTCTTTAAAAAAATGTCGCATATAGAGGTCAATACCTCGCAATGAAATCATACGTTATCTAACACGTTCTTATGGTTAAGGACGGGTTATGACATGTGGTATCAGAGCGGTGGTCTTAGCGAACCAGGTTTGCATTAGTGTGTCTAACCGATAAGTCGTTAGGATACATTAGTAAGTCTGGACTTTGACCGGGTCTGATTTAAAAACCATTGCTTATCATTGTTGGTTAAAATTTATATGTAAATATTATGTAGTACTAATGGGTTAGTTGTTGTATGATAGATGTCGGGCTCAAAACTTGTTATCACATTCAGCGACTCCGAACCAGAATCTTCAGATGGTGTTCCAGTCATTAACTTATCCGATGACGAAAATAATATCTTTGGGGAAGACTCACAAATTCTGGATGAACCGACTATAGAGAACCCGGAAAGTGAACCCGAGGAGGAAAGTGAACCCGAGGAGGAAAGTGAACCCGAGGAGGAAAGTGAACCCGAGGAGGAAAGTGAACCCGAGGAAGAAATACAGGAAATTACAAAAGACGAGTTCGAACTAGGAAAGAAACGAAAGGCTAATGAATTAGAAAATTCAAATCCCGAGTTTAGTAAGGATGATGTGGCACCAACTCCACTAGACACTACCACCCCTATTCCCGCTATTCCTATTCGTGCTGTCCCGGCATCCAGTTCTTCAGCCCCACAGCCAAAATATAGGCAGACAGCTAGGATAAGCGTTAGGCCATTCCTTGAACCTAAACGTCCTAGAAAATAGACCAAACGATGCGCTGCCGTATTAAACCATGGGATCATATAATGTTTTGTATAATATTATTAGTGTGGTTTGCTTAATGTTCGATATAAGATAAGCATATGTAAAATAGTGAAGTGTGAAATGCAATAATTTTCCATGGTTAAGTATTATTTAGATGGTAGTAATTGATTCTGTACTAAGCTATTAAGTATGGACATTAACGGGTAGGTACTACCCTAGATATAATTATAAAACGCTAATAAGAAGAAAAGGCTTTTATAATAATACCTGGTTCATATTATTAATAAGCTATAATGTACTGTAAATATACACTACATCTATAATATTCCATGTGAATAATTATTTTCTTTTCATTCTTATAGAAGAATATGGCGCGATTGAACCGAATGACGGAACAAGAAATCCAGGAACTCATCAATCAACGAGTGAACGACAGAATGTTATGGGTCGAGGCTGCAAGAGGTGCTGCAGTTAACCCAAATCCTCGTGTGGGGTGCACTTACAAAACTTTTCAAGCTTGCAAGCCCTCATCATTCAGTGGAACAGAAGGACCAATCGGTTTAACCCGGTGGATAGAAAAGATGGAGACTGTGTTTAAAATCAGTGGTTGTGTTGAAAAGGACATGACCAAGTATGCATCGTGCACTTTACAAGATAGTGCACTCACGTGGTGGAAAAATTATGTGAAGGCTGTAGGAGGAGATGTAGCTTATGATACTCCGTGGGAAGAATTCAAAACAATGTTAATCAACGAATATTGTCCAAGGAACGAGGTTAGGAAGTTGGAAGATGAGTTACGAAGTCTGAAGGTTATTGGTACTGAAATCACCAACTACAATCAGCGATTCATGGAATTAGTTTTGCTATGTCCTGAATTGGTTCCAACCGAAGAACGGAAGATTGAAATGTACAAAGATGGTTTGCCCAAAAAGGTCAAGGCAAATGTTACAGCATCGAAACCTAAGACAATTCATGAAGCTATAACCATGGCAAACGAGCTAATGGATCAGGTCATCATGGATAAGAAAGTATCCAATACTGATGTGAAGGTATCAGGTAACAAAAGAAAGTGGAATGGAAATTATGATCGAGGTAACCAACAACAATCTTTTAAGAAACAAGAAACCATACAAGGTGCAGGTAGTGGTTCAAGCTTTGGTTACAAAGGACAAAATCCTTTATGCAACCGATGCCACAAACATCACTCTGGCTACTGTAATGTGGTATGCAACAAATGTAATCGAAAGGGTCATCTTGCTGAAGATTGTAGGGCTCTCGTTACAAATACAAATGGTACCAAGACTCCTGCCACCAATGCAAATAGAACTGCTTTGGCTACCATTACTTGTTATGGGTGTGGAAAACAAGGTCACTATAAGAGCCAGTGTCCGAATCCAGAGAAGAATAATGGATCTGCACGTGGAAGAGCATTTGTTATTAATGCTAGAGAGGCGTGTGAAGACCCGGAGCTTGTTACGGGTACGTTTACCATTAATAACTTATCCGCATCTATTATATTTGATACTGGTGCCGATAGAAGTTACGTGAGTAGAGGCTTTTACGCTAAATTGAATTGTTCATCATTACCTCTAGATGCTAAGTACATGATTGAGTTAGCTAATGGTAAACTAATTAAAGCCGATAAAATTTGCCGTGATTGTAAAATAAATTTAGCCGGAGAAACATTTAAAATTGACTTAATACCCGTAGAATTAGGAAGTTTTGATGTAATAGTCGGCATGGACTGGATGTCCAAAGTAGGAGCTGAAGTTGTGTGTGCCAAGAAGGCAATTCGCATTCCTTGTAAGGATAGAATGCCGGTGATGATTTATGGAGAGAAGGGTAACTCAAAGCTAAAACTCATTAGTTATTTGAAAGCTCAAAAGTGCTTGAAGAAAGGGTGCTATGCTATCTTAGCACATGTTAATAAAGTCGAAAAGAAAGAAAAAGAGAAGTGCATCAATGACGTGCCTGTGGCAAGAGATTTTCCTGAAGTATTTCCGGAAGAGTTGCCGGGATTACCTCCATTTAGATCTGTAGAATTTCAAATAGATCTTGTACCAGGAGCTGCACCGGTTGCTCGTGCTCCATATAGACTTGCACCGTCCGAGTTAAAAGAACTTCAGAGTCAGTTAAAAGAATTACTGGATCATGGATTCATACGACCAAGTACTTCACCGTGGGGAGCTCCGATTCTATTTGTTAAAAAGAAAGATGGATCTTTTAGGATGTGTATAGATTATCGTGAATTAAATAAGTTAACTATCAAAAATCGGTATCCACTACCGAGAATTGACGACTTATTTGATCAACTCCAGGGGTCATGTGTTTATTCGAAAATCGACCTAAGATCGGGCTATCATCAACTACGTGTCAAAGAAGAGGACATTCTGAAAACTGCTTTTCGGACACGTTATGGTCATTACGAATTTTTGGTCATGCCGTTTGGATTGACGAATGCGCCAGCTGTATTCATGGACCTCATGAATCGAGTTTGTAGTCCGTATTTAGATAAGTTTGTTATCGTTTTCATTGATGACATTCTTATCTATTCCAAGAGTGAGCAAGAGCATGAGCAGCATTTAAGGTTGATATTAGAGTTGTTGAGAAAAGAACAGCTATACACTAAATTTTCTAAGTGTGCTTTCTGGTTGAAAGAAGTGCAATTTCTTGGCCACGTTGTTAGTAGCAAAGGAATTCAGGTTGATCCAGCAAAAATTGAAGCCATTGAAAAATGGGAGACTCCTAAAACACCAATGCAGATACGCCAATTTTTGGGTTTAGCCGGTTATTATAGAAGGTTTATTCAAGATTTTTCCCGAATAGCTAAGCCGTTGACAGCGTTAACGCAAAAAGGGAAGAAATATGAATGGACCTCTGAGCAGGAGAACGCATTTCAAATACTAAAGAAGGAGTTAACTACGGCGCCTATTTTATCGTTACCAGAAGGGAACGATGATTTTGAAATATATTGTGACGCTTAGCGACAAGGTTTTGGTTGTGTTCTTATGCAACGAAAGAAAGTTATTGCATACGCATCTCGACAATTGAAGATTCACGAGCGGAATTATACGACGCATGATCTAGAACTGGGAGCAGTCGTGTTTGCGTTAAAGATATGGAGACACTACTTATATGGGGTTAGATGCACTGTGTTTACTGATCATAAAAGTCTTCAACATATTTTTGATCAGAAACAGCTGAACATGAGGCAACGTAGGTGGGTCGAGTTAATAAACGACTATGATTGTGAAATTCGTTATCATCCCGGGAAAGCGAATGTGGTGGCTGACGCACTAAGCAGAAAGGAACGAGAACCAATTCGAGTACGAGCGATGAACATAAAAATTCGCATGAATCTCAACTCACAAATCAAAGAAGTTCAACGAGAAGCACTTACTAAAGAAAATATAGGAAATGAAATAATGAAGAAGTATGAGAAGCAACTCGTTATGCGGGAAGATGGAATTCGATATTTTGCAAATCGTATTTGGGTACCGAAGTTGGGTGGATTAAGGAAGTTGATATTGAACGAGGCACATAAGACAAGATACTCGATACATCCTGGAGTTGGAAAGATGTATCAAGATCTTAAGACACGTTATTGGTGGCCTAATTTAAAGACAGACGTAGCAACATATGTTGGGGAGTGTTTAACTTGTTCCAAGGTCAAAGCAGAACACCAGAAGCCGTCAGGGTTACTTCAACAACCAGAAATCCCAGAATGGAAATGGGATGGTATTACCATGGATTTCATCACGAAGTTACCAAAGACTGCCTGGGGTTACGACACCATTTGGGTGATTGTTGATCGTCTCACCAAGTCTGCACATTTCTTGCCTATAAAGGAAACGGATAGAATGGAGAAACTATTACGATTGTATATAAAGGAAGTTGTTTCAAGGCATGGAATACCTATTTCCATTATATCCGATCGTGATAGTAGATTTACCTCAAAGTTCTGGCAATCACTGCAGGAGGCACTAGGAACTCGTTTAGATATGAGTACCGCATATCATCCGCAAACCGACGGGCAGAGTGAAAGAACGATTCAGACTCTTGAAGACATGCTCAGGGCATGTGTGATCGATTTTGGAAACGGATGGGATAAGTATCTACCGTTAGCAGAATTTTCGTATAATAATAGTTATCATGCAAGCATTAAAGCTGCACCATTCGAAGCATTGTATGGAAGGAAGTGTAGATCTCCTATCTGTTGGAATGAAGTAGGAGATCGACAATTAACTGGTCCCGAGATCATACACGAAACGACTGAGAAGATAGTACAAATCAAGGAGAGATTGAAAACAGCCCGTAGTCGCCAAAAGACTACGCCGATGTCCGAAGGAAACCATTAGAGTTTCAGATCGGTGACATGGTTATGCTAAAGGTGTCACCTTGGAAAGGTGTGATACGTTTTGGAAAAAGGGGTAAACTGAACCCAAGATATGTAGGCCCGTTCAAGATCATCGAACGCATTGGACCGGTAGCTTATCGACTCGAGTTACCGCAACAACTCGCCGGAGTACACAATACCTTTCACGTCTCAAACCTTAAGAAGTGTCTTGCAAAGGAAGACCTCACCATTCCTCTTGAAGAAATCCATGTCGATGAGAAACTACAATTCATCGAAGAACCAATCGAAATCATGGATCGTGAAGTTAAACAGCTCAAGCAGAGCAACATACCAATCGTTAAGGTTCGTTGGAATGCTCGAAGAGGTCCTGAGTTTACTTGGGAACGAGAGGATCAGATGAAACAAAAGTATCCACACTTGTTTCTCGATGACGCAAAATAGGTACAATTTTAAAATTTCGGGACGAAATTTATTTAACGGGTAGGTACTGTAACGACCCGCACTTTTCCGATCGTTCTATACTTATGAGATTAATATTTACATAAATTAAACCTTACCAACATGATAAGCAATCCAAATTGTTGAGACTTATGTTTTTGAAAAGAGTTTTACACAACGTTTGACCGTCTAGTTTGACCGATGATATCACGAACTATACAATATATGATAATTATACATACATATTTAACATGATCTAAGGATGTTTTAATATCTCATTTTGTATTAATAACAAAAAGTCATAAGTATATTTTGAAACTACTAACTTAAGTTTTCAAAACAATAACCTACGTAACGTTATTTGACATAAATACTGATGATTTATAATGTTTATACATATATCGTATAAGTAATGTATTTAATCATTTTTAAAGGGCTTTTATACATAAAACAATATAAGTATATTTATAAAAGATAGTTATATTTGAATTCTCGTTCCGTTTCCTCAATAATCCTATACGTATATCTAGGGTACTATACACAGCTTCTAGAAGTATTTACTATTGGTATATACCAATAGAAATCTTCAATTATTGGAATAATATGTCATTCATGACATAATAAATTTTAACTTATCTTAGATATTTTCACTAAAAACCAAATTTTCAAGCCTATAAATAAGCACCATTTCTAACTCATTTTTACACATTCATTTTCCAAATTTTACTTCCAATTTTCACACACACTTGCAAGAACTCTCTCAACTTTTATTTTACTACTTCTTTCCAGCAACTTTACATTTTAAACTTGAGGTAAAAACTCTACTTCAACTCTTTTTCAATTCATATATTTAAAGCTATATATATAAGAGTTTATAAACTAGAACATAGTTTGAATGTTTTCAAACTTGTTTGCAAACTAAATAGATCCTTCTAACTTAACTTTTAAAATACTCCAAGACCTGTAATATAACTTAAATATATGCTAATTTAACAAGGTATAACTTGGTTTTTCAAAGATTATCTTAAAAACTGTTTTTACGACGTCGGAGTGCCACCGGGGGCTGTTTTGGGTTGGATAATTAAAAACCATCTTAAACTTTGAATTGGAGGTTTATTTTCTGGAAAAATGATTTTTACTATGAATATGATAACACATAAAAATTTCATGATTTAACTCAAAGTATAAGTATTTTTAGAAAAATAATCATTTAAGGTTGTTTACATGATGGAAAATGATTAACTTCATAAGTTTCACTAAAGTTTGACCTATGCCGTGTGATTTTGAATACAAACTAAGGTATTTACAGTTCATAGTCTTAAAGAGGGACTCGATCCAAGGAGATGACAAGTTGAATCAACGAAAACGGAGTTGTAACGAAGAAACTATGACCAAAACAAAATCGGATATCCAAGACTAGTTTAGCCACGAAAATAATTGGGAAAAAATTAAATAAATCACATCTTTTTAAGTTAACATGATATTTTATATATATGTACTTATAATTCAATTTTATATGGTTCAGGATCACCCGTAAACAACACGAGAAGATTAATCATAAGATCCCATGATTGTACGCAACACGTCATTTGACAACACCGGTACTTTATGTACGCAACACGTCATTTGACAACACCGGTACCATGGGTCAAGATTAATCTCGACCAATACATATACGATGGGGTTTTATTTATTTCGTTGGGGGTTTTATTTATTTCATTGCGGGTATATTAAACATCTAAAAATGAACCATTAAAATTGAATTACTAACAACGAACTGCTAACTACGGACTAAGGAATTATTCAAAGTATTAAAAGTATAACAAGTATATATATGTGACGTTTGTTTAAAAAGAAAAGGTATTGATATATTATATATGGATAGGTTCGTGATATCAACCGGAGACCAAGTCAAATTATATATATATCTTCAAGACGAAAGTGAGTATATAGTCCCACTTTTAAACTCTAAATATTTCGGGATGAGAATACATGTATTTTATGTTTTACGATATGGACACAAGTAACTGAAAAATATATTCTACGTTGAGTTGTACCACTGGCATACTTCCCTGTAGCTTGGTAACTGTTATTTACAGCGGTATTGTAAACGCGAATCCTGTTGATAGATCTATCGGGCCTGACAACCCCAACCGGACTGGACGACCAGTATTCAACGGTTGCACAGTACTTCGTTTCGTGATTACACTTGGTACGGTGTAGTAAGATTTCATAATAAAGGGAATATGCGACGTGATTAAATGTTAAGTATGGTTACCAAGTGCTCAACCACTTAGAATATTTTTATTAAAATGTTTATATATGAAATCTTGTGGTCTATATTTATATCGTTGCCGGCATTAAACCTATATCTCACCAACTTTATGTTGACGTTTTAAACATGTCTATTCTCAGGTGATAATTAGAAGCTTCCGCTGCATTATGTTGAATTTGAGCAGGATCTTGCGTACGCATATTTGTGTCAAAAATAAAACTGCATACCCAAGGATTTGTGTTGTAAAATATGCTCGAAATCGTGTTGTTATCATTATATGTAAAGTTTGTAAGTCGAAGATTATCGCTAAACGATAATCATCTTTATTTTGTCCAAAGCTTGTATCAAAAATAAGGATCATGGTTTGTAATGTATAATATATGCAGTTTTTCTTTAAAAAAATGTCGCATATAGAGGTCAATACCTCGCAATGAAATCATACGTTATCTAACACGTTCTTATGGTTAAGGACGGGTTATGACAAAAGGTGACAGTTTATGGCAGTTTAAAAGAGGTGGTTTTGGCAAGTTTATTCGAACAGGGAAAAGAAACGAAAGAAAAGAGAAAAAAAAATATGTTGATGGTTGTGGAAGGTTGGTTTCGACGGTGGATGTGGTAGTGGTGTTTGGGTTTGTGAACCAGTGAACAAAAGTAGAAAATAATAGCAGCAGCAACAGCTCGAGTATACAGGAAACATGAGTAGTTTGGTAGGTTTCACGAAGGGTTGCAGGTTTAGTGTGATTCGCAACAGTAAACAGGAAAGCTAGTGTGGTTTCAATGGGTGTTGGTTGAACTGAACCAAAATTAGAAGTAGGCGAGCAATAATATATAACAAGTGATGGTAATGTTGGTTGTTGATGGTGTGTTGTAGATCAAAGGTGGTGGAAGGTCTCGGTGACGGTGGATGCTAGAGGTGGTGTGTGGTGTTACCCGATGTGGTTTTTTTTTTTTTTATATGTGTAAGTAATATATGCCTATGTATATGTATCTTAATATTTCTGTTTTAATTTTTACAATGGCATTAGCGGATATATATATATATATATATATATATATATATATATATATATATATATATATATATATATATATATATATATATATATTGTGCATTTGAATGACTGTAATAGAACTCAAAGGTACTATCGATTTGTTTTATATTGAAGAAGGTGTCGACATGGTATTCTAGCGGAAGAAGAAGTCAGGAAAGAAAAACAAAACAGATAGTGACTCAAAACAGAATTTTGTTATATAGCTTAGAAGCAGTCGACCAGAAGAATCAATTATAAGAGATACAAACAATAAAAAGAACAGATTGAGATTGGTAACAAACTGAAGACAGGAAAGTTATAAACTTTCACTCAGGAGAAAGAAAATAACTCGGATGGGGATGGCTAACAGATTCCAATTATCTGTTTATGATTACTGTTATTAATTTGTAACAAGAGACAGGAACAAAATTGTATAAAGCCTGAAAGTGAAAAGAAACAGATTCTTGTATCTATTTGTATGAGTTTTTCTTATATTTAATTTAGTATTAATCATAATTAAGTAAATTAATAATAATGATCCTAATAATAATATAATTATATTAATAATAATAATACTGTTAATAATTATCATAATATAATAATAATAATAATAATAACAATGATAATAATAATTATTGATAATAATGTTAACAAATACATAAGTATTTACTTAACATGAAATATTATAAATTTTGTATATATAATATTTATAAATTATTACAATATTCATAATTATGTATAGAAATTATAAGTTCAATTTAAACTGGTTACATATCAATCGAAGCGACACCCGAGTATTACAATCGCGGTTTTAAATAATAATTATTATAATATCATATTTTATAACAACAACATTCAATATTTCAAATTATACTTCCAATTATTATTTATATATATACACACATATCTATTTACAAATAGTTGTTCGTGAATCGTCGGGAAAGGTCGAAATTACATGAATGTATGAAACAGTTCAAAATTTTTGAGACGCAACATAACGGACTTTGCTTATCGTGTCAGAATTATGAAATCGTATCGAGAGTTTGATTTAAAATTAGTCTAAATTTTTCGGGTCGTCACATCTCTAAGTCAGGTTCTTCTATTTTCTTGATCAGCATTTATATTATTACTTTACAATTATCGATCTACTTAACATTGGTAACGAAGTTTTTTAATATAAAAAACTATATATTCAATTTCGCTTAGGGCTTATAATCAAAACAACTTTTTTTATACTTTAAAATTTACTAATCTATCTGCAATATAATGAATTTTTTTTTCTTTGTTTGATTATTCATCGATTTGATTACACACTGTAGTTCGTTGTTAAAATCAATATTTGGATTAACAACCGAATAAATGTTTTGTTCACATATTGCATGCCTGTAAATTGTTTCATTGTCTGCAAGATTTTAATAATCGTGTTGCTTAGGGTTTTTCTGACAAATTTTTTTATTATGAAGTAGAGAGTTAACAAATCCATTTGCAATTTAATTACTGTCATATTTAAAGTATATAAATTTAGGAAATTTTATAGAACTTAAGACATCTTTTTGTTTTTTACAACATCATAAAATTTCATGAGTAGATAGACTTTCAGTATCCTTAGGTTATATATGTTAAAAAATTTTGGTGTTTGTGACGACCCGGAAATTTCTGACCAAATTTAAACTTAATCTTTATATGATTTCGACAAGATAAGCAAAGTCTGTAATATTGATTCTCAAAATTTTTGAACTAATGTTATATATTCAGTTAACCTTTGACTATTGACCGACGATTCACGAACATCATAACTTGTGATAACTATATAATCGTTTTATTTTTATGATGTAAAACACTATTTGCTACAATAAAAATCATTTTGCTACAGTAAAACACTATTTAAAGAAGCAAATGACCAAAATATTAAAATGTATAAGTTGCATTTCAAATAAGATAATTTATTGGCAAATAAGTCTAACTATTGATAAAGGTACTTATCGCGAAACATAAAGAACAAGTTTTCTAAGCGTACGAAAATGTGTTCGAAAAACCGGAACCGGGACATAAGTCGAGTGATAACGAACGAGTCATCGGAACAAAAATTACAAATCAACTATGCACGAGAATATAATATAATATATAATTAATTAATATAAATTATATAAATTATATATAATTATAATATTATGTCAACAAACTAAACAACAAAACACAAATGAGCTGGCAGGAGGAGCCATGCGATCGCATGGCAAATGGGCATAGAACCCATGCGATCGCATGGGGTCAGATTTCAGGACTGATCTATAAATTGAATTCGTTTTTGCTCGAATACACACACGTATCTCTCTGCTCTCTCTATATATATATTTATATTATTATTATTATTATTATTATTATTATTATTATTATTATTATTATTATTATTATTATTATTATTATTATTATTATTATTATTATTGTTATTGTTATTATTATTATTATTATTATTATTATTATTATTATTATTATTATTATTATTATTATTATTATTATTATTATTATTAAGATTAAGATTAAGATTAAGATTAAGATTATTATTATTAATCTTATTATTATCACTAGAAGTATTATTATTATTAGTATTATACATAAAATACTACGACGAGGTCATGAGCAAATTATTTTCAAACGAGTTTTTCGAGCAGGATAGAGCTAAGGAAATTATGGGTAATGTTCGTGGGTACCATGGGTGAACTAAAGGCTAACTTTTCATTTGTCATCTCCACCATGTCCGCGTACCTTTCCTGCAATATTGAATCACAATATTGATATGTGAGTTTCATTTGATCCCTTTTTACATTTATTTTTGGGCTGAGAATACATGCGCTGTTTTATAAACTGTTTTACGAAATGGACACAAGTACATACTTAATTCTACACTGAGTTTAAACCGAAAATCCCTTAGCTTTGGTAACTAGTAACTGCCAGTTATAAGAACTGGTGGGCGCGAGTAGTTGTATATGGATCCATAGGGCTTGACATCCCCGTCCGTTCCAGGTATAGAGACCCTAGCCTGAACTATAAAGCGGACGTATGCTATTTGAGTCTAGTGCACGTTGGTTTGCATGTATGGTACATGTTGGTTGCATGTATGTTAAAACAGGGGTACTTATTATATACGTTAAGTTTAGTTACCAAGGTGCTCAATTTCGTAGAATATTTTGATAAACGTTTTGGATGAAACAACTGAAATCTTGTGGTCCACCTTTATATACAGATTATGCAAAACATTAAAACTATGAACTCACCAACCTTTGTGTTGACACTTTTAAGCATGTTTATTTTCAGGTCCCTAGAAGTCTTCCGCTGTTTGCTTATACGTTATTCAAGCTATGTGCATGGAGTCATACATGCTTTATTCGAGAAAACTTTGCATTCACAAAATCATCACCATGTATCTTATTTTGACTGTATTATCAACGGATGTATTATTGTAAACTATTATTTACGGTGATTGTCTATATGTAGAAATCATTAGATGTCAAAAACCTTGGATATAGATATTCATTTATGGTGTGCCTTTTCAAAAGAATGCAATGTTTACAAAACGTATCATATAGAGGTCAATACCTCGCAATGAAATCGATGAATGATGTATTGCGTCTAAAGGGATTTGGACGGGTCATCACAGTTGGTATCAAAGCGTTGGTCTTAGCGAACCAGGTTTTGCATTAGTGTGTCTAACTGATAGTTGTTATGATGCATTAGTGAGTCTGGACTTCGACCATGTCTGCATGTCAAAAGTTTTGCTTATCATTCTTGTCGAAAATAACCTGCTTATCATTTTTAAGTCTAGACACGTCTTACTGCATTGATTGCATGATTAGTGTATAGACAAAATTCATATCTTAGCGTATCTGTTACTGTAACCTTTGTCTGACAGTTTCCAAAAATTTCTCCGTAATTCGCGGAATCCTTTGTACTTTATATAGGTATTCTATGCAAATAGAATATCATCCGATATCCGAAAATCATTTCATATAGAAAATCTTTTATCTAACCGTGCAAGATGAATCCTGGAACTAGTTTGAGTTCCTCAGAGTTTGACAGCTATTCCGACATGGATTTCTACCTGAGCTCCGAAAGCAGTGTCACCGGAATGGATCAACCAATCAGCCATCATCAATTCTGGATGAATTGGGGGTGGGTTCGTAGCCGACTCAATCAATGGAGACAAGAAGAAGGCGATCCCTTCCATCCACTAAATTTTCCTCTTGGCGAAGAACCTGAAGCACTTACCGACGAACCTATTCGAAACACCATTTTCACCCTCATTTCCCGGATAGCTCGCAACGATTACGTAATATCTACTATCTTAAACCTTATTCATCCACTCATTCCAACCACCAATCATCCCGGAATAATAGAAGAAGTCGACGAGCTTCGCGCTCGAGTAATCAATCTGGAGAATATAGTGCACAACTTACAAGCACCAGCAACACCACCAGCATCACCAGTACCCCCAGCATCAACAAAACCGGTACCACCAACAACACGAACCTCAACATCACATGCCACAACATCACAATCCGTACCTCAAACATAATCTTCGTTCTACATTATATATCTTCGTCCTACCTATCGTTCTAAAATCATTTATCTTCATTCTTCATCAAATATTCTTTGTACAAATTATTAATGATGAGAATATTTTAACGGGTAGGTAATACCCGAGAAATATTTAGATTTCACATTTACATGTTACACCGTACATTCTTCAAAATTCGATTCAACCGGCATTGACTATTACTCCTTACAAACACAGATATACGTATCCGTTCATCACAGAATAACCATTTTCATTCAATTTCATATTTGGATTTTGACATATCAGAATCCAGCAAGTGGCATAATGAAGAAAACATTGGACAAAATAAAATTTGTTAGAAACAAACTAATATTATGTAAAAATTTTGTTAAGAATTCACGCTAACAATATCCTAGCTAACTGTTCCTAAATCCGTTATAACTAATTCCTTATTACATTTTATTTATTGTCATTTTAATTACTGCGGTTTATTTAATGCAATTTTAATACTCACGATTTTATTTATCGTCATTTAAATACTGTTATTTAATTTACGCACTTTAAATATGTCAGATCAATCATAAGACACAAGTACACAATACGTCGAGATTACTTCAAAGACAATAGTTGTACAATGGGTCGAGATTGAGTCCTAGGCAATACAATACGTCTTAATTAAATTCAAAGATTATATATTAAACTATATATGTATTATTGGACTATATTTGGACTACTAACTGTGGACTACTAACATTGGACAAATAAAAGGTATTAAAATATTGATTATAACATATGAAACTAAACATTTCTTCAAGTCTGCCACTTGATTTCATCTTAAACAATCATTTGTATCTTGACAATTACAACCTGCATCCAAACCCTTCATGATTCTTAAAACACCTCAATCAATCGAGAAGATGAACCAACCACACATTATCGATAGAAGGAAAGAGTTATACTTATAGTCATACACCTGGAAAGCTCTCAAAACCTAAGTAAGATTTTAACACGTATCCGTAATAAATCCTTCAGCATTATTATTACTGAAAATAACTTTGCAATTCCTTTTCAAATATCCAGTTTTGTCACACCTTCAGCAAGTCAACTTCGACTTTTCATTCGGACAAGCCTTAATTAAACCTTGACATATACGATTGCCTCTCTATCATTGTTACCGGGGAACCTTTTATGTTCCACCATATTAGCAGTAAACGTACCAGCGACTCCGTTACTTTGCGACTTAAATCTCTCTGAAATATCACTATCATTATTCATTGAAATCTTATCATGTACTCATCATCGTCTTGTAACGATAATTGTCAAACTATATACCGGGAAGCTGATGGAATACCACATGTAAAACAATTCACAAAACCCATTTTGTATATGTATATATTTCGGCCTAAAACATAGAGTAAGCGGAAGCAATTTCAAGTGTTTGCATGTATATTTTAACCTTTTAAATGTATTCCATTTCATAGATCTAGTCTTGAAAATATACTAAAATGTAAATAGAGCTAGTTTAGGGTTTATACCTTCTCCTAAAATGGAGGTTGAAGAAACAAGAAAATGGAGATGATGAAGAAGCTAGTTTCTTACTTGAAAACCTCAAGCCTTTGATACCCACAAACCTTGAATCAACACCCTTCTTTGGTTAGGATTTTAGGACACTTATTAACTAGCAAAATCAAGCAAAGAACCCCTTGTTCTTACTCAAAGAAATCGGCCAAGAATGGGAGAGGAGGAAGAGTGTTTTGCTAGTTTGAATTTGCAAGAGTAAAGTGTGTGAAAAGATGCAAGACTTAATGATGATTAGGTGGAGTTTAATACAAGTTAATGTAAAGCATGGGAGCTCCCTAGGAACCCCAAAACCGTCCCCTTCTCTCTCCCCTTTTTTTTTTTTTTTTTTTTGCTAAACATTTATATAACTTGTATTTATTTCCATGATACTTGCACCTTATATAATTTTATAAACCTTTTATAAAATTATACTTTATAAACCAATTATAAAATATAACACACATATAAGTTTAAACATAAATAATTAAACTTGCACCTATAATTATCCAAATAATTATTTCTTGCATTTTATATTTAGAAAACCAATTTCTAAAGTCTAAGTGTCAAATATTTATTTTAAAGATCCACTCATTAAAATAAATACATAAAAGTGTTGACGGTTTGTTATTGGGTATGACCCGACTTGGATCATAACATATTGGCCACAATAATTAATTATGTCTCTCGGGCATATGAAATACCTTCAATCTCCCACTTGCACGAGAAACATAAGGAATTAATGCAAGTGACGGATACCACCTAACGACCGTCCATCACCCCCAATGTGTTATGACTTAATGCCATTCAATAACATCATCCCTTTCGAGTTCCCATCTCGAATATGATTAGGTGAATCTTTCAATATATCCTTTTGTCCTAGATGTCATGTTAAATCCAAGAGACATAGAATGATCACTCTCTTATAGATTTAACTTTGTCAGGCCTTAGACATCTGACTCTCAACGAATAAGAGGGACAAATTCCATCTTGACTACATACGTCCTAGACACTACACTTTGTACCATACCTGAAGCCTCCCTTATGTACTACCATATTTTAGAATAGCGAAGGAAAGAATCAAGGCACAATATTCGGTGGATATCCGAACCCAATATGTGTCTCAGGTCAGAGGATATAATGATATTCTCCTTTACTCAAGATTACATGTGATCAACCACAAAGGCTCCATATAGTAAATCTTGAGAGCGGGTCTTCCAATATTTGTGTCCCACAAATATCTATGAACCTTGGTTGCAACCTTGCCCCACATTCACCATTTGAATGTTAACCAATCCAAGTTCATAATAGTCTAAACCTCACACTTGTTCCCACAAATGTGATCAACTACGGAATTTAGAATAATAGTTTATTCATGGATAAAATATGCAAAATTGGAACATGACTCATAATTAAATTAATACCATAATTATATTAATGAGTTTGAACTAATTCGTTCCGTTACAATACTTAAAATAGATCAATTCCAATCACTAGAATATCGAAGCCCTAATGCACAAACATGTCCCTCATGTTTTGGCCCATGTAAAAGCTTCGTGAGTGGATCCGCAACATTTTGATCTGTGTGAACTTTGTGAATACATATCTTTCCTTTTTCAACCTCATCCCTAATGTAGTTGAATCTCCGCTCAATGTGACGAGTCTTTTAATGAGCACGAGGTTCCTTGATTTGAGCAATCGCACCCTCGTTGTCACAAAAGATCTCAAGAGGGTCCTAAATGGAAGGGACCACTCCTAAGTCGTCGATGAATTTCTTCATCCATGCAGCTTCCTGAGCTGCCAGTGAGGCGGCAATGTACTCCGACTCTGTAGTGGATAACGCAACAACTTCCTCTTTAGAGCTCTTCCAAGAGACTGCACCACCATTTAACATGAAGACATAACCGGATTGTGATCGAGAGTCATCTCGATCAGTTTGGAAACTCGCATCCACGTAACCTTTTACAGCGAGTTCCTCTTCACCAGACCCATATATTAGAAACATATCCTTAGTCCTTCTAAGGTATTTCAATATACATTTAACCGCAGTCCAATGAGTATTTCCCGGGTTATTCTGGTATCTACTTGTCAGGCTTAGGGGACACATCCGGTCTAGTACATATCATTGCATACATGATAGACCCAATAGCAGATGCGTATAGGACTTTCTTCATTCTCTCTTGCTCATCTTTTGTGGTAGGACACTGAGATGAACTGAGAATGGTTCCCTTTTGAATAGGTACCAAACCTTTCTTAGAGTTTTCCATCTTGAACCTTTTCAAGATTTTATCAATGTATGCACTTTGACTTAAACCTATCAATCTCTTGGATCTATTCCTATAGATCCCAATCCCCAATATGTATTGTGCTTCTCCAAGATCCTTAATAGAGAAGCAACTCTTTAGCCAAGTTTTGACTTTTTGCATTGTGGTAATATCATTCCCAAACAATAATATATCATCCACATATAGCACAAGGAACATTATAGAGCTCCCACTAGCCTTCTTGTACACACAAGCTTCATCACCATTTTTAATGAAGCCAAATTTCTTTGCCTCTTCATTAAAGCGATGATTCCACATTCTAGATGCTTGTTTCAATCCGTAGATTGACTTCTTTAACTTGCATACCTTTTTAGGATTTTTCGGATCAACAAAACCTTCGGGCTGTACCATATAGACATCTTCCTCAAGATATCCATTTAGGAAAGCGGTTTTGACATCCATTTGCCATATTTCATAGTCATAGTGAGCAGCAATGGAAAATAATATCCTAATAGACTTTAGCATTGCCACTGGCGAGAAAGTTTCATCATAATCAACCCCTTGAGTTTGAGTGAAACCTTTTGCTACAAGTCTAGCTTTGTATGTATCCAAGTTTCCATGTATGTCGGTTTTCTTCTTGAAAAGCCATTTGCAATCAACTAGCTTGGAGCTAGGAGGTTGCACAACAAGTTCCCAAACTTGGTTTTCATACATGGATTGCATCTCGGCGTTCATAGCTTCCTGCCATTTATCTTTATCAATCCTTGATAAAGCATCTTCGTAGTTTGTGGGTTCATCCAAATCAACCGTGTAGCAACCATCCACGAGAAAACCATATCTCTCAGGAGGATTACTAATCCTACTAGATCTTCGAACGTCTTGTGTACTTTGATCATCCACTTGATCATTTTCAACATCCTCATGTTGAGTACTAGTGCCAACCAATTGTGTATCATCAGCTTGATCTTGTACCTCTACAAGATCTATCTTCCTTTCACCATCACCTTCCATAAGGAACTTGGTTTCAAGGAATTCCGCCTTTCGAGCAACAAATACCGTTTGCTCGGATGGATCATAGAAGTAATATCCCATGTCATCTTTGGGATATCCTATGAAGATACACTTTGTGGATCGAGCATGTAGCTTATTCGCTACATAACGCTTAGGATAAGCTTCACATCCTCATACTTTCAAGTATGAAAGAGAAGGAGGTTTTCCAAACCACATCTCATGAGGAGTTCGTTCCACTTTCTTGGTTGGGGCCATATTTAAAATACGAGCCGCGGAGCTTAGACAATAACCCCAAAATGATAGAGGTAACGAGCTTCTTGCCATCATAGATCGAACCATATCCATTAGAGTTCGGTTCCTCCTTTCGGAAACTCCATTAAGTTGGGGTGTTCCGGGTGGAGTAAGTTGTGAGATAATCCCACAACTCCTAAGATGATCTTGGAAGGCATCGCTTAGGTATTCACCTCCTCTATCGGTACGAAGTACCTTAATTGTCCTATTGAGTTGATTTTGTACTTCGTTTTGATATTCTTTGAATGCTTCAAATGTTTCGTCCTTGTGTCTTAATAAGTAGACATATCCGAAACGACTAAAGTCATCAATGAAAGTAACAAAGTATCTTTCACCATTCCTAGTCATGGGTTTAAAGGGTCCACATACATCCGAATGTATTAATCCCAATAAATCCTTAGCCCTTTCATAAGTCCCTTTGAAAGGTGCTTTAGTCATCTTGCCTTGTAAACAAGATTCACATACATCAAACGAATCCATTTCATTTGATTTCAAAAGTCCATTCTTTTGAAGTGTATGCATTCGGTTCTTGTTTATATGGCCAAGGCGACAATGCCATAAATAGGAATCACTCAAATCCCTTTTGAGTTTCTTGGTGCTTGTATGGTATATAGAGCTCGATGATGCGTCATCATGAACCAATTCATAAATTCCATTTGAAGGCGAAGCCTTGAAATAGAATACATTGTCTTTAGAAACATGTATATCATCATCAATAAAATTAACAACGTAACCACATTGTTTTAAGCGAGAAATAGAAATAATGTTTCTACACAAATCCGGAGCATACAAAACATTTTCTAAAATAAGTTCCAATCCGCTTGGAAGCTTCAAAATAAAATCTCCTTGAGCTTTAACATGCACCTTTGCACCATTGCCCATATAGAGACTTGATGTTCCCGCCTTATGATCACTTCTTTTGAACCCCTGCAAAGAATTGCAAATATGAGTTCCACATCACGTGTCTAATACCCATGTATTAGAAGAAGTAATACGAAGCTCTATATATACCATATATATATTACCTGAGGTTTGCCCTGCATCCCTCTTGTCCTTCAACTCCTTAAGATAGACCGGACAGTTTCGTTTCCAATGACCCATCTCACCGCAACCGAAACATGGGTCTTCTTTGGGGTTTGCCTTCTCGGCGACCTTTTGCTTCTTAGCCTTGTTGATGGTTGGGGTAACCATCTTCCCTTTCCCTTTGCCTTGATGGGCGGGTCCTTTTCTCTTGGCCACCTTTGGCTTAGAGGTGTTACCTTTTGACCCACCTTGATCGATTGCTAACACGGGTAAAGCCCTTTTACCCATGCTAGTTTCTGCCGTTCTAAGCATACCGTGAAGCTCACCTATGCTCTTATCCATCCCATTCATATTGTAATTAATTACAAATTGATCAAACCTTTTTGATAGGGAGTTAAGGATGAGATCGGTGGCTAACTCATTAGATATGTTTAGGTTAAGGCGGTTAGCACGATCGATAAGGCTTTTCATCTTAAGTACATAAGATGAAACCGATTGGGTATCATCCATACGACAAGCATGTAGCGCCCGAACCATTTCGAAACGCTCGACACGCGCTTGTTGGAGAAACATCTCCTTCAATTGCGTTATCATGTCGTATGCACTATGATGCTCGAAATCCTTTTGGAGTTCGGGTATCATAGTCCCAAGCATTAAGCATGAGACTTGAAGGGAGTCGTGGCAATACTTATCGTAAGAGGCCATTGCCTCCACATCATTCTCATCTGGTTGATCGGGAATGAGGTCCTCAAGTACATACGCTTTATCCTCTTGTTTGAGGACAATTCGAAGATTGCGGAACCAATCCATAAAGTTGGTATGATTGAGTTTGTCTTTCTCGAGGAGAGACCGTAACGATAGGTTGTTCATGTTAAGTGGTGCGTTTTGCATGTTGTTGTTGTTATTAGCGGCCATCTACAAAATTCAACAAAGTCCTTTTAAGTATCGATTTTAAATTTAATAAACAATACCCTTTTAATTTATTTTATTAAATATTAGAATCCAATGGTAAATCAAATTTCGGTTAGGTGACCTTTATCCCGTCATTTGATTTAGCTAGGTAGTCATAATGACAATTGCAATCCTTTTGCAACTTCTAAGTTATGGGATCATGCAATCCTTTTGCATGGCATATTAATCCCATCAACGCCTATTTGTTCCTCATGCTTCGGTGATCCTAAGTTCATGATTCCCAAATCAAGTCGTTCTACTTGTGTAAACATGTAGACTTAACATACAAGTGGTTAGGTGACCTTTATCCCACATGTATGCGAAGTGTACCTTATTCATATTAGTTCACTCATGACGGTTAGGTGACCTTTATCCCATCAAGAGATTCCTAATATGTCTAAGTGTTTCCACAAAAAGATGGCGTTTAACTTGTTTACCTTGTTTTAGTTAAAGGGATTTTATGTTTTCTACATTCTAGTTTTAGAAAACAAAATGCTATACACCAACATGCATTTGGTGTGTAGTGTTTTATGAAAAACCTATTTTCATGTCCTTTTAGTAAACCAATTACTAGTTATAAACCATTTCATTACCATTTAAATAAACCATTTTATTTAGATCTAATAACCAATTATTAGTGTCATTTTGTTATGTTTTATTATAACCACTTATAATGTATTATGCAAGTGTTAACATGTGATAATGTTGTAGCAACCAAACACATACACAAAACCATACAAGCATGCAAAATAAAATATGTTCACAATCGGGAGCCATTTTGGTGGACATTTGTTTAGCCAAAAAACAAATGTCACCGGTAAGGGTAAAGGAAAGTAAGAGATTTTAAGCAAAATCTCCCACTTAATCTTGTAATCTTCAAGAGCTCCAACTTGTAACCTTCTTCTTGATTCTTCATTTTCTCTTTACAAAATTATATCCTAATACAATTTTTCTAGAAAATGAAATAACAACCTATTCTATTTTTACAAACAAATAGAATAAATTACATGAAAAATTACAAGATTTATCTACAACTTATTACTAACCAAAATTACAAAATTATTACAAATTAATACAAACCATATGAATGAATGTTACAATCATGAATAACAACCAAATCATTCAAACATACAACCACATGGTCTAGGCTCGATTGTGAACAATAACGTAACAACAAACTTGGCCAAACTTGAAGTCCCAAAACCCATTTTTGGGTTCAAAAATTCGGCCAAAACCAAAACCCCACCAAAACTCAAGATTTTTACATTCTACTTTCATGCATGTTAGTAGATTGTAAAACAAATGAGTTTTCTAGCCAAAAACAAGAAGCATATTAACAAGACTTTGGCTCTAGATACCATTGATGGAATACCACATGTAAAACAATTCACAAAACCCATTTTGTATATGTATATATTTCGGCCTAAAACATAGAGTAAGCGGAAGCAATTTCAAGTGTTTGCATGTATATTTTAACCTTTTAAATGTATTCCATTTCATAGATCTAGTCTTGAAAATATACTAAAATGTAAATAGAGCTAGTTTAGGGTTTATACCTTCTCCTAAAATGGAGGTTGAAGAAACAAGAAAATGGAGATGATGAAGAAGCTAGTTTCTTACTTGAAACCTCAAGCCTTTGATACCCACAAACCTTGAATCAACACCCTTCTTTGGTTAGGATTTTAGGACACTTATTAACTAGCAAAATCAAGCAAAGAACCCCTTGTTCTTACTCAAAGAAATCGGCCAAGAATGGGAGAGGAGGAAGAGTGTTTTGCTAGTTTGAATTTGCAAGAGTAAAGTGTGTGAAAAGATTCAAGACTTAATGATGATTAGGTGGAGTTTAATACAAGTTAATGTAAAGCATGGGAGCTCCCTAGGAACCCCAAAACCGTCCCCTTCTCTCTCCCTTTTTTTTTTTTTTTTTTTTTGCTAAACATTTATATAACTTGTATTTATTTCCATGATACTTGCACCTTATATAATTTTATAAACCTTTTATAAAATTATACTTTATAAACCAATTATAAAATATAACACACATATAAGTTTAATCATAAATAATTAAACTTGCACCTATAATTATCCAAATAATTATTTCTTGCATTTTATATTTAGAAAACCAATTTCTAAAGTCTAAGTGTCAAATATTTATTTTAAAGATCCACTCATTAAAATAAATACATAAAAGTGTTGACGGTTTGTTATTGGGTATGACCCGACTTGGATCATAACATATTGGCCACAATAATTAATTATGTCTCTCGGGCATATGAAATACCTTCAGAAGCATCTATCATTATTTCAAAATTCGCAACGTTTCTACGTCAACAATTATATGCTTACATATAACGTCTAGCTCCTGGACTTATGCACTCCAATTCTGGAATTCTGAAAAGCACCCCAACCTGAGAATTTGTTCTCTGAGTTTGAAAATACTGATAAAGCAGCAAAAACTATAAACGACCTTAATAGTCAAAAGTTAATGATAAAAATAGAGTGTTGGAAACACTCAACAGAAAAATTTGATACTGGAAAGCGGATTATGCAAAACTATGAAGGAGACTGTGAATAAATCACAAGGACTAAACTTGTACATAAAGAATCCAGAGGATTCTGTATTCGATGAAATCTTTAGCGAATATCTTGCTCCTTATTCTTGCGGAAGAATTTTCCTCATCAACCTTCGATCTTAGAAAATCCAGAAAATATCATCATAAATATCCTCGATATTTCTGAGGATATTTTCATATATAATCTTGTCTGAAATTACTTATCCCTTCGTGCTATCTGTGATACATCTTAAAAGAAACTGTTTTAGTTCCAAATTTCTATAAGCTTCGAGTTTAAATAATGAATGTTTTTGAAGTAGTGTTGGGAACTGAAGCATGAGTTAGTATAATATAATGACGCTTGATCAACGTGGTTATATTACAGTAAGTCATGCTGAGTTTCTAATGGAACATGATGATTCACAGATTATACCGTCATCATGTGCCATGTTACATGATTCTTTCATTCTATTTAATCTCTAAACATATCAAGAACATATTTTCTAGATAGTTCTATCTTTTCCGTGATACCGGTATTTTACCAAATTAAATCGTGCTATTATAATTCCTTTCTACTTAAAACATTAGTAATGTTCATTCGAGATTTCGTACCTTTAAAATCGAGACGTCTTGATCGTTTGCATAAAGTGGAGAAGAGAAAAGCATGGAGCTCCGAAATATAAGAAAAAAAAAATTTAAAGCCCGATAATAACACAGAAATTACAAACCGTGTATATCAATGCATATAGCAATATAAAGACACGGGAGAATGATAAATACAACAATCCCTAGAGCATAGTAGAAATAAACAGATTCCTCTGGAGGAAGCTGGAAGAGAAGGAGGATGGTTTGATCGTCAATATCAGGTCAAGAACCATAACTGGATTGAGCATTTTTCACAATCTTTTGAATGTATGAATTGGGAGAAGAAAGTAGAGATGGTAAAAATAATGAGACGGAAGAGGTCAATTTATAGTGGAAATATCAGACAGAGCAATCGAGACAGATTACCGTATTTAATTAAAGAGGATCTTAATCTCCTTAAATCCCGAAAAATTAAATCTTTTATAGATTTCAAAGATTTTCTTTACATTCCTTGAACTCCGGAAATCAACTGTGACTACGTCAAAAGTAAGACGAAACTTTATTTTCTCAATTCCATCTTTTATGATAGCTTCATTCATACTCTTCGCGTAATCGAATTGTTCTAACCATATTTTCATAAAAATGAAAAACTCTATATTTATTGAACTCATGCTATTCTTAAACGGAACTCGACTTATTCAAGGTATTCAAAATACGCCATTAGTCTATTCCTTAATAATGATTACGAACAATCGAATTCATGATAAGAATTCAAGTTATCCCATAGTTCTTGATACAAGAATAATATTACTTCCATTATCAAACTTTCCTTAACCAAATTTCGGGACGAAATTTCTTTAACGAGTAGGTACTATGACGACCCAGAAATTTCCGACCAAATTTAAACTTAATATCGATATGATTTCGACAAGATAAGCAAAGTCTGTAATATTGATTCTCAAAATTTTTGAACTAATGTTATATATTCAGTTAACCTTTGACTATTGACCGACGATTCACGAACATCATAACTTGTGATAACTATATAATTGTTTTATTTTTATGATGTAAAACACTATTTGCTACAATAAAAATCATTTTGCTACAGTAAAACACTATTTAAAGAAGCAAATGACCAAAATATTAAAATGTATAAGTTACATTTCAAATAAGATAATTTATTGGCAAATAAGTCTAACTATTGACAAAGGTACTTATCGTGAAACGTAAAGAACAAGTTTTCTAAGCGTACAAAAATGCGTTCGAAAAATCGGAACCGGGACATGAGTCGAGTGATAACGTACGAGTCATCGGAACAAAAATTACAAATCAACTATGCACGAGAATATAATATAATATATAATTAATTAATATAAATTATATATATTATATATAATTATAATATTATGTCGACAAACTAAACAACAAAACACAAATGAGCTGGCAGGAGGAGCCATGCGATCGCATGGCAAATGGGCATAGAACCCATGCGATCGCATGGGATCAGATTTCAGGACTGATCTATAAATTGAATTCATTTTTGCTCGAATACACACACATATCTCTCTGCTCTCTCTATATATATTTATATTATTATTATTATTATTATTATTATTATTATTATTATTATTATTATTATTATTATTATTAAGATTAATATTATTATTATTATTAATCTTATTATTATCACTAGAAGTATTATTATTATTATTAGTATTATACATAAAATACTACGACGAGGTCATGAGCAAATTATTTTTTCAAACGAGTTTTTCGAGCGGGATAGAGCTAAGGAAATTATGGGTAATGTTCGTGGGTACCATGGGTGAACTAAAGGCTAACTTTTCATTTGTCATCTCCACCATGTCCGCGTACCTTTCCTGCAATATTGAATCACAATATTGATATGTGAGTTTCATTTGATCCCTTTTTACATTTATTTTTGGGCTGAGAATACATGCGCTGTTTTATAAACTATTTTACGAAATGGACACAAGTACATACTTAATTCTACACTGAGTTTAAACCGAAAATCCCTTAGCTTTGGTAACTAGTAAATGCCGCTTATAAGAACTGGTGGGCGCGAGTAGTTGTATATGGATCCATAGGGCTTGACATCCTCGTCCGTTCCAGGTATAGAGACCCTAGCCTGAACTATAAAGCGGACGTATGCTATTTGAGTCTAGTGCACGTTGGTTTGCGTGTATGGTACATGTTGGTTGCATGTATGTTAAAACAGGGGTACTTACTATATACGTTAAGTTTAGTTACCAAGGTGCTCAATTTCGTAGAATATTTTGATAAACGTTTTGGATGAAACAACTGAAATCTTGTGGTCCACCTTTATATACAGATTATGCGAAATATTAAAACTATGAACTCACCAACCTTTGTGTTGACACTTTTAAGCATGTTTATTCTCAGGTCCCTAGAAGTCTTCCGCTGTTTGCTTATACGTTATTCAAGCTATGTGCATGGAGTCATACATGCTTTATTCGAGAAAACTTTGCATTCACAAAATCATCACCATGTATCTTATTTTGACTGTATTGTCAACGGATGTATTATTGTAAACTATTATTTACGGTGATTGTCTATATGTAGAAATCATCAGATGTCAAAAACCTTGGATATAGATATTCATTTATGGTGTGACTTTTCAAAAGAATGCAATGTTTACAAAACGTATCATATAGAGGTCAATACCTCGCAATGAAATCGATGAATGATGTATTGCGTCTAAAGGGATTTGGACGGGTCATCACAGTGTTGTTAGACATAAATTTATATTAAAAATCTATGAAAATATAAGGGTTTTTCAATTAATATGTATCTAACATATGTTTGCTTAAATGCATAATTTAATGAAGAAAACATGGATGTCAATCATTCCGATAGTGATAATGATGACGTTGTGATGATCAACGAGGAAGAGTTTGCGGCTGCTGTAAATAACGCTCAACCAGGGATCGTATATACAGATGTGTGGTGTTTCATGAACGTACCAAAAGGGAATATGTGGGTAAGTTACTACTATTTTCATAAAGAATATACTTGACTCAGTATAATTTAACCATTATTAATTGCATCCATGAGTGCATTTGACACTGACATATTTTACATGTTAATCACGAATATTGATGCGTTGTTTAACAATTATAATACGAATGTGATTCAGCATTTACCAGAAGAGCTTGTGAAACTACCAGAGTTAAAGAAAGGAAACTTTTATGAATGCGTTGATATTGCTGACAGAATTCACACCTGGGGGCTGTTAGAGGAGAAAGACAAAAAAAAAACCTATTTGTTTGTTTCATAGGCTGGAACAACTTTGTGCATTTATGTGGCTATCTTTCGGGAGACGAAGTTTGGTTTGCATTCAATCGAAGGGAGCACAGGTTTGAGGTGGCGTGGGGCGATGTTCACCACTTAGATTGATAGTATGTTTGGGTATGGAAGCAGGTTAGCTTTCTGCAATTTTGAGTTTGTATAGGCATAATGCTTAATTAGTAGGTTGAATTAGATGCTTTTGGTGACTATGGATGTGTTTTAATGGTCTTTATTTTGAAGCTTAAGCGTTATGTCAGCGCAAGCTTTTAACTGTTAGATACTTGGTGATGTAAATTATGCTACCAATGTAACCTTAACACTTTGTGATGTAATTAATTCTAAAATGAATGCCTATATGGTATGTACTTAAACTTTGTGATATGGCTATCGTTGTAGTTTGTGTCCAGGTTTATGTCCGGGTGTGTTTATGGGATGTTTATAGGATTTCAAGTTTTCCGTCCAGGTTTATAGGTTTATGTCCAGGTGTGTTTATGGGATGTTTATAGTTGTCCAGGTTTATGTCTAGGTTCTGCACTACTAGGTTAGGTTATAGGTTATATATAGTGTATTGATAGGATGTTTATAAGTGTATATGTTGTTAATATAGTGTTATATGATGTTTATAATCGTGTTGTATAATCGTATGAATCATGGTGTGTTACAGAGTTCAATGGTTGTGTTGTAGAATCAATCGAATCTTCTGTTGTGTTATAGTGTTAGATATGATGAATTTTTACATCAAAACAATTGATAACAATTGAGACATAACAATTGAAACTATCCTACATCATATTAGACAACAACTTAACCCAACAAACCAATTATTATATTACACATGTTTTGTATTATAATTATAAAGTATAGTTATCTTTTCAGAAATTAATCATTCCTAATTCAAATACATTCCTAATTCACGCAAACATCGACTCTCTTCCAAACCTCAAACCGTTAATAAAACTAACTTCCTGTTAATATGCTACGGTTGTTAGGGTTAGAAAACAAATTAGACGTGTTAGGTTAATTACCTGGTAAGTTATTTAGACGTGTTAGGTTAATTAGACATGTACCTGGTAAGTTTATTAGACGTGTTTCAATTAGACGTGTTCATCTTAGTTATTTAGATGTATTTCTGGAAAGTTAATTAGATGTGTTGTCAATTAGACGTGTTCCCGGTAAAGCTAATTAGACGTGTTTACCAATTAGAGGTGTTATAGTTATTTAGACGTGTTGCTGGTTTGTAATTAGACGTGTTCCTTCTGTTGTTTAGACGTATTCCGTATTTTTAAATTGTAAAGTTAATTAGACGTTTCCCGTTTGTTAATTAGACGTGTTACTTCTATTATTTAGACGTGTTCCGTTTTTATATTTATTTTAAAGTTAATTAGACGTGTTCCGTATGTTTAATTAGACGTGTTATTTGGTTAACACGTCTAAATGAGGGGCACTAAATGAGCCGAAATGTAGTAGTGGTAGTAGTTGATACATACACTAGTAGTTGATACATACACTGTTTCATATACATACAAATTCAATAACCCGATTTAGGCTTGATCTGACCCTTCAATATCACCTATATATACATACTTTACTATTTCTAATTTGGCTTATGTAAGTGAAACACAGTGACAAATGACACAAATATATCATAATAGAGTACAATACGGAGTAACAAATTTGAGTTTTTG